>NC_091487.1:5145583-5445583 GCF_947461875.1 Haliaeetus albicilla
AGTCTAAAAGTTTCACTTGGTCCTGGAACAGCAAAAAAAGCCAACACAGCCGATCTTAGCAAGACGAAACAAGAGTATTGGAAAACTAGGGGGGGGATGGGTGGGTGGGTGGGTGGGTGGAAGAGATAATTTAGGTTGTAAAATGCTAATTAGCTTCTGGGATTGCAAAAGCATTTGCTTGGGTTTTTTTGGCTGCAAATACATTTACCATGAAGACACACAACTGCATTCGACTTGGGGAAAACCAGGCTGGGTGCTGAGGTCGTGCTTGCGGAGGAGGTGGGGTGGGAGCAGCTCTTTGCCCCCCGAGGCGCAGACACGAAGCTGTCACAGCTGTAACGTGTCTTTCAAAGCAGGTTAAATCTCCTGCTCTTCGTTACCGTGTGATCTATAGGAAAGCGCTGGCTTTTGCCCGTTTGTTTCACATTTGGATGGTGTCGCTCACATTCGCACCCGGGACGGGAGGTGAGCAGGGTTGGGAAGTCACGCTGTGTCCTCCCCTTCCTCCCTCTTGCCATGACTTTCTTCTGCTTCTGGCTGCAAATCTAATAAAACACAAACCCCGTGCATTTTGCAAAGCCTTTAATTTAAAATGCTATCCATATATCCAGTCAGCTTTATTTTGCCACGGATGGTTTTTTTAACTGTATTTGCTGCTTTTGCATTTTTTTTCTGGGGTCTCTGCTCTGAATCTCCTTGGATTTGTGGTCAGGTTTTGCTCTAGGGACCACATCTGCCCTCACCCTCCTGCCTTCATACTCCTTCCCTGCACAAGTCCTTCCACGCAGCCACAGAAATGTGCTATATATTGCCTATGTGCTATATATTGTCTGTCTGCTTTATGTGATCTGTGTGCTATATATGGTCTACGTGCTATATAGCTATATATTAGTATTCCAAATACATTTACATACAGTAACTGCTACAGGCACTAACAGTTTTTTGCCTAGAATCACCCAGGTTTGGTTTATTTTATGACGGCAGCTCCCTAAGCCTGTCTTCGGGGACACACCAACCTCCAGCCTGCAGAAGGGTATGTTGTTTTTCCAAGGTAAACAGTCCCATATCCACGCTGGCTCCCGCTCAGAACGTATTAGCGTATGGATTACATGTAATGCAACCCATTATGCAACGCAGCCGGGATTACAGCCCGATAAACTCCATGTAAGCGCGAAGCTTTGCAAAGCCGAAGCCGTCTTTAGCAGCCCTTGAGTGATAGTTACCGATGTGAGGCTGCTCGCGCGTGGTGTTTAAAGGCTCAGGTCCCACGGTTTTTAGCTTTCCATTCCAAATAACCCGGGGAGCTGAGCCTCCAGCCCTCCTATCCCCGGGGACACACGTCGGTACGGGGTGCCCATAACCCCAGGGGAAACATTTGCGGTGTTTCGGCTCCTGGGACACGTCCTGACAGGGGATGCACCCCTGCCGCAGGGTGTGATGCCTTTTTGCAGCATCCTCAGGTCCTCGGCGACCTCCTCGCTCCTCTCAAATGCTGTCCACCTGGTCCAGAATTACACAGCTGGGGTTATGTCTGCCATAAGGTTATGTTGTCCGCATGGCCTTTTTTTTCTTCTTTTCCCCAAATCCAGCTACACTATCTGCTTTTTTCTCTGAGCTGTATTAGTGCCATCCTTTGCCTTTTTGGAATATCGTGATAATTGGGTTGGAACAGAGGCTTTCATTACTGAAAGCAATAGCTTGCAACTGGAGTGACATGAATTATTTCTCTATTGAATGCAGAATTATTTAATCTGAGGCCAGGTTTTGAAGCCAGCGGTATGGGGTGGACGCGGATGCCACACAATCCCAGCAGTAGGGACATGGGGCTGCTGCTGATTATCTGGGGTTGGGGCTTGGACAGGGCATAGCCTGCTGTTCAGGTAGGATTTTGGGGGATGAGGAGGTGTCCGATCCAATAAAAGGTGACCCGCTGCAGGAACCAGCCAGCATCAGGATTTCCCGAGCCTGAGGTTTAGCCTGTTCAAAGCTGTATGAGTCTGTCGTGGAAAATGAGAGAACCTGGAATTGCAATGGTCGTTGATAACGAGAGAGCTGGTGGGGATATTAATCTTCCTGCTTTCAAGGTTAAGCTTAATTAACCTCTGACTATTAGACGCCGGGGTGAAGCCTCGCAGGAGGGATGGAGCACCCGAGGGTTGCCGGTTTCCATCCCTTAGAGCAACAGGGATTTTTTCCAGCCCACCTTGCCCAGTCAGCCCAGCAGCCCTCAAAATCCCTGTCTTGCCTTCCTGAGCTGGGACCGAGGGATGCAAATGGTAAAAACACTGATGAATACAGGAAAATCAAAATTTCCTAGGGGCAGGGAGGATTTGGGGTTGCCACCACCTCTCCAGGTTGGCCCAGAGGAGTGGAAGCTGCAGAGCAGATGCAGTAAAATATGCTTGGTCCAGGGGAAACACTTCTCTAAGCTGTTGTAGGGTATTAGGACCGTACAAAGCCGGGCTGTGCCATAGGGATAGAAACCTCCGGGCTGCACGGCGCCTGCAGAGCAAGACCTTTTCTAATCCCTGACCTTTGTGCAGCTAATGCAGGAGGTTAAGGGAGTGAGGACAGATGCTCCGCTCCTGCAGAAACACCCGACTCGGCTGCTGCCACACGTCAGGTTTTGTCCTCCCAGAGAGCTGCTGTTGAAGACGGGGAGAGAGGGAAAGCAGCAAGGAATCATCTCTGATTAATCAAATAAGAGCGCGCACATCCGCGGGGATCCGATCAGCCCTGCATGGGAACGTGAATGCCACCATGCTGGATTAAGCCCCCATCCATCTCCTTCAGCATCTTGCACCGATACTGGCCATCGCCAGATGTTTCTGGGGAAGGTGTAAGAAAGTCTGGGAGCAGTCAGAACCACCCCTCTCCCTGCCAATGTTTTCTCTCCTCTGCCTCTCTGCCCTATTTCTCTGCCATGCAAAGGGGACTGCGGTGGCCGCTTTGCTCTAGGATGCGGGACAGGGTCTGTCTGCTGGAAGGTTTCTTTCTTTCTTTTTTTTTTTTTTTTTGAGGTGCTATTTATCACCGTTGCAACTGGCAGAAAATGCTGCATTTGTGGTTGGCGGCGGAGGTCGCAACGTGACCCACGACACCCTGCCAAAAGGCACCGGGGACGTGGTGCTGGGCTGTGCTGCTCACTCCTGGGGACACCGCAGTGTCCCAGCCTCTCGTCCAGCAGCACGGACAGAGCCGTAGAAATTCCAGCCAGCTCAGGGAGGGGAGCGAGGCAGCGGCTGGAAACACTTTGCAGCATTTCTTTTGTATTTGAAGTTTTCCCTGTCCCCCTGGCAGCTCGTACTCGGCACGTTAAATCACTTTGCCTCCTTCTCCTGGCACTAAGCCCGCTGGAGGCAGAGCCGCAGCCCCTGCTCTGTCCCCAGCCACGGTCCCAGAGGACATGGGACATGGATTTTTCCTAGCCGTTCCCTCCAGCAAAGGCAAACGATGGGTGAAGCCCAGGAGTGGTCAGCTGGGGACAGGCACTGGGGCCCCAACACGTGCCCCTGCCTCGGTGGATAACTTCAACGCCTTCCTAGCCTTAAGGCACGACCTTCTTTTTACCTGCCTCTGCTCTCGCTTTATTGCCCTCTTTAACATCTGGATCCTGTTGCTCTTTGCAGGGCGGAGGGCTGGTGTCCATCACGCTGCTGCAAATGTGTCTTGTGTTGAGCCTCCACGAGCGCAGCTGTGCTGCGGAGATGCTGATTATTTTTTTTCTCTAGAAATAAGATCCATCTTTTCTTAGATCTGCAGGGCTAATTGAGCAGAGGAATTGATTACCATGGGCCTGAAAAATTTCTTATCTCTTTAAATCCATAAAGACTCGCACCACTGTAGTTACAAAATCCCTGTAAAGTCCCTGAGGTGTGTTGTGCCGGAGAGCAGAGATGCTTGCGGGGTCCTTCCCTTGAGAAACACCAAATCCAGGGAGCGATGCCCTATTGCCTGATGCCTTTTCAGACGAAAGCCATGATTTTGTCTCACGTGCCTCCATGTTGCTCCAACCAGCAGGACTTTTCCCCAGCCATAGTGGTGGAGACCATGGCGGCAGCTTGTTTTTCGCTGGGAATGGGGCTGATGCAGGTACGTCTGAGCTCACTAGTGCTGGAGAGCAGGCACCGACATCTTCCCAGCCCCACCACGGCACTGTTCATCTTTGGCACACTCTTACCCACTGGCCTGAAATGCACAGGACTTAGAATCATGGAATCACAGAATGGTTTGGGTTGGAAGGGACCTTAAAGATCATCTGGTTCCAACCTCGTGTCATGGGCAGGGACACCTTCCACTAGACCAGGTTGCTCAAAGCCCCATCCAACCTGGCCTTGAACGCTTGCCATTGCTTGAAAGAAATGAGATACCCTTGGTGGTAGGAAACTTGTCACAGCAAAGGACCATGGTGCCAGGTATCTAATATTTTAATGTATGTATTTAATATTTTTAAAAGGTATTTTAAACTGTGCAAAGTTTCTGAGCTCCAGGAGGAAATACAATGAGAGGCACCGTCCCCTGATGCATTCAAACAGCTCTGATGTTTAAATTCTGCCTTTTGCCGTGAACCTCAGCATCCCTTGCTGACATGTGTGTGTGCAGCCACACAGAGTATCACAGGCACCAAGCGTTACAGTTTCAAGCCAGGCTTTGGGAGACTCTGTGTGTTTGTGACAAATCCTGGGCCATTAGCAATTGCTTCATTTCTTTTTCCACCAGGATATTATCAGCAGCCTAAGTGGATGCTTTCCTTTTTTTTTTTTTAATGTATCCTTTGTGGGCAGAACCACGTAGTGAGCAATCTGTGTGCTCCAAACAAGATAATGCAATGATACAGTGGACCCCCTGCTTGGCTGGAGATTGCTAGATAATATATGGTATTCTGGTGAGATAATAACCCCAAATGGAGTGAGTATTTCTCCCTGCAGCATTTATATCAAATACTTAAGGTAGCCCTTTGTGGACAAGGAAGTCAGAGGTGCTATCATCTGACTGGAGAATAGAAAATATTTGAAAAGGAGAGAAAAAAGAGCTAGTCATTGAGATGATTTTATTTTCTTGAACTTGCAAGGCTGGGAGGCTGGGGGATGAAAGGGGATGGAGGGAATAATTGGAGTTATAAAGTGTGGGCAGCAAGCTTGCTGCTGGGTGAGTTAATGAGCTATATGAAAATTAAATCCCTGGCCCCAGAACCCTGTGTGAAGATGCTCTCCCTTGTGTTTTTTCTTGCTGGCTGTCAGCAGGTACTAGGAAACAGGATGCACGGTGGCATGGGTTTTGCCGTAGATGATGCCAGGCCAACCCGCTGTTACCCGATTTCTTTCTTTGAAATGGAGCAGACTTTCCAGGCAAGGAAAATACAGTGGCTGCGGTCCGCCTGCCTTCCCTAAAGCATCGGTCATGTGCCGAGAGGAGATTACAGTGGGAGTTTAAGGGTCAGTGTTGTTATTGTGGGCTGGGGAATGGCTGCGAAAGCAAGGGGATGGGTTAGAGGTGATATAAAACAGGGCAAAGTGCCATATTGCAAAGGGGAGCTCATGAATCTGGGAGATGAAGCAGATTTTCCCATGAACTGAGGGCTCATGAGTGCAGATTACAATGAGGAGAAAGACCTTGGTGCATTTGCTATGTGCAACTTATATACAGTGCTGCTGGGGAAAAGAAAAATGTGACCCTAAAGCGTAATAAGCAAAATAGAGATGAGGAAATATTTAAGCGCCCTGCGAAATGCTGGGGAAATCTCTTTGGGAATGTGCCACAGAGTTCTGGTCTTTGCCCCCAAAAGGCTGAGTTTAAATCGCAGCAGGTGCAGCAAAGGGTCGCTGGGAAGGGCAGGGGAAAAGGGGCCTATTTTAGGCAAGGAGATAAAAAATATCATCTGTGTTTGGCCGAGGAGGTTGGGAGAGGACGTGACGCCTGTCTATAAATACAGCGGGAATGTAAACATCAGGGAGGGAAGCAAACTGATTTAAGTCGAAGGGCGATGTCAGCAGAAAAACAAATCGCTCTGAACTGGGCAGGAATAAATCTAAGAGGAGATCAGCACACAGTTACAGGATCCTGGCACGACTGGGGCTAATAGGATCATTGGGGGTGAAAGACCTCAAAACTAATTTTGAGGCAGAGCTTGTTAAATTGATGAAAGATCTGACAGGGCCGTTTCTGCTGGCAGCAAACTGGGGGCTGAGCTGGGAAATCCCTTTGGGTGTGTATTGCTGTAAACTCCCTGACTTGCATGTACAGTGTCCCGGTGACCCTGAGCTTATGGTAATATTAGTAGTGACTTTTAATAGCACCACATGATTTTTTAATTTTTTTTCCATGCCTACCCCACCAAATAACGTGGAATATCTGAAAATGCCTCCTTGCACCAGGCTGGATGGCTATCAGGGTTAGCACGGGGGGGCTTCCCAGCAAGGTCCCTGCTATAAGTACAAAGGAGGGGCAGCAATGCAAAGCCACCCGTAAATGAGCTCACGTGGGTTCTGTGCTGATGAGCAGAGCGAGAGCAGAAATGCTGTTATTAGTCCCCGAGTGCTCAGGAGAGTTAATGAGCCTGGGCACGGGTTGGGTGCCGTGCCTGAGCCGGCTCCTTTCACCTGGGCTGGGGTGCTGAGCCGTGCCCTGGCGATGCTGGGAGGTCCCAGGGTTGTTTTTAGGAGCTTGGAGAGGGTGATAAAACCAGCACAGCTTCAACTGGTGAGGCAGGCACGGACTGGAGGATTCGGTGGGGTCTGGACATTGCAAAAGTGGGCCAAGCAGTGCCGCAGGCTATGTGATGCTCTGCCCTGGGGACAGGGGAGGCAGCGGGAGCTTGGAGGGACCGGGATGAAGGATGCTAGCGGTAGGGGATGCTCAGCAATGCCTGGAAGAAGGATGTGTGTGGGAGCGTGGACACAGCAGAACCGGTTGTGAGCTGCTGTGTACTGCTCCTGTTATGGGAACCACAATATTGCATTAGTGCTTTATAAAACAGCAGCCCAGAAATGGGCAAAACTGACTTTTCCTCTAGTTTGAATATTTCCTGCATGCTGAGAGCCTCCAGACAGATGAATCGTAAAGTCCTCTTGGTGCTTTTTGGGATAGGCCCTTGCAGGAAGGTTTGTGGGCTGCCAGCCACACTTGGGATTTTGGAAGGGGTCATGCGAGGGAAGCAGGAGAGGCTTCCCTGGGGGGAAAGGGTGTTTGTTGCACAGCAGGAACAGACCTAGGAATGATTTCCCTATTTTTTTTCCCTAGGCATTTCAGTTTTGTTAATCGGACGAAGCTTGCAGATCTGTTAATTCGTTGGACTGGAATATGCTTAACCTCGTGATGAGGGTGTTTGGATAATGCATTTGGGAGGCTGTGCTGTCTGGGCACAAAGGGGTTTGCTAAAGCTCATGTGGGGTCACAGTGACCTAATTACGATTTAAGGGAAACGCTGCTTTTGTAAATGGGCTGGATTTCACATAAAGGAAGAAGGTACCTGGAATGTGCTGTCAGATGTAGGATATGGCGTTAAATGAGCATGCAAATTAGATGGCTCTCATTATAAAAGGGCAAGTCTGATGAACAGTTCCTGAGAGCTTTCGCCAGAATGACGCCTTTGACTTCTGCTGCTCGTCTTATTATGGCAGGACAAGGAGGCTGGGCGGGTGGGAGGGATAATGAACTGCTGATAACGCTGTGCCTTGGAAGAGCACGGCTTTGATGCTGGCAATAAAGAGCGATCATTTTGCTGCTGAGCCCAGTGCCAGTAAATCTGTGCATCATCACAAAGTTTAGCACAGCTGCTCGGGAACACGGCAAAACCACCATCAAGCCCTGGGGGGCTGAGGTTCGTTTGAAAGTCAAGGTCAATGTCGGTGGAGGTTTTTGCCAGGTCTCATGTCTAGTGTCTTGTTGGGCCTGGCATGGGCAGGTGAGTCTCTCCTGGGTGTATTTACAGTCAAACCCAAGGTTGCATGGGAATTTCCTCCCAGCACCTCCCAAAATTCTCCCCAGGAGCACCCCAGCACCAAGGGCTGCCACCAGCCATGGTGGAGAACAAGTCAAGAGTCATCTCCCCACACTTGACTAAGTCTTAGGGATGAAGCAGAGCTGGTTTTTTTCCTGCCTAAAATAATCTTGACTATTAAACCTCAAGCGCTAGACCTTCTCAGCCTGATGATATCATTTCGGAGGCATAAGATGATTCCTCTCAAGCTTTCGACTTGCTGGAACAACCTGTGTTTCAGCTCAGCCTGTGCGTGCCGGCTGTGTGCTCCAGCCCAGCCGAGCACAAAGGCTCTGGGGATGTAAGCAAAATCCCATTTATCTTTTCTGAATGCCAACGGTTGGAGGATCAGAGATGTCCATCACATTTAGAAGCAGGTTAGAGGAATTTTCACATGCAGGGGATAGATTTTGCTGAATAAGATGTTTTTTGCTACCAGTCCTGCACTTGAAGATTAAAAGCCTGCTTCTCATCAGCTGCGTTCCTGACTTTGGTGGTCACCTCCTTTGGTTTATTGGAAATATGCTAACAGACATGGGGAGAGCCTTGGGGTTAATGGAGTGGAACTGTCTTTGTGGGATCTGTGCTGGATCCCCCAAGTGAGGCTGCAAAGGGTTTCCTGAACTCCTCTGCTCTCCTGGAAGAGGTATTAGGCTCTGAGACACACCTCCAGCCAAATGTCCCCAGGTGATGTAGATTTTCGTGGTTCTCCTGGATAAGTTTTCTCTGGGACAAGGAGACTGATGCCCTCAGTATCTGTGAATATATCAGACCCAGAGAATTTTCCTTTTGGACTCATATTCTTCTGGACCAGAAATGAAAAGCTGTCCCATGCACTCTCCATGCTGCTTTTCCTCATCTCTCCTGAACCCTTAATCTTTAGCTGCAGGTTTGTCAGGGCCAGGACTACCCCTCGCAGTGTGTCTGTGCAGGTTTAGGCAATGAGGTCCTGGTGTTGGTTACACTCCTCAGCAGGAATAGAAATTCCCTTCAGCTGGAAGCCACATGAATAAACCCTTGAATAGTAGCAGACCCTACGCTGCTTTCCTCACTCTGACTACAGCAGTTAGCAGCCCTGTCATTGTCACTGTAATTGTAGGGGACTTGGAAACCCTGAGCCCTGCCAGAAACATAACTTAATCTTTTCTGAGATGTTGCTTTTGGGGGCTGAGCAGAGGGATTTGCTCTTCTCGTGGTGGCAGGGGACCAACCCTGAGCCCAGGGCTGGCGGGGAGGGTCTGGGGGTTGCTGCACGCTCCTGGCAGTAACGAAGAGCCCAGGTAAGGGCAGCACGTAAGCTTGTTACAGGGGCTTATTCACCAGATGGACGAGCCGTTCCCAGGTAGATCTTATTTTTCATTAATATGCCATTAGCCTTATTCGTGTGCCCTGCTCACCTCTGGCTGTGTCATCGTCTGGCGGAGAGAGATTGTGTTTCCAGCTCAGCCTGTCCTTGGCATCGCATTGCTGTCGCTCCTCACCTCCCCAGCCAAAAACAAGCGGTGAGGGAGTTCGGACCACCTGGCTACAGCCACGTCAGCCTGCTTGGGGTTCAGAGAGGTCCCAAATGTGGCACCGGGTCACAGTCCCAAGGCTATGGGGAAAGGCACTGGTCCCAGTGCAAGAGCACGGCTCTGCTGTCCCCTCCTCAGGTGATGTGCCATGGGGTAAGAGGGACTCTGCTCTGGCAGAGAAACAGGCTCCAGGGACAAACTCCTCCTCCTCGCTTCCCCTGCAGCTGAAATCGGGAGGTGACAAGCAGAGAGCGTAAAACCAACATGAAAAATTAATTAACCACGTTGCCCAGAGAGGTGGTCGATGCCCCATCCCTGGAAACTTTCAAGGTCAGGTTGGACGGGGCTCTGAGCAACCTGGTCTAGTTGAAGGTGTCCCTGCTCGTTGCAGGTGGGGGTTGGACTAAATGACCTTTAATGGTCCCTTCCAACCCAAACCTTTCCGTGATTCTATGATTTGACTGCAAGAGATGCCAAAGGTTTCTGTATCTTCTCCAGGTGCGCTCTCGTAGCATTACAAAAGAAGCCTGGGAGCTCAGAGCCGCTGGCAGGGTATTTGTGAGCTTTGCAGCATGTCGACATGAGGACAGGCAGGTTACACAAAAACCCCTCGACCTGCGGCGCAGGGCAGAGCTATTCGGGGCTGGGAAACTGCTGGGTTCATCTGTAGCATCTATCAAACTCCCCTGAAAAACTAAAGCCTGGCAAAATCCCTCATCCTGTGTCATTCTTTCTTAAATGTTTTCCGTCAGTACATTTTGTTCTTCGTTTTCCTTGGGATGTACTGAAGTGGGAGATTTTATAATGATTCACAGTGTTCTGCCGAGCAGCTTCAAGCAGCAACCAGGGAGTCTGTTAAATAGGCATCAAGCCCGGAATATTTTGTACACTATCTAAATGCAGCACTGTAATTAAAAGACATGCTTGAAATAAATGACAGAGGGCTTGGGGTTTGGGGTTTTTTTCTCCTTTTTTTATCCCCAAGGGAGATGGAAATTGGGGGTTGAAGTTGCACTGAAGTATCAAAAGGCACAACAAGCACATTTGAACAAATAGTATCCAACAATGCCGGCCGACGCAATTACTTTCAAATAGTAGATGTTCAGTTATCACCCAGGGAACTTTCTGTCTGATTAAAAATAATTATTGCTGGCGTTAAATCTGTTTAGAATTACTCGGTGCAATTCATCTCCTATCGCACACTGCTACCATATGCCTGGTTTGTTGAGTGGAAAAATGTCTCTTTCGTTCAGATAAATAATGCTTTGTAAATATTTAGAGATGAATGTTCTGGATCACTGAGCGGCTATATTTTTCTGATGATAAATATGTGCAAATGAGCTTGATTTTGGCGGCGGCTGCATTTGAGGCAGGCAGTATATGGGGCCGGCTTAATCCCTATGTAACCGTGCAGGGGCCGTGCCAAGATGACTTACTACAGGGATGGCAAAAGGGTCATTTCTGCTGCTGAGCACGTGGGGCGAAAGCAACTTTTAAAAGATTTAAAATCTATTAAGAGCAGTATCTGCAATGCTTTCCAGCTAGCCGTGGTGGCGGGTATCTGGATATTTGGCAAATGCCGTGAATTTCCTTCGTTCCTACTGCCGATGTCCTGGGAGGACCCATGGGACATAGGGAAGGGCACAAAAGCTGGATCCCACATTGTGTCCGGATCTGACCCTGCTCCCCAACACCTGGAAGAAGGGTCTGCTCGAGGAGGGGGACGCACAAACCTCTCGGCATGCTCCAGACTCCTGCCAACCTGCCCACCGCCGTCGCAGGCTCATGGGGCTGGGTGGGACCGTGGGTTATTGCTCCTGAAACCGTCTGATGGCAAGGGAGCTGACGCTTTGCATCTTTCCCCTTCTGCACATCAAAAGTGCTGCGAAGAAACCGCTCAGCTCCGTGCCAAGGAACATATTTGCTGAACACATATAACCACCAGTACAGCTGCTCTGGCTGAGTCTTGGTGATTCACGGAAAGGGAATACAGCGAGGGCTGTCAGAGGGTGCACAGAGTATTTAAAGAAATATGGTTTTCTTTGTCCAGAGGCTTTAAACGGGGTGCAATCTCTCCCACCAGTAAGACAACGGGCTTTGCAAGGATTTCAGCTGGACACATCCCTCCTCTCCAGAGACACCTCCCAGGAAGCGGGGGTCTTAGATAGCATGTCCAAAAGATGAATTTCTTTCCCTCGGGATATGCATAGGAGAGGAGATGCAAGTCCCAAGCTTGCCGGTCATCTGCACTGAGGTCCTGCCACCTCTTTGTCTCCGTCTCCTCTTTCTTCCAGGCAAATTAAAACCAGCAGGAGATCTCAGTCCTGCCTGGCTCGAGCTGACTGTCTCAGTGAACGCTCTTTGGATGTATTTGCTTTGCATTCGATTAAAACATGAAGGCAAACAACGGGCATTAATGAATTCATTCGTTTATGATGACAATACGTTTTCAAGTCCTCCAATTGATTTGCCGAGCAAGCTGATAAAAAGAGCAAACCTTGCATTATTTACCACCCCGAGTCTAAATGTAATGTCTGAATCAACAGAGCTTGTTTGCTTTTTAAAATTCAAATGAGGATGACAATAATCTCCTTTTCAGGAGGCTGGCAGTCCCCCACAGGAGGGGTTTTACCCACCTCTCTCAAAAAGATGTCAGGGCTTGAGGCCAGCCTGAAGGACCTGGTGTAACTCCTATTTCCCTGAGCTTCAAGGTCTACACTAACGCATACAGGGGCAGACGCAGGGTCAAAGTGTGAAAACTCAAAACCAGAGCAAAAAGGCTTTTGACAGTCAGCTGAGTCATCAGCTCCTCGTGGTTAATTAGACATAGTTCCTAATTAAAGTCATTATTTACCTTGGAAAGCAGGGAGACTGGGCTGCTCCAGCCCTCGCTGGGTGCAAGGCTTGGCTTTGACATCTTTTCTGGGGATGCCGAGAGGGAGGATGGGTGAGAAACGGAGGCACACAGTTCCTCTGGATGCCTGGAGATAGAGAAAAAAACAGAAATTAAGAAATAGGAGCCACTGGGAGGGTCGGTGTCACCTCTGGTGCTCCAGAGTTTCCTCTGCACCATCCCATGTGCAGTGGCAGCCACGGGATGAAGGGGGATGAGCGGTTGGAGCCCAGCTGACTGTAGGCTGGATCAAAACCACCCCTGTGCAGGTTAATAAAAAAAAAATTAAAAAAGGTGGATTAAAGAAATTCCTTTCTCTCTCTGGAATACTGAAGGCAGCAGGCCATGTCTCTGCCTCCGTGCTCACCCTGAGAGTGGATGGAGCAAACCCATCCTCCGCTTTCTGCTCCAAAGTGCAACAGCATGTTCAAGCCTTGACCAAAGAGTCCATTACAAAAGCAAGTCAAAGCCTTGATTTAAACCAGCTTGTTTAAATATTTTCACGCTCCCTGTGGTTAGATTCCAGAGTTTTGCTCCCTGATTACTTTAGCCTGGAAAAAAAAGCGATATGTCGGAGGGCGAAAAGAAAGGCCTGATTCATTGATGATGGCACAGCACTGCTGAACACAGGGTGCTACAGTTTCCCCAGGAATGCTTTTGGGTCTTAAAATGCCCTGTAGTAAATAAAAATAATGAAAGATTGCCAAGGAGCGGGGGAGATAATTTTGCCCAGTCTTATGGGATGCTGTTTGGGTGAGTGGCGTTCCAGGGATGCTCCCTGGCTGCAATTAGCAATCAGTTGTAGTTACTAATGAACAGCCCGGGCTTTCGGCACCGTCAAATTATTTTTGTTCAGGATCCTGAAGGGACTTTGGGTTTCCTTGGCATCCCCTTCCCCGCATGCCCATGGCGAGGCTTCGGGACGACCCTTCCCATCTTGTTTCTCCTTCTGAAGAGGCAGCTGTGGGAGGGCAGCGGGGGCTCTGGGGTTGTGCTGGCTCCACGATCTGCTCCAGCTTCACCCACAAATTATTTATGGTCATTACTGGCTTCCCGCTGCAGCCAGCTCCTGGGGTCTTTGGGGCATCTGCTGCCGCGGAGATGCTCAGCGAGCAAAAACCTCCCAACGTGTTCACCTTGATGTCCAGATCCATATTTTCTTGTTTTGCCTTCAGCCAGGGATGTGCTTGCAGGAAGCACTTCAAAAGCCACAAACTTTGATGTCCAGGGAAGAGACTGAGGAGATCTCGCCCATACCCCACATCTGACAGGCACTTCTGTCCTTCTCCCCTTTTGTTGGGGACATTGGGCCTGGCTGAAAGCCCATCATGGCCGTGAGCATCTCTCCAGGGCCATGGACCAGGCACAGGATCAATGTTTTTTGCAGAAGATGATTTTTAGGAGGAAGGAGGCAGCTGATGGCAGCGTGCGCTCTTTCCAAACAAAGAAAAACAAGAGTGCCCCAAATAACTCCGTTCTTGCTGGCAAGGGGTATTTTTAACTAGCAACGTGACACAAAAATAACACAGACGGCTGGAAAAAAAAAAGGAACGGCTGTTTTGCTGGGAGAGGAGTTTGCTGTGTTTCATGGGGAAAGCAAGCAGCATCTTTTCTGCAGGTTTCTCCCAGCTCTCCATTTGCCACACCATTCCCAGGAGGTGCTACCCATGGTGTTTGCATGAACATGGGGGATGTTTTTAAATGGCTGCTATAAAGTAGTCAAGGTTGAAGGGTCAGGCTTGGGTAAAAGCAGCTCCCAGGAGCCTGCTTTTACACCCTGGCCATGCTCTAAACCAAGAAAGAATTGGTCAACTTTATGGGTCCGTTCATCCAGAGATACCTTGGACATCTGGATGTTCTGGCTAACGCTGTCAGAAGGCAGAAAAACCAGCTCTGACTCAGTGCCATGCCAAGAAATGACCTTTTTGCAACATGCCTGCCTGCAGCCTGCCTTCCCCATCATACAGCAGAGCCGAGGTTCCCCTGGACCACGTTGGGAGTGGGGCTGAGCCTGCCCGTGGAAGGGAGAGGGCTCTGGGACATCCTTTAGGGTGACTGGGGTTTTCTAGCTGTGATAAGAGCCTTCGTGGCTTTGGGGTAATTTATGTACATGCCTGTCAGCTGGCTTTTCCCTCAGTAAAGAGCAGGAAACGAGCTGGGGTAAGGATGGGATGTGCAGTGTGTGTGGGAAGTTTTGGAAAGAGGCTTAGACCCCTAGGCTACAGGAGGCATGCGGAGGCTGCCAAAGATCTTATATATTTAGGTGGAAAAGCAGGCGTACCCCATGCAGGTACATGCACACACACGCATATGGGAAATGAAGCCTCTCTTGCGCTTATCAGAGCTTCATTTGGGGAAAGCAGTCAGGAAAAAGAGCAGTTATGGAGGAAAATCACGTCCCGTGCTCATATAGCAGCCCCGTGCCGGGGGAAAATCAGGGCTCCGGTCTCGCCGGCCCCTCTCCGTGTTGCCGTGATGTGAGTCAGCTGCTTCCCTCCGCCTTCCCCTCCAGGATGAGTAATTCAGCCGTGATAACCTTTAACGAGTCCTGGGGACTGTCACAGCTTCATATTTAAATGCAGCTTTGTGTTTTATTAGCAGAGCCCAGGATGGAGACAATGTGCCAGTGTAGGAAATGTGGAGGTGTCTGCTGGGGGTTCGAAGGAGAAGCCCCCCAAGAAATGCATTCAGTTCCTATAGCAGCATCTGCATTCCGTGGGGAGGAAGCCCCATAACTCAGCCTTGCTGAAATTGCAGCAACTTCCAGTAAATCTTATTTGTGTTTTAATGCTTAAAAGCTCCAGCAGCTCCGAGAGCCCTTGCCGCAGCGTTGCAGCACCTGGAGTGAGCCTTTGCCGAGCGGATCCTTGCAGTGCCGTGGCCGTGCCTGGAAAAGGAGTTCTGGCTGTAGCCTGTCCCCAGGGCAACCCGGCGGCGGCAGCAGCAATTCTGTCAGAGACCGTGGACCAAAATGTACGTTTCTGACTCAAAACCGGCCCCTCGATTTTCTTAGGCTGTGGGGTCTCTGCAGGATAGGTTGCTTTCATAGAGTCATAGAATCATTTAACTTGGAAAAGACCTTTAAGATCATTGAGTCCTACCGTAAACCTAACATTGCCAAGTCCACCACCAAACCATGTCCCTAAGCACCATGTTTCTGGCTCCTTTTATTCGTACAATGGCTTGGAGAGGTGAATCCTGGCCTGTGAGTGGGATATTTTGTGGTTCTGGGGTGCAAACTGGGGTCATTACCCCAAGCATGATGGGCTGAGTCCAGTGAGTGCTGAGATTTCCCCGAGTGGGTCCTGCACTGAGGCCGAGGGTAGCAAAACTCATACCAAGCCCTCTCCCTTTCAGACTCACACATAAAGTATCTATAGCATGTAACTGATGTGCCATAATTGCACTCGGGTCGGTGAATCAGAGAGGCAAGCAATTTATGTCAAGATTTCCCCACCCCCCACCCCTTGCAAATTATAATGTACTATATTGTCATTATAGGATTATGATTATGTCTAATAAGTAGGAATTTTGGGTGCTGGCAGCTCTTTAAACTTTACTGCGGTGATTTCTTTGCCCGTCCGGAGGCAAAGGCAGGCAGCAAAGTCACGCGGACCGAGAGGGCTGTGTGGCCGCCCCGAAGGAGATGGCTGTTGGAGGTCAGGATGAAAGGAGCTGTTGTGTGCGCACGTCTGCTGCCTGGCATAGGAAGGGCTTGGTGGTCAGCAGGGCTCATCATGTGTCAGCTCCGAGCACAGTTGCTGCCCTTTGATTTTGGGACCGAGGGGTTTGTGTGATCCCCTGGGGTAACGTTCAGCTCTGTGTTGGCCATCATGTAGACCAGGGATGCTTTGGGCTTTGAAGTCATGGGGTTTTGCAGAAGTGTGTGATCATTCAAGGCAGCGCAAGGCCTTCGTTGTGGTCCTCTCTCTACACCAAGAGCCTAGAAAGATGCTGGTGGTCATGCAGATGGTGAAAAAGCAGAGGCAAAGAGAGCAGGATGAGACGATAGCCACAGGTGAGCCATTTGAAAACCACTCCTGCTCTTAGGTGACTTGCACGTGCTGGTCGTGTCGTGCCTCTCTCACATGTTACAAGACCTATGCCTCAAGGGACTGTCCCCAAAGATGATGGGCGCGTGTGAGCCATGTTGCTTGGCCAGCGACTGGTGACTCCTCGGCACCTCTCGGTGCCCACAAGCTGTCCTGGTTAGGGAGAATAATGCAGTCGCTATCTGATACATTAAAATATAAAAAGACTTTTGGGTACGTGGACAACAGGTTGCCCAGAGCTTCTTACCTAACTCAGTTCCTCCACTACCTGCAAAACAGCCCTGCATGGGTTATTTAAACGTAAAGTTCATTTTTTTGTGGGTACTGAGCAGTTTCAAAATATGAAATTTCAAACCCCCAATTGTCAAATTTTAAAAAAGGGGACTGCTTTCCGTAATCTGCTGCTTTTTTCAGTGTCAGTCTCAAGATTTTGGGGGGCTTGGTCTATACGTGGACAATTGCAGCTGGTAAGACTGGACTGAAGGACTGTTATGTGTATATTAAATCTCTGGTATTCAGTTATGTGTCATTTGTATGAAAATTGAAGCCACCTTCTTCCTCAGATCTCCTGCTAATAGTGTTGTTTTAATTTGGGCTTGTTAATGGGCTGTGTGATTTAAGGACAAATCCCTGTGTTTGAAGCATTCCCAATCACTTCAAGTGACTCATCAGTGCTAAGGACTGTCCTGCCTTTGCAGAAGGAGGCAGCTGGAAAAAAACAGAAGTCTCCAGAGTCAAACTACAGGTGAATGTCTCCATCTCAAAGAAGGGGTTATGTATGTGTACGTTTGAGTGCCCAAGAAAACTGGGGTCTGTCATACTTGTGAAGATGCAGCATGTCTTTGGGAAAGTCTGTCTCCTTACTGGAACAGCCCTTTGTGCTGGGGTAAAGAGTTGGGACAAGGGATCGACTTAGTCATGCCCAGTTTGGCAGCCGATGCTCCAGCTAGGATTTCTTCTCCGGAGATGCTGTCTACTGGGATTTTCCTCCCATTGCCTCCCTGATGGTCTGCTGGTCTCCTTGAGCAGGAGGAGGAAAAGGAGAAAGAACGAGAAGGAGAAGGAGGAGAAGGAGAAGGAGAAGGAGAAGGAGAAGGAGGAGGAGGAGGAGGAGGGCTGTCACACAGTGCTTGTTCTTCTGGGGATCTTACAGCACCTGTGTGTACTCCCTGGGCTTCCTACCACGACCTTTTCCTCTGCAGAAGGTTCTTACTCTCTGTGCTTCTGCCATAGCTCCTACCTCACTCTGGGAAGAGAGGTCCTACATCTCCTACAGCTTTAATTCATCCACCTCTCACCGTGCAAGACACAAGAGCAACGTTAAGCACATGCACACATCTCTGCTAATTTATGGTCCAGCTTGGGAACTCTGTGGCTTCTGGATATTGCTGGGTGGTTTTGCAAGCGAAATAAATATCATCCCTCCAGGATTCAGGCTGATAGCTTTATTTTAGGCATTTTACCCAAGAGGGAAATATAGAATCTACCCTTTAATTCTTTGCTGAAACCTGTTCCTTCTGAAAAATGTTGCTCAACTGAGTCATGAGGAGAAGAAATATGTCTAGTTGCAGAGCCAGTTCCCACTGCTTGGGATTTATGTCACAGACGACGTCATTCCATCAGGACGTAGCTGCTGTGGGCACCTTGCAAACAAGATAGTAAGTTGCATTTATCCTGCTGTGTGCATGCAGAACAGGTATCTTCACGATAAATCCAGTGCCAGTGCCTCACTGGAAGATTTTGTTTCTGTGGTAGGAGGAATCTCATTAACACGAACTTCAGAGGAATCCAGCACTGCCAGCCAGAAGACAAATGCAGCGGTGCTGTCGTCATTTATCAAATGGAGAATGACCTTTGCTATCCATTAGGATGAAATGAAAAGCTTTGGGCTTTAACTTTGTTAAAATGCACATGGCTGTCTTTTTAGATCTCAGAGTCGGCGCATTGCTGTTATTAATCAAATTGTGCATTTTGCTAGTGCTTAAACAGTATTGTTATATAATTCAATCTCTGTGTGATTTCAAGACAGCAGGCAGAAGAATTACACTGAGCCTGGCTGCAAAATCATCCTGCTGTGGTCAATGGCTGAGGAGGCCGAAGGGGTTTGGAGCCAAGTGCCAACCTAATGTTTTTAAATCACATCACTTGCATTCAAGTTACTTTAGGCCAGAATTAAATATGTGTGTCTATAAAGCTGTGTGTGTATGCTTGGGAGAGCTCAACTGAAGGAAATGGGTGCATCTCACTCCGGTCTGCTATAAATCGCCCCATGGGAAGAGGATATAGGGATGGCTTTGGTCTTGTATTTCACTTTGAAAAATGCTGTTGTCCCAGGGAAAGGTGGCCATGCTGAAAAGAGGGAGAAGAAGGCATTGCTCTGCTGGCATCGGTCATCAGAGAGGGGACCCACAGAGGGAAGCGGGGCAGGGGGTGGGTGTCTTTATCTCTGTGCCCCTCCGCTCCCAGGGGTGGCTGGGGAAGGGGCTGGCATGCCAGGGCAGAGCATGGCTGGAAAATCTTCTTTCCACCAGCTATTTAAGCAAGAGGCCTCAGGATATGGGTCCGTCCTCTTTGCTCACACCTTGTCTCCAACAGTCATCTACCAACACAAGTTCAGCTGTTCCCCAGGAGAAGAAATTGGCTGGATGAGTGCGTCCAAAGTGTTGCAGTCAGCAGCTCAATGTCCAAACGGAGATCATTTGGTGGTGTCCCTCAAGGGACTCTATTGGGACCGATGCTGTTCAGTATCTTTATCAGTGACACAGACAGTGGGATTGAGTGCACCCTCAGCAAGTTTGCCGATGACGCCAAACCGTGTGGTGCAGTTGATACACTTGAGGGAAGGGATGCCATCCAGAGGGACCTTGACAGGCTTGAGGAGTGCGCCCACGTCCATGAAGTTCAACAAGGCCGAGTGCAAGGTCCTGCACATGGATTGAAGCAATCCTCAGTATCAGTACAGACTGGGCGATGAAGGGATTGAGAGCAGCCCTGTGGAGAAGGACTTAGGTGTACCGGTGGACAAAAAATTGGACATGAGCTGACAATGTGTGCTCACAGCCCAGAAAGCCAACCATATCCTGGGCTGCATCAAAAAAAGTGTGGTCAGCAGGTTGAGGGAGGTGGTTGTCCCCCTCTACTCTGCTCTGGTGAGACCCCACCTGCAGTACTGCGTTCAGCTCTGGAGTCCTCAGTACAAGAAATGCAAGGACCTGTTAGAGCAGGTCCGGAGGAGTGCCATGAAAATGGTCAGAGGGCTGGAACACCTCTCTTGGTGTGGAGGACAGGCTGAGAGGGTTGAAGTTGTTCAGTCTGGAGAAGAAAAGGCTCTGGGGAGACCTTGTTGAGGACTTTCTATACATAAAGGAGGCTTATAAGAAAGATGGAGAGAAACTTTTTACCAAGGTCTGCAGTGACAGGACTAAGGGTAATGGTTTTAAACTAAGAGGTTAGATTTAGATTAGATATAAAGAAGAAATTTTTATGACAAGGGTGGTGAGATACTGGAACAGGTTGCCTAGAGAAGTTGTGGATGCCCCATCCCTGGATGCGTTGAAGCTCAGGTTGCTTTGAGCAACCTGACCTAGCGAAAGATTTCCCTGCCTATCGCAGGGGGGTTGGAACTAGATGATCTTTAAAGGACCCTCCCAACCCAAACCTATAATTCTAAAGCCTCACAAATCCTCCTGACCTCTTTAGCCACCACTGCACGTAGCCTGAACCCAATGGCTCCTTGTGTGTGTCTGGCAATGCTTTCCCTCCCTTCCTCCCCACAAGCTGTCCCCTGCTTTTTTCTGGTCACAGTGAAGCCCACCTCCACCCTGGTGGTCGTGTGGGCTGATAATTTGGGACCACCTGTGGCCTGGACAACTCTTGGTGTTCTTACACGAAAGATGAATCTATTTTTCTGCATAACCCCTCCAGTCCATTCATGTGTGAATTAGGTCTGGTGAAATCAGTCTGAGGTCTCACCTTACAGGCTTCTCCACGTGGTGGAACTGAAAAACTACGACTGGGTCTCTGGTTAGAAAAACTACCGGGTTTATAGGTTGTAACCCAACCTGTAGTTATTTCAGTGTAGGTCTGTGCAGATGCTTTATGTAAGCCTAAAAAGATCTTTTTTTTTTTTTTTTTCCTGCTTAATGTATCTGCTTATTTACAAACATAAACTAAATCTAGTTTAGAGCACATGATGTAACGGTCTTATATTGAAATAACAGCAAGCTTTGTGTTCTAGCTGGTGTAGCTCAGCTTGTAGATAAGACCGTAATACTTTTGCATATAGACAAGCCCAGAAGCAAACATACATGTACTTGTAGCTTCAATGCAAAAAGCAAGAAAAAGTAACGATCATGAGTGCTGGAGCCTTGTAAATCAACTGAGGACCATCAGCTAGTCTGACAATAGCTGGACAAAGAGCAGCTGATACCTCAGTGGAAATCAATCTGTTAATGGACAGGTTTCCTAGAGTTAATGCAAGTCTCTGCAAGAGAGAGGATCTGAAACAATTAGCTGGAAATACATCCTTGTTTGAGAAGGGTCTTTGGGAAGTGTCTCTTTAGATAAAGTTATGTGAGCTTTCAGTCTGCTGGTGACATTGATGCAAATCACCTCTAAAGCGGACTCAATCCTGAATTTTTGTTATACCAAATATCATGGATACTGGTATATAGGATGTGGCATTTACTTCTGGGTGCTTGTAATAAGAAAGTTTGCATCACCCAGTTACAAATCCATATGTGAAAGTCATTCCCAGTGTGGACCGTGAATACCTGGAGAAGCCGCGTGGCACTGCATCCATGTCTTGCTCAGGCCGGCTCTCCCCTGGGAATGCCTCTGCTGTGAGAAACTGAGCTAGGAGGCTTGAATGAGGAACAAGTGACTAAATATTGACTCAGAAAAAACAAAGATCCCATTTAGATGTAAATGGAAAAGGCGGGGGGTGGGGGGGGTGTTGCAGAAGAAGGAAGGAAACAGAAATACATAAAATAAGAGTCTACAAGCAGAATTATCTTGTTGCCGAATCCGTTTTCCAGACTTCCCTTGGTAAGTTATCGTCAACACTCCACATATTTGTGCAGCCGAATAGCTGCAAGGCACAAGTACATTCTCTAGTAGCAAATAATTCCCTTTCCCGATAACATCTTCAGCAGGGCTTGGCTGCAACGTGCAAGCGCAACAGCACGGGTTTTGCTCTGGAGGTTGGGGGGGATCCAGCCTGCTGTTTGTCAAGCAGCTCAAATTCAAAGCAAAAGCAATATATGCACCCAGGAGGGGAGGCTTTCAAAGACACTGAGGTTTTTCAGTGGGAGACAGGCACATTGGTGCCTGGGGGACCTTTAAGCACCGTCCTTCACCCTTTCTACATAGTCTGCATTCAAACAGCGAAGATGATAACCAAGAGGTGATGGGAGTGTTTTGGTTCTTAGCAGGATGGTGCCTGGGTACTGGCTCCAGACACAACAGATTTTTTGGGTGTGGAAAGGGCTGGGGAAGAGACACAGGGCAGGAAAAAATATTTTTTTCACCTTGCTTCCTGGCTGTGTTGTGGGTCTGGGCTGCTCATAGGGTCCTCTAACGATGTCAGCATTTGGACCTGAGATGTGTGATGTGTTGGTGCTGCCAGACCCAGGTCCGGACACTGGCCTTTCCCATGACCCACCAAATCCAGCCTCACCCAGCTCACCTCAGCCAGGCCTGTCCACCCTCTCCCTTGCTGACTTTGATTATCTGCAAGCAGACTGTAGGCGTATCGACAATTAAATGTACGTGCTCCCTGGCAGATGTCAGCATGGACATCAGCTCTGGGCTGCTTCTGAGTTAGAGCAATGGGAAGGTCTACCAGGGAAGCCCTGCAAATTTAACAGAGTAGTTTCTTCTTTGCCACTAACACAAGATGCACCTTGGTGTGAAGCGTCAACACTTCGGCATTTGCAAAACAGGGTCTGTCAGACCTCTCCGCACGAACACTAATTGCTTATACGTGGTGAGGCTGCGCAGCCCAACAGACAGACCTGGACAACTCTGGCCCTGGCCCAGCTCCTCTGTGGCCGTCCTGTCTTTGAAAGACAGGTTGTCCATCGGTGCCACCCATCCGCCTTACGTTGGTTGGGGAGTTGTCACCCCTGGGTCCGCGAATGTGTGGCTCCAGGAAAGGCCACAGCAAGTTGGAGTAGATCAGATCTGGAAAGATAGAGTTCACCTGTCTCCCTGGCCAGCAGAATGAGCTCTCAGGATGTGCAAAATTAGGTTAAAATGATGTAATATCCATTGGTTCAGCTTTTTATTTCTCTTCTGTTGGTGTCACTAACAGTAACTGACCAAGACAAAGTGGAGTACTTGGAGAGAAGGGTAACTGCGCTTTCAAGGTCAATGATTTTTCTGAGCTCCAGCGGAATAATAAAACATGAAGGAGCAAAAGTCAAATCTCTGCTACAGGGTCCCAAGCCCACGTCGCAAAATCGTGCCACTAGCAGGGGTTCCTCCACTGCCGCTCACATCAGTCCAAGCGTTCACATCAAAGTGTCAAACCTTGCAGGGATGTGCTTGCCCACGTTGGCTTGGCTGCACATGTGAGGGGTTACATGTGTCCTACCCTTGCCAAGCAGAAACACCCCTTTTTTCTCTTTTTTTTCCACTTGCTGAGAAAATGGAGGCAAATGCAAGAGTCTGTCATCCAGGTGCATGGGATTCAGCCGCTGCTCCGCACTGGAGGCACCAACACAAGAAAAATCAGTGCAAGAGCTCAGCCAAAGGACCCAGCCCCGTCAGGGCTCCCACCAAGCTCTGTTTGTTCCCGTCTTGAATTTTTCTGCAGATGAAGAGCATGTTATCCTTGGAGACGCAACCTGGAGCTGTGCTTGCAAATTGAAATCTTGGGCCCTGCACGCTTGCTGGGAAGCGGTGCGTCAGTGGTGAACGCTCGTGGCACGCTGTGCTTCACGGGGGCACATCTGCAGGGGCTTCGCTGCTTGCAAGGGTCTCTTGCTCCACAGTGGGGGAAAATGTGATTTTCCTGTGGGTTTTTTTTTTTTTTTTGGTGGAAGGCTTTACAGGCTGGGATTTGGAAGCTTTCCCAGTTCTTGCAAATAAAACTGTGAGTCTGTCTGTGGAGCGTTGGAAGAGGAATCTCAGGAACGTGGGAGTGTTCTCCCTGGAGCTGCTCTGGAGTTTCTCCTCTTGCTGCCTTGAAATACTCCTAAGGTGGTGGTTGTTCTGCACATCTCCGTGTGCTGGAAACAAAGGAAAAGTGGGACCTAACAGCAATTTGGTTTGAAATAGGCACCCCTGCCCCCCCCAAAAAAAGTCGGATTAGGCCCTGCAGTTGCAGAACAAAAAGAAGGAAATATCAAGCCTATGTTCTGCACAGTAAGTGTAGGACAAAATTAATACCAGCAGCGGTCCCTGCTTCAGTCATTGCAGTTTGTAAAAGACCTCAGTGCATCCTTGCGCCCTGTTTTTCATGTCACCACACAACGGAGGCTGTCTATTTGGGGCAGCTAACCAGCTTCCTAGCTCTAATGGGACTTGAGCAAGCCAAGAGATATTCAGTGAGCTGAGATAAAAGGCTAGAGCTGTCTCCCAGGCTGTATATATTGAAACGAGAGATGTTCCTTTCTTGTTGTTCCCCATCTACATGAAGGATATGATGACTAATCATAAAATTTTATGGAACAAAAGCTTACGGGCATTGTATTCCCTATTTTGTGAGTTAGAAGTTGCAGTCAGTTCAGGAACGTGATGAACCCTGAAAAGTAGAAATTTTATCTTCTTAACCAAGGACTGGAGCCATGCAGCACCACCGGCGGGATAATCTATTTCCTCCAGGCTGCTGCCTTAAAAATGTCAAGAAGTTAAAGGGATTTAAGTAAAAATAGAAAACGACATCCTGGATGACGGGGGAAGGCTTCGCATCCGGCGGGGAGCTGGGGAAGGCAGGAAGGCACCAGGCAAAGCCCAGCACCAGCAGGGAGCCCGACTCACATGGGGACCTGCGGAAAGTCAAAAATCCACCCTGGCCCTTTTTCTGGGGGAAACACGGGGTTATTTGTGCTTGTTCTTGCTACTCTGGCATGCACATGGGGTCAAAATGAGATGGGGGCCAGGGCTTGGGCTGGCTTTTGGGGCTGGTGAGGTGGAGGTGGGGGTGAAGCGCTTTCTGCTTCCCATGGCAGTGCCGGCGTGAATGGCAAACCCCTTGATTTATTGCACATGGGAAATCTCAGCAAACAGGAGCTCTTGAAATTTTCTTTTGAGTAGCAGCGGATGGGCAATGGCAGAGACCCCGAGACGGAGATGCGGGGCCATCGAGAGCTGAGCAGTGGCATTTTTCCAGGGCTTGGTGCTGAAATATCGTCTCGGTATAATTGAGTGAAGAAGACTCAGTCTGTCCTCTAACAGCAAATTAAACACAACTTTGTGGGTTTGGTGGTTTGCTGCCAAGTGCCAATACAGCTCCATATTAATAGCTTATGACAGGATTATTCTCCCTGTTTTTGGCAGGAAGGAGCTCTTTGGCCTTAATCCTGCTCGTGGCTAAGGAAAGAAACCCAGCACATCCCCTGTATTTACCAATGGCGTAACTCTTCACTCCCAAATATAGCTTAAATCCCAGATTTTCAGAGATAAGCAGAGTAGAACGACCCTGCATCAATCTGAAAATGCCACCGGGCGATAAGGAGAGGTGAGGACCCTTCATACACATTCCAGCCACCGAGCTCAGGTTTCCCCATGAACACAGATTCCCCCAAAAATATAATATAAGCCGTCAGGCTGTTAAATTGAAGGCTCTTTAAAAATGTGTTTATACCTGTAGCGAGCTCAGCATTTAAATGCCTGAAAGGGGAAAGAAATAAAGGGAATAGGGCTGGAAATAGAAAAGCAAAAGGGATTTGAAGCGGTAGGTTTAGGAGGGCAAAGTACTCAGCACACAACTGGGTCAAAACCTCTTTTGGGGACATCTGGATGAAGGCTCCCACAGCATTAATCCTTTTTAAAAATCACAGACTCCAGCCAGGGACCTCAGTGGTCACGGAGAATATATTTCAATGAAAATCTCCAAATAACACATGTAAACTAGTTTCCTGGGAAGCCCAGCATCCCACCCTTGCCTGCACTTGCAGCGATGAGGAACTGGACGGAGAGGCTTCAAGGGCTTGATTTTGGGAAAAGCTGAGTTGTCAGCGCTACCAGCTGAGCTTCACTAGAGTTTTGTACCAGCAGCATCACTGGAAATGAAAGCAGGGTTTTTCTCCAAGAAGGAATTTTCAAAATTTTTCCCTAATTGTCGAAGTTTCGATCAGCTATGTCAGAATTTGCTGGTTTCTATGTGGGCAGTAGGGCTGGGCTGGCACTGGAGGCTTTTGGACTGGCCGGCACTGGGGTTAGGGGGGGGACAACAAAGATACGTGTGTGCAAACCACCAAAACCTCCAGGAAAAATGAGGACAGCCTTGAATTTTTATAAGGAGGTCGGCACAGCCATCGCTTTGTTCTTCCCACGGACCTGCGGACAATGTCCCTTCTCACTGTTACATATTTGCAAAGAGGAGGAGGGGAAAAAAAGTCAAACTTTGTCTCCTTCACCCTGACCGTGCCAGCCATGCCCTGTGGGCACAGAGGAGGTGACAGGGTGGCCGGGGTGGAGGTGACACCCCACAGCACCGAGCTGCTGTCGCTGCATCCCTCAGCGCTGCACAGAGCTGATGCGAATTTTGGGACGTAGAAATGTTCCTCTCGACTTCACGCTGGAAACTGCGTGGAGTAACCAGGAGTCAAAGCATGAATAAATAACTACAGGGAAAAAAAAAAAAGAAACCCAAAGCCCCCAAGATGCTTGAGTCTGCTTTAAAGTTCTCACGTGGCATGAAACAGAGACATCTGCACTTTTTCTGTGTTCCCTTATCTTACCAAAACCACAGAGGAGCATTTACCCACACGTACACAAACATTTCTGAGAGGATCCAGGCAAAGACACACTAAAATATTTAAATGTAGCACCACGCTCAGTCAATGACCTTTGCATAATTAGAAACTCTTTCTCTTTCTGATCATGGAAACGGCCCGTGGCTTCTGCCTTTGTTTTGCTCGCTATAGTCTCCATATGCCCCATTTGCATCCTGAAATTATCGATCGACTGCGCATCTCAAATGCCAAGATTTATAAGCAGCGATGGCAGGGTTGGGGGTCCCAGGTGGTGGGTTTGGAGGTCACCGAGGTTTTGGCTGCTGCAGATGGGACAAGCAGAGGGTTTAGCTGTGTAGGGCCTCACTAATGAGTTGCAAGTTGGGTCAGTTCTTGAACGAGGAGGCGTCCTATGGCCCTGTTCCCATCTGTTCCCCAAAATGAGGCTAACAAAACACGAAACAACTCCCCTCTCGCACGCAGGGCTGTCACAGCCTGTTCTTCCTCGTATAGATGTCAGCTGTTCCAATCACTGGCTTCATCACGTGCCTGGAAATCAGTGGGTTTAACAGCCCATGGAGAAGAAAATGGTATGTGTCTTTTTTGCTCAGAGCAGGTTTAGGATGTTTGTCATATAATCAGCTTGGCAGGGGGCTGTAAATGCGGCCACAGGGCCACGTTGCATTGCTTTCACCCTTTGGAGAACCGGAGTCGTAAGACCCTATCCTTCATCTATGAAGTCAATGAGATTTTGCCACCAGCTCTATGGTTCCTTACTACCCAGCTGTGGATTTATAAGGTTGCTTTTGCTTTCCTGGATGCTTTGATTTGGCTAAGACTTCTGAACCGAGGAGTCCTTCGTTCCACAAGGCAGATGGCGATTTTTATTAGCAAGTGGTTTCCTGTTCTTTCTATTCCTTCAATAATGTATTTTCTGTTGCTGTAGTTGGATGTATGCTATATATATGATCGCTAACACTTAGCAATGAATTCATGTTGATTTTCTTTCAGCTCAGAGGCGTTTTTCATTCGTCTTCTGTCTCTTAATGGCAACAGCAGGTATATGTGTGCTCTTTTGGTACAAAAAAAGGTCTCACAATCTTTTCATAGCTGCTTCTACTGTTTCCATACAAAATCTTCCCTAATTTAACATACCTAGTAAATCAGCAACATATAACAGTGCCTTTTCCCTGTCCGAAAGGCGAGGAGCTCTCAACCTCTTCCAAGATAACTTGGCTCCTTTGTTAAGGAAAGACATTATCTGATGAGGTACGAGGCATCTTCATCTCCTAATGATTCCAGCAAAAGCCAGTAGCAATCAGGGACCTACCAGAATTGCATTTCTCAGCCATTACCTTATTGCTGTAAAATATAGTTTCAGCCATCCATCTGCTAAAGAGCCCATAATAATGACAACTCAACCAGCGTCTCAGCCGATCCCGACAATAGCGAGCCTTTCAGCTTACAAAGCTAACGACTTACTAATTACCCATACCGAGCAGGCGTAGGAGAAGTGACCATCTATAATCATCTATATAGCAAAAGCTCCCACGACCGGGAGGAAGGCAGTGCTCCAGGTTTCAGGAGCTGCAGTTGCACATTGACTTAACAGGATGTCGCAGGACATTGTTCCTTTTGCTACATCTTCCTGACATCTGCACCCGGCTGGTGGTTGGGATTTTTTGGTGGGGTGTTTGTTGTTTGTTTTTTCCTTTTTTTTTTTTCTCGTGCTCAGATTTCAAGGTTTTGGGGGAAGCGACAGCCTTTTTTCTGAGTTTATCCATCGCCTGGCTGAAGGCAGCCTGGAAACCTGCCAGGAGCACCTGGCAATGCACTTAGTAAATTATAGTAATGAAAAGAATGTCAAATGCTAGGAGGTAGTTATAAGGCTTTACTGATGTATATACTTTGAAGGCCAAATGCTGCTTTTAACATATTCAGGTATGACCTGGCACCTCTTTACCCTAACAAGATGCAGAGGAGCAAACTGATTAATTGTTAGGTCTTACTGCTGGTGAAGTCTGAACTCCCAAGTAGTTATTAACCGCAGATCCTATAGTCCTTAGCAAAACAGTGTTTTTCTTCTCTTCTAAAATCACACGCGTGTATCAGTGCTGCAAAGTTTGCAAAAGGCAGTGCTGAGGAGTTTGGGGAGACGAGGTGATGGGCCCCTGCCAGCTCAGTGCTTTTGGCCACGGAGCTGAATCCTGCTTGGGAACAGCACGGGCTGGATCGCGCTGGAGATGTGGAGGATGTTTCTGTAACCCGCTGATTATCTGCTGGCTGAATAGGAGCCAGGGGACCGTCTCTTGTTTCTAATATGCAATAATTTCTAAAATGCATTTCATTCTCTATAGCAGATATATGTGAAAATGATGTTTAATTTTAAGTGCCTTTGTGGGTGTTCACGCTTTGCTGGTGGGTGAAATACTTTGGTGCCTGCAAATTGGGAAAATTTTGGGTCTGAGGTTCATGGTGCTGACATAGCAGAGCTCCCATCATCCCGGCACTCCTCGAGCATCCCCTGAAAAGCAGATTCCTTGCTTAATAAAAAATGGTTGTGTGATACCAGCAGCTGGATGAGGCTTTCAGCACAAACAGGGATCAGTGCAATTAGCTGACAAGCCCCCGCAAAAGGAGCCTTTCATACGCAGGCTGGTGTAGGGTAAACCAGCGCCAGGCTGAGACTGCACACCCGAGCCTTGCCAGAGCTTCAGCACTTGAAAGGTAGAGCTCCTCTCCTACCTTATATCCTGCAATGATTGGGGTGTTTTCATTACGTTCGATGGGGGAAGTCTGTTTGATTTATGGGATGGCTGAATATGTCTTTGTGGATGGGGACCCAGCCATCTGCTCTCGAAGCTGCTCTCCTGGGGGATGGGGAGCATCATTGCCAGGGATGGTTCCCATAGTAGGATAACGTGGTCCAAGCCCAGGGAAGCAGTCTCACCGGCTTCATCTGCTGGGATGAAGGTCAAAGTAGCAGAATTTCCCCTAAATTAGGTATAAGTAAATTATAGGGAAACTGTCCCCATCCTCTACTTCCCACCACTGTGGTAGTGTTAATTTTCAAATGGAGACAAAATTTAAGAGGAAAAAGGGGAAACATCTTGGAGAGAGAAAGTCCATTCCCAGATGAGCAACAGGGGCAGGAGAGAGCATCCTGCAAAGAGGGATGCAGTGATTTGAGAGGGGGCTCAGCTCTGGGCTGCACGTCCTCGGCAGGGGCTGGAGCTGCGGACGGACCTGGATCCTCCTGGGGAGAAGGCAAGAAAGGCAACACTCAGGTTTGGGTTGCCATTGCTTCTGATCTTGGCAGACACCTACAAAAGGTGTTTAGTCCCCGTTAGGTATCACAAGTCCTTCGGGAAAGAAGCTGCGAAGAGAGCACACAGTGCCGGTCCTCCAGGGAAGATGGGCGACTTGTGGGGTACAGGGCAGAGCGCTGGCTCTGCCCCATAGGAAAAGGGATACGGACCATCCACCCAGAATAGCCCATATCGCTGGAAAAGACGTACAGAAGCTTCTTGGCACATTTTATTTGTCTTTTAGACTTAGGTTGGTCTCTGAGCTGATCCTTCAAGAGGAGGACCTATAGTGACTGTAAAGTCTCAGGATGTCTTTCTTGAATGATAATAGCTCAGTTAGAGCCAGTCATTAGACAGATATGGCTAAGGTCATCTTCACTTATGTACTTTACTCGGACATTTTCTTGCTGGGTCCTTCTATAGCTCTTTGCAGTCAGCTTAAAATTTTTGGCTTCTCAGCAAACTTTCCCATTAGAAGTTAGCTGCCTGGCCAGGGCCCCACAACACCATAAAACCCCGCAACAGCCTCTCCCTACTGTGAAAATGAGAGCTGACTTCTAGCCTTTGGTTTCTCTTGTAGTCAGCTGCTAATCCATGAAGCCCTCTCTTTATCTCATGCTCCTTTTATTGCTTTGACAGCTGTTACGGTGGGAAGGCTTTCATGAACCCCAGGTACGCGATACACATTCAATCACCTTCTCCGTCATATTAATTGACTGCTTCAAAGGACGTGAATGTGTTATAAACTTTGGCTTTTTTCTGCAGAAGCCCCCTGTTGCCCTTTCCCTGGTGTATCAGATCTGCCAAATGCATCCCTGTGTATCCATATGTACCTATACTTGATTGTATTTTCTACTCGTTTGCGCAGTGCAGGTCAGACTGATTGAACCACAGCACTTAAACTTGCCTCTTCAGAAACCAGTGTCAAGAGTGCTATTTCTCATCCCCTGTGGACAAATACTGTTATTTATTCATATAATTATATTTTAATCTCTTTACAAGTCTCGGGCCTGTGACATCTCACACTGGCAACTTGCTCCTCTCTCAATTTACCTGTTTATTCCAAAATCTCTGTTGGTGACACTTGTATTTAAGAAGCTCATCAGATCCATTCCAGATAAAGAGGGTTTTGCTGTGGGAGTCTCCAGCCTCCCGTCCCGGCGCAGACACATGGGGGGCTCATTTAAGCGACCCGCCAGGGTTTTTTATTTCACCCAAAACTTCTTTCACACTTCCACTGCTTGCTGGCCCCAGTGAGTCCCTGGTAGACTTTCTGTCTCTGCTATGTTTATACGTGCATTTTTATGCCTCTGGCAAACTGTTCGGCAATATCTTTTTCACTTGCCTTATCGTGGTTTTATATTTGCCAGTGTTTATGCTATATTCTATTTTCCTCATTCAGATGTAGCTTTTCGATGGCTATCTTTTTTGTGTTCCTAATAGCCACCTTCACTCTCCTACTTAACTTCTCTGCTTTTAAAAAATCCTTTAGGGTCTTTCTTAAGGAGTGTTATGTGTTGAGATGGAGCCTGTAACATATCTTTAAGCTACTGCCATGATACTTGAAAGCATTTTATCCTTTTAGGTCTTCCATTTATTTTTTAATGTAAATCCCCTTTCTAAATTTTAGGTGTTACTGTGAATCAAGACCACTTGATGCCATGGTGGAAAGTAGCAGGTCCAAAGCACACAGGTAGCTTCATAAATGTAAACAAAGGCAAATCTATTTTAGCTCAACCTATGTTAGGCACTGAACCCCTGAAACACAGGACCAAAAGGGTCCCCAAAGCATGCTAAGCTCAGTGCTGCAACATTACAAGCAATCACATCATATTTTTCCTGTAGTATATTTATGAAACCTCATTTTAAAACATCTACAGCTCTTTCTTCTGCTGCTTCCACTTCGTGGCTGCTCGAGAGCCTCAGTCACGTGCAAGCTGGGGACTTTCCACCCTGAGAGGTTTGCACTCACCCAGGCGATACCTGGTTGATCCTAACTTTGGAGCTGAAACAGTTTTTCTCCTTTCCCGGGGTTTATTTCCCACCCTGGAGCACCAAAGCCAGGCTGCTGTGGCCCCAGAGATCAACTTTCCCAGCCCCGACCGTCCGCACCGATGGCTGAACATAAACCTGATCCTGCTCCTAGAAACCTTTCTATTAATGGCAATAATATAGGGCTGGGAATGGAAACCTTTATCCCTATTTATGCTCCGGTCCCATGTACCGTGAGCTTCACGTGCAGTGTAAGCCACAGATATGATGCGAGGGCTATTTACATCTTTCAATGCTTTCTCTGTATTTCAAGCTCAGTCCCTAAGCCCTGATTCATAAAAGCGCTGAACTACTTACTTGGAGTCCAGCACATCTGTAAGTACTTTGCTGAATTAGAGCCTTATTAATCTTCCTGCATTTAAAGTAACTTTTTATTACATTTTAAAAATAAATGGGCATGTACTATTTTTTCATGTTTGGGATTTTTTCAAACATTGATTTTAAGGCTCTTCTGGCTTGGCTGGATATCCCTTCTTCCAGCCAAGCAGCTGCTCGTGCTAAACCTGGGAGAAAACTCCCTCCCGCAGCACCGATGCTGCCAGGAAAGGAGCTCCAAGTTATCTGTGATTCCCAATTCCAGGGGGAAAACAACCAAACCTCCCCGAGGAGCCACGCCGAGCCATCCTGAATCTGAGACCGCAAGGCATTTTGCGTTGAAAAATAATGGATGTAGCTGTGGGTACATTTCTCAATTATTTCAATGGATTTTGGGAAAAATGCCAGTCAAGCGTTGCTTGCACAAGTTGCAAAAGGGATTTTTGGAGCTGGAGGAAATAGTGGTGCTGGGATTTGGGGCTGAGACCTGTGCAGGAGGGGGAGCTGTGCAGTGTACAGCAAAGCTGCTCCCTCCTTCTGGCTCCGCTTCATTAGTCAAAATTAAAAATTTAAAAATTTAAAAAATTAAAAGCAGTTTTCCAGTGCTGGAAGCAGTAGGTCCTTGGAAACTGCAATGAGAAAACCTACGATTTGGGAAGAAAAGACACAGGAGCCCTTAAAACACCTTGTGAGGCTGGGGCTGAGCTTCCCTCTTCACTTGCCGGCCTAAAATATCCCGGGGGGAGAAGCAGAATGGAGAGATTGTGCATGTACAAATGAAGTGCATTTCCATGGAAGAAAATAATGCATCAACCCAAGCGGCAGGGGTTATCTCACTGTCTCCCACCACAGGTATATGGTGGGCAGGTGCGTCCCCACCTCAGCGCAGCTCATCCGCCTCCTACAAATACATCAGGTGCAAATATTCCCCTGTGAATCCCACTGGGCTCTTTTTTCCAAGCCTGTGCCTTTATTTTTCAGCCATGCAAACCAGCGCATTTTCTGCAGTTAATAGTTTCTGCATTTCTGTATTTAAATACGGCAAATGCACTGGTTGGCATTCCTGAAAAAAAACAACGTGCAGGCTTGGCAAAAGGGTGCAGAACCTTGCAGTTACGAGCCTTGTGTGCAAAGCTCTGCACAACTTTTCCCTGTTCTCCAAAAAGCGGAGTGTTAGAAAATGAGAAAGTGGAAAAAAAGGGCAAAATCAGATCTTCAAGGTCCTTCCTCGTCCCTCCATCCCCGTGTGGGGCTGGGGGAGCCACAGGAGATGCTGCAAATCCAGCCACGTTAATGGGATGTTTGATTTACGGGAAGCTGGGCTGAGCTGAGCTGTTCGGGAGCGTTTTTTGGAAGAGTATTGAAGTTTGTTTATGCCATGCAAAAGCCAAGCTGCCACGAAGGTCTTGCTTTCGGGGGGAGAAGTTGAAGAGGATGCAGCCAGGAGGTTTGTTTTTCACACTGGTTTTGGGGACGTATTTGTTTTCTTTGACAGTGACTTACAGCCTGGCTTTCTTTTCTATTTTGTTAGGGCAATAAAGAAGATAAATCTGTAATAATTCAGCTCTCTGTCTTTAATAAAATCTTGTCTTCTTCACACAGCCCCTGGGAAGATCTCCATTTTGCAGCCCCGCGAGATTGGCTGGGATTTTCCATTTCACCTCTTCACCAGAAATGACAGAAGAATAACATTACTGGGAAAATTAATAGCTAAATACAATTTCAGGCAGAAGGAAAGCTTTCGGCAGGAGGAGCAGGACTCGATCCTGAGTCTGACCGTGCCGGCCTGGCGGACGGTTTTCGGCAAAGGCCAGGAGCAGCGTGGCGGCTGCTGCAATTACTTTTGTCTTCGTTAACGGGCTCCCGGGTTGGAGACCTCAAATAGCAGCTAATGAGAATTTCCATCCTCGACGTGGATCAATGTCGAGCTAATCTTTGTTGGTTTTGTGCTTGCGTCGGGTACCGAGGAGAAAGGAAATTAAGCTCCGAGCGAAGGGGGCGGTGGGGGAGACGCCGAGGCAGCAGCGGGCTGGGGGAGGGAAAACTCCTTGGAAGTCACTGCGGAAAGTTTGGGGTTTGCGTTTTTTTTTTGCACCCCGCTGCCTTTTTAGCCCGGTTTTGCATTGCACGAGGCCTTGGTGTCTGGGCATGTGCCCCTGGGCATTTGCCTGCCCACCAATTTTTTGACATAATGACTTATCTCAGCCCCATTTGTCAGAAATGGAGTGAAAATGTGTTTGCGCTTGAGCGCTGCGGGGGGTGGGCTTGGGAGTACCATGGTCACCTACTTTTGTTCCAGACTTTTTCCTTTCTTTTTGGAAAGTTTTTTTTGAAGGAATAAAGCAGCTGGGGATGGCGGTCGCGCCTGGAGAGATGAGTCGGAGCATTGAAAAGCGCCGGCTTTGGAAAGCTCTTCCCGAAGAACCAAGGTTGGGGGGGTGGGAGCGTTTCTGCAGCCTCAGAAGGCGGCACGGGAGAGAAGAGGCTGGAAGTTGGGCTCTGCAGCTCCATCCTCATCCAGGGACGAGAGAAGGGAGAGCGGCCATTCCTCGGCCACGAGCACAGAACCTTGACGGTGGCCCCGTCGCTGGAGACCGACGTGCTGGAGACGGCGGGGAAGGTGCAGGAGGTGGGTGGTGGTCTGGAACCCCCCTTCCTCTGGGGTGGGAGGTGACCTAGGAACTTCCCTGGTGGGGGGGAATCCAGAGCACCACAGCTATCAAGAACCCCTGGGGGAGGTGATCTAGAACCTCCCCACCCAGCTGCAGGCAGCCCAGAACCACCCTCTGGGGCAGGAGGTGGCCTGCAGCCCCTGGAGGTGATCCAGAACCCTGAGGTGATCTAGAACCCCCCCCCCCGGCCCAGACAAGTGACCCAGACGCCCGGGTGATCTAGAACCTCGGGCCTCCAGGCAGGTGTGGGTCTAGACATGGGGCAGGCGGTGATCTAGAACCCCACGCAGTGATCCAGTCCCCCAGGGGATCTGGAACCCGAGACCCCCCCCCCTGCACAGACAGGCTGCGGCCTGGACCCCTCGCGAATCCAGAGGCCCCCCCCCCACCCCCCAGGCGCGTGCTGGCCGGCCCCGCCCCCTGCTCCCCCTCCGCGGGGCGCGGCCCCTTTAAGAGCGGCCCCGTCCCCTTTACTCTATGTTTACATAACACAGCGAGGCCGTACCATTTGCTAGCGGTGGGGAGGGGGGGAGAGGGGAGGGTGCGAAGAAGGGGGGCGGAGCCCCGCCCCCCCCCCGCGGGCGCGCTCTCTCTGCTAGGCGGTGAATGAGAGCAGAGGGGGTGGGCGGGGCCACGCGTGAGCCGGGAGGGCGCCGCTTTTCTCCTCCCGCCCCCTACCGCGGCGAGTTGGTACGTCCCCCTCGGCGCTCCTCCTCCCTCCCCCGGGTGTAGTGGCCGTTGTCGGGCGGCCGGCGGCTCAGTGCGGGGCGCAGCGCGGAGCCCGCTCGGGACCGTCCCCGTTCCCCCCCCCTCCCTCCTCCTCCTCCTCCCCTCCCCAGCGGCGGATGGGACTGTAGCGGCGGGTGACTGACTCCGCGGCGGCCCCATGTTTTCCCCTAGCCAGGAGGAGCACTGCGCGCCTAACAAGGAGCCCGTCAAGTACGGGGAGCTGGTGGTGCTGGGGTGAGCGCTGTGGAGGGACACCGGCGGGGTGTGTGTGGGGGGGTGTGTGTGGGGTCCGGAGAGCGCGGCAGGGGCCCGAACTGGGGCGGGGAGAGGGGGGGGAGCGGCGGGATTGCCCCCCCTGCCGTTCCTCCCCTCAGCCCCCGCCGCCTTCTCCCCGCTGAGGTAACGCTCGGAGGCGCGAGACCCCCGCGCGCGGGGCGGGGTGTGTGTGTGTGAGGGGGGGGGGGGCGCGCGCCGCTTCCCGCCTTTCCCCCGCCGGCGCCCGCGCGCGCCTTGGGCGGCCGTTGGTGGTGGGGGGGGGGGGGGTGTCGTCCCCCCCAGCTCTCGCCCCCCCCCCCCCCCCGCTCCGCTGCGTGGGGAAGCCGGCCCGCTTGTCGGGTAACTTTGCCCGTAAGGGGAGAGGACGGCTCGGCCTTCCTCCCGCCGCGGCTTCGGGGCTCTCTTCGGGGGGGGGGGGGGCAGGAGGCTGCTGGCGGCGGGCTGTCGGTCACGGTGACCGTGGGGCCTGAGGGTTGGAAACAAACTTTGTGCGGGGGGGGGGGGTGCGGAGTTGTGCCGGGTGAGGCCGTGGGGAGACACACCCCCCCCCCCGTCCTCCTCCGCGCCCCGGGTGCCGTCCTGCCGCCGGTGCCGCTCGCAGGTGCTGAAGGAGACGCAGCCGCTGGCTGAGCTCTCCCTGGCGGTTTCTCCCCTCGCTCCGAGAGACGGCGTCCTCCTTGCAGATTGCAGGGGAGATGACTTTGGAATTAGGAGGAGAGGCGGGGGGGGGGAGGAGGGTGAAGCACTTATATTCAGATTCGTGGTGGAAATGTTTATTTTCTCAGCTTGATACGGATCTTAAAGTAATCCGCTTGGTATTATGTTCTTGCCCTGCTGTTAAAAGCTTGAAGCCTTTCTGCTGAACACCGTAGAAGCAGATGAGGGAGAAGCGTCTAAGCCGTGCTGTCTGAGAGCCCTTGTGAACCTTATAAGAGATGCTTAATTTTTATAGTTTAGTATGTAGAAACATATGGTTAATGGAATAATTTTTAATAATAAATACATTAGAAAGGTTTCAAGCCAGCCATGAAGCAGAACAGTTACAGCCTTGCTGTGTTATTCAGCCTCCCCCAGAATCTGTTACGTATTTGCTGCAGGGTCATAGAAAACCTTATGCTGGTTTGTTAGGGATTTTTTTGTTTTGTTTTGGCCAAGTCATTTCACAAAGAACCGTGTTCACCTCTGCAGAATAACTGTCTGAAGCTCTGGGAGCAGATAAAAAGAGCAGTCAAGACTGGGTACTCGTGTGTCCAATGGTGTATCTTTTTTCCTTAAGGGATGCTAAATCTTTCTTATCACGAGACTAGGTCAAGGTACAGTTACCATGGAATAAAATACAGCTGTTACCATGAACATGGCATAGCTGGCACTTGAAAGACTTGAATTTAAGTCAAGTAACTTGATTTGGTAGAAATACCCATATCAAACTAAATTTAATAAAGAAACCTTCTTACTGTTTCATTTGTGGAAATGGAGGGTAACCTCAGCTGTGCAACACTGTCTCTAACAATAAAGTCATAGTAAAATGTTGAATCTTTAATTAAATTAGAGTGCATAAATTGATGTTGTGCTGCAGAGGCTTTTTGTGCACAGCTGGAAGCATTTTCCTTTCTGTTGCTTTACTATTTTTAGCAGCAGTTGAAAGCACAGAAGTATGAAATGTTTTGGCTCTGATCTTCACCTAGATGTGTGTCTGGTGTGCTTTTCCTTTAATATGGAGATGCATTGATCTCAGCTTATCGGTTCTGCCAGAGGTCTTGATCTTCACTGCTGTGTGTTGAAACATGCCAATAAAATTTAAATAAACTTTCTATGACTGAGTTTAGTTGTTATTTGAGTATCAGCTGTTCTCTAACACTACTGAGGTTGTATCTTCTGGGTGTTACATGTACTAAAAAAGCAAACAAATCCTCTCATCCTTGTAAGTACAATTATGAACAAGAAGTCTGCAGACGGGCAGCTGAATCTCTCTGGTCAATATGTCTCTGTGGGCAACACTGAAACAATAGGGCATTGGCTGTCACAGCCTACTGACACAATGTGCATGGTGGATGTGATGTAGAAATAGGTAGGCATGATGGAAGCAGTCCAGGAAATGCCGTGACTTCAGTAACTACGCTTTCCATTTTTGGATTGAAGATGGGGGTTTTAAGATCCATTTGATACTTTAGGAGTTGATTACTGCATTTCCTATCAGAGATGTCTTAAATGTTGTATGTAGTGCCATAAATAATACAAACATATCTCTCTCTGGTGACTCAACATTTGTGATTAGGAATGCTTGGGACAGCTTAAGCATCTGTTCGGTATTCTAAAAAAAAAAAAAATTCTTAATACCTGTTTTGTATTAAAATCCTGTAATCTGGAGTTGCATTTAAGTAAGACAGTGTAAATCTGCTCTCCTCCCCATAGTGAAACTGAGACCTATGGACAGACAGAAGCGTAGCATCACAGCTCTCGTTACAACTGCTTGATTAGAGTGACCTCACAGCTAGCTTTAAAAAAAAAAAAAAGTTGTTTTGAGACACTGTGTGGTTTTAAAAAAAAAAAAAAAAAGCATGGGTTGTGATGTTGATGAATAACTTCTTTCTTGAGCTGTGAGACTTTTAAATTAGGTGGTGAAAAGGATGATGAACAAAGGAATTGGCATACCTGGCAAACTGCTGTGAGTCCTGTTTTTAAGATGACAAAACTTTCCCTTTATCTTTTGCTCTTAACTCTGTCTTAGCAGTATTAAAGTAAGATTGTTGTATACTTGACCTTTAAATCAAGAGGAAGGTGTTCTTTTGGCAGTAGGTAGCTCTCCCACCAGAACATGTTCCTGTATTGTCTCCAATAGTTGTGATTGCTTGTCTGATCATTAATGTGATCAGATGGTAAAGCCTAAAGCATTTGAAGTCAAGTCATTATAAGTCAGCAAATACGTTTCTAATAACCTTCTCCCAGCAGTCCATTGCGTATTTCCCCTCAGTGATGTGGCAGTGCATGTTTGGTTAAGATTTTGTCGAGGTTTACATAATCAATGTTGTAGAGAATAAAGACGGTTTATGTAAATCAAGCCAGGCAGGTCAAGATGGCTGGTAAAGAAGAGATCATCTGCTTGATTGTGAATCTGCTTGTGTATGTCTGCTTGTAGCATCATCTGTTCACAAAAGGCTGTGGATTTCTTGGTGAAGCAGAAACATTCATGTTCTAATTTTTTTTTTTTTTTGGCCGGGGCGAGCTTTATTTGCAGTCCTGTCAAAATAATGGCCCATTATATGTTTCTTGGAACATGGGGCTGAAGGGAGTTTTGAAGGAGGTAATGAATACAGTAACAAGTACCTGAAGAGAGTGTCACGGTATTAGTATGTTGTTTGTCAGTAGCCTTCATTTGACTTGTCTGGTATCTGGTTAGTGATACAGAGCAACTTACAGTTAAGAACTGTGCTAGGGAAATCAAAATTAGCCTCTTGAGGTGTATGTCCTGTCCACCTCCTCCCACTACGCCTTCCCCCCCCAGGTTTGAATTGCACTGTGAATAATTTATTCTGGCATAATGGCATTCGGGCCAGCATGGCTTTGTCTGGTGTGCTGGGTGCTGATCCCTGGCTGCGTGGGGTAGCATTCAGTGAAGGCAGGTGTCAATGGCCTGGTGCCACTGAATCTCTCTTCCTTTGGGATGACTTTTCCAATATTTAGTGATGTTGAAGGGCAGCTTTAACTTCTCAGAAAAGTCACTTGATTAAAATGATGTAAGTTGAAGGAGGAATACCAAAGAAGCCTAAGTTTCAGTCAATGGCTGAGTTCTCTAGCAGTGAAAAGTTTTTGTACCTGACATTAGATACTTTCAATGTGATGTATTGCGACCAATACTAAGGAGAGTTTTGGACTGGGTTTCTGATAGGAGTGTGCATGTAAATGTAATATTTCTTACTAACCAAAGACTTCTGTTAGCTACTCGTCAGCAAGGAGGTGCAGCCTGGTGCGTCCTCAGCTGAGGAAGACTTTGTCATCTAGACGTAATGGGTTTTGCAATATCTAATAAATTTTTTTATCTAACTAGACAAACCTCTAAGGGCTGTCGCTCAGCATTGTTATAGCGGTCACTTTGAAATCACTGTCAACATTTTATGTATAAATTTTCCACAGTCAACCATTAAAATAAATGAATTGGTTAACTTAGAGGCACTATGAATTGTTATGTGAGCTTTGTTTAATGTGGACTGTTGGACATCCTCAAATAAACAGGCTGTAGTTCTGCTTAAATTTAACCTTTTGAAAAAATAGAATAAAATTCTCATCTATATTTACAGTGATAAATTCTGTGGTAACTTGTTCTGATTGATGGAACGCTTCATACTTGGAGCAAATTTAGATTTGAAACATGTCTTTTTGTGTTAATCTAAAGGAACCTCCATTTCTAGAGTCCTGTTTCTCATACAGGCTTTTTCTGACTGATCAAAGTTGTTCCTTAACCACTACCTCCTTGACAAGCTAAATAAAGTTCCTGAAGCGTTTCCTACTTTTTAAGCACATTTCCAGTTTTTACCTTATCTGTTTGGCTTTTCACAGAACTCTTTTGTTAATCTCTTGCTGTGCAGTTCAGGAAGAAGCTGATGTAGTTTACCAGTAGTGTTGACAAATGCAGATGCAATATGGTATCTCTGCTTGTCCTTGATATCTCTCTGCTTCTGTTTATGGGCCAAAGACAGAGGGAGGGTTGTACTGGCTATGGCATTAAACTAGGGACTTATGTTGCACTTACACAGTTTTGCTGTTTGATATCAAGCTGAAGCTTTGTTTAACGTTTCTGTAATTTTCTGTACTATATGGTGTAGATATATTGGTGAAACTGCTCAGGTGACTCGGGTTCTGCTTTTGAACTTTGTTTAAAAATGTACTTTAGGCTTCATTTAAAGGAGCGTCTGTAGCAAGTAACGGTAGCCACCCATTAGATACATTCGAGGTTATGATTCTCTCTGAGAATCATTTGCTTCAACAGTCATAGCTGGAAGGCTGCTGTTCTGGAGAAACTGATCTATTTTTTTTATTTGATATTGACAGTGGTTTCTTGGAGACCGTTATGTCTTGTGCTTAGTTTATGGTGTATCTTACATGCTGCATATTGAGAATACGTGATCAGTGCCAGTTCAGAGCGTGCAAGTAGATTAATCAAACACCAGAAGTATTATGTCTGAATAGAACATTAACTGCATTGTAGAAAAAAAATAGTAGAAAGGATTGTATTTGAGGAAAGATTCGTGGATTTTTCAGCGAAAGCTTGTGTATGGCTGGATAGAGCAAAGGTTGTGCTTCGTTTAAGCTAAGAAAGAAAACATACTCGAGTTGGTTCTCTGTGACTATCCTAATCCTTGGAGTACTTTTGACTTTCTCAGAGTGCAGATTCGTATCCAGCTGTAGGCTTTATTCACAGCGTCTCAATACTGATGTAAAAATCAGAAAACAGAAACTTCAAACTCTAGAAGCTAAAGATCTATATTTGTTGAAGCAAATCAGAGCATCAAACATCTGCATGTTTAATACTTGTTATAAAAAGTAAAGCGAGTGCGTTCTGGAGGTTAAACTGTAATCCCCTTGGCATGTACAGGCAGTAGGTCACACATGCAGGAGTGGAAGACTTAATTTTTTTTTCTTAAAATATGGAAAACAGACCGTTCACTCTGAGTAAACAAGTCTGAAATGTAAGACTTTGCCTTTGACTGATGCACTTCTCATGTAGAAGCAAATAGCTTCTGCTTTACTATTTTGGCAGAATCAGGGATGCATAGTTTTCCATTTTCAGCTGAAATATTTATAAATGAGTAGATACTGTGAAAGTCCACTTGGTTCTACTTTAAAATATGCATATAAACCTAGAAATTACTTTCTAGGCTATTCAGATTTGTTCTTTGTTGCTGAAAGCAGCATCTTGCTTAAGCTATTTCATGCTCCATCTTAACAGCAGGCTGTTTTTCAACTGTGATTACAAGGTTGCTTGAGAACAGATTTTTCCTAGGAAGTCAGGAACTTTTTATTATCCAGTTCAAACTAAATTATGGCTGGTTTATACTCATTTATTATGGAGCTAATGCTGCTCTCTGACTTGCTTAGTCCTTATTCCTCAGTAGTGATAGCACATTGCATCTTCTCCAAGTATCAAGTTGATACCTTCTTCTCCTGAACTCTAAGCTAACGAGAAGCTGTGTGAGCGTAGTATGGCACTGAGCCTGAGCCAGCATGTCTTGCTGAAGGTAGGGTTTATTAGTTTAGAGTGCCAGCAGAGAAGTTTTACAACTGTTTGCAAAATACTATAGGCATGCCTGTAGGCAACAGCTGTTTAGGTAGCCTGAACCAGCCTGTTGTCTTGTGTCATTTTTCCTGTTGGCATTGTCAGCGCATGCTTTGGTTCTGAATTTGTCTCTTGAGTATCTGACTAGTATGGCTATGAAACCTTCCAAAGGAGACTCCTCTAGCATGTTGTACTGTTACAGTCTTTCTTCATGTTTAGCAGAAGTGCTTCTCATGAGACATCTAGAGTTGCGTTTGGTTATTCTGCACTGTCATAAATGTGGCTTATTTGTCCTGTGGTCAGCAAGGCAAGTGAAGTAGAGGAGGATTCAGTCTGAGCTCCCAGCTTGAAGCAGAAGCTCTAGTTGGTTTCCAGGTGTACTTTGTGCTGTCAAATCCTGTTCTGCTTGTACTGTTTGATACCCTAAATGTCATTTGCATTGAGGATGCTTTTCCTTTTATCAACAAATATCCTTATGTTTATTCTCGCTCTGTCCCAAGGTCACTGCTGAAGAGCTTGCATGTGACTTGTCACAAGCTTAAACCTTGAGGGACAGGAATGGGAATGCTGGCATAGAGAGCATGCCCACTTCCAGAGACTTGTAAGGCAAAGCTTCTCATTTTGTTTGTTTTATAAATACATCGCTAAATGGTGCCCTTGCATTTTTCACTTTTATCACCTGCATATGCTAATAGTGTGTTGGAGGGGTCCCATTTTTCTTTTAGATAACTTGTTTCCCTCTTGACAAGGTGTAGTTCAGAATTTTATGCCTCTCTTACCTTTGCCTCGTATTTTTTTAGATGTCTACTGGTGTAGCTTTATACAGGTTAGTACTGGGTCTTGAGATTATAGTGTCATTCACAAAGTTTGGGGGACCAATTCATAACTTCTGGCAAACTCTAAGCAACATCTGGGATTAGACTGTTTTAATCCTATTACTCAGTGGCCTAGAATAGGTCTCGGTCCTCATATTAAGCAAATGGTACAGTCAAGAGCAGTAGGGGCTTCTAAAGCAGCAGATTAGTGTGCTTTGAGGGCAGGGGAACAGCTGGAGCAGTGCTCTCCCAGCTCTTCAGCTGTGGTACACCACTGTGCATCCTCCCTGGATGACCAGATGTGCCCCTTCTGTGATGACTTGTACATTTAACCTTGTAATATGACCTCCTGTGCAAGTACTCTCTTGCTGGGTCTCTGTATACTATTGATGACTATATAATGGGTGCACTTCTGGCTATGCCATTTAAAACTAAACAAAGACTGGGGGATGGGAAGGGTGGCAGGCAGTAAGCTGTGGGCTTTTCTTAATGTCTGAGTAGGCATCGTGGTGCTGGGAGTTCAGCAGTAAGAGTAATGAGTAACCTGTCTTTGGGTTTGACTGACTCTACAAAATAAACATCTTTCTACTGCCCTTTCCACAAACAGCACTTGTTGGCTAGCGTTATTAGAGTTTAAGATACAAGAAGATGGTCCTTGTAGGAAAACTTTGCAAGGCAAAGCTTCAGCAGTTGTAATATAAACATTCAGTCTTTGAAAACTTGTTACTGAGGGGCTGTGTGACAGGAGAACATGGCGTTTGAATATGATTGCATTATGAATGATGTGTGAACAAGGTGATACTGGACTTGCGTTATGTCGCTGTAGTTTTTACTTGTTCTGATTACTGTAATTTCTGTTCCAAAAAATATCAAATATCAGCTGTTCTGCACTAAAGTTTTGTTCAGTTCTTCCAAGGCTAGAATATGAGTCCTATGAGGTCAGTCAGAAGTGTGCATGCAGCTTCATAGTAGCGGCAGTTATTAGCTCATGGTGAAGAAAGAATAATTCAGCTAAAAGCTTTCCTCCGTTTCACAACAGAAATGTCATATGGATGAAAGATATTATAAACAGCAGTTGTGAAAATGGTTACAGACAACATCTACAATGCTGAAGAGTTTGTTGTATTAAAAGCAAAGTGGTTTTGAGATGAGCTCAATTTGATTAGGCATGATATGAAGGTGCTGATTGCTGAAGGGCCTATTAGGCATGCTTCTATCAATAGTAATTTGTTTCTCCTGTAGGGAGGGAAAGTAAGCAAGCCCTGTTTTGTGCTTCTGGAAGTGCTTTACTGTAGGTGCGTTTTTGTTCCCCATTTAACGATATCATCTTTAATATTGGACTTAGGCACACTGTGTATCCTGACCTCACTGTAGATAAAACTAGCATGCTTCAAGGAGGATGAACTAGATGTGGGGCTGTTCCTAATCTAATGTAGCAGAAGGCTTCTAGTGCTAGGGAGCAGTACGAAGGCCACACATGCCCTTATGAAGTGTTTGGCAATAAAGGCCTAATGTTTATCTGTCATATTTATTGCTTATATTAACTATGATATAGCTGCATTACTGTGTAGCAACTAATTGTATTAAACTGAGGTGAAAGCAGCCAGTTGCAGTGTGAGACGGATACTAACTTGTAACATCAGTTTACTGTGCTGCCTCCCCAAAGGAATGGGGACAGGTGAGAAAAATTAGAGATAGTTGGCACATAGTAAGTTAAAAAGAAGGCCAAGAAGCATTATGGTCTTCCCCTTGAGTATTGTAATGTTAACTGATCCCTGTTGTTGCAAAATTCTCCTTTTTCCTCTTTATGTTCAAGGAACTGAGGATAAAGAAGTGTTGGAATAGTCTTCCTAGCTGATAAACACTGTTGGAAGGCAATCTTCGTATTCAACTGTAGTGATGTGTTTAATAGGCTCTCAAATTACTCTTCGCCGTCAAATATGTATGCTACCTTTGTGTTAGAATCCAGTAAGTTCATAACTCTCATGAAACAGTTTTATTCTGCAAATTGGATGGTTTTAGTAATGCCTAAACAAACAGGTAGGCTTTGAACTTATGAGATGTATCCTTTTAAGGCATGTGAATGTCATGGATGAAGACAAAGTGGTACTGACAGTGAAGACAATTAGTCACTGTATGCAAGTAAACTAAAATTGAAGCATATAAAAGCTTAAATCTCCTCTTGTATATTACAAATAAATGGGAGGCCAAATGTGCAAACTCTAGCACGTGCCTTTAGGAAGAGTGAAAGAACTGTTTAGTCTAGACACAGAAGTTAATGGGCTGAAACTTTGATATAAGCACAGCTGTATTTCTTCATGTGCAACAGCATGACTTTATTTTGATTGTTGATGTCTGATTTAGTAATGGTGGAGTCGTAGCCTTTGAAACAGGAGTAGCGTGTGTATGTCCCTCTTTCACAGGAAAGACTGAGCTGTTGAAAGATACTAAGAGCTGTACAGTTCCTGTATCCCTGCACATCCTGTGACAGGGTTCTGTATCTCACAGATGACTGTGTTTTTTGTGGAACATTGACTAATAAACCAAAATGTTGCTGTACTTCAACTTGCCTTCCCCCTAGTCCATGCTTGACCTCTTGAGAGCAAGCAGCTGTGAAACTCAATACTTGGATTCAAAAATCATTTTGGCATTGGAGAGGAATCTTTCAGACTAGATAGGAGTCATTACCTTGTAGTTGTCCTAACCTTTCCACTAAAAGATGTGTAAGACCTACTTTGAATTACGTTCTGAATCTTAAAATTTGCTGGAATAGTTTCGCTGTGCATCAGGGAGTGAGTTTTGAATTCATGAATTTAGTGTGTGGCCTTCTGTCATAGGATGTGGGCAGAAGTCCTATTCCAGAACCACGTGTGTGATCGGAGAGGTTGCACTGCCTTCCTGCAGGTCTGTACCCCCTCTGGCAGAACAGCGGCGGAGACAGTGGATGTGTTTGTAAGAGTGTTCCCTAATCTGATTCTGCTAGAAGATTTAATTAAATGGGCTGTCATACCTTGGTGGTTTTTGCCAGAAAACTACCAGCAGATTAGGCAAATGGAACAAATTGGTCTTAGGGCAGATCTATGAGAAGGCGAACTTTGTTTGACGTGAGGAGCTGAGTAACTTCTTCCATCAGAGCTAAATCTGGAGAAGGCGGTTTGGCAATAGCCAAATGGATGAGTCTTGCATGTTTTTTTTTCTCCTCTCATTTTTAGTGGGTCTTCACTGGGCTAATGAAAAGTTTGATAACATGAGACACGCCTTTTAAGGCTACTGGCAAGCCAGCTGCCCTTGGGATGGTATTGGCGTTCCTAGACGTTACAGGAACGTGCTTCTGTAGGCAGTGTCTGTAGAAGCTGCAATGCTTTAGTCTTACTGACTGTGGTGAGATTTTTCCCTAGGTAAGGTGTCTTGCTGAAGGTGCCAGGGTGCAGAGGGATTTGTTTTTAGGGATGCGCACTGCAATTTTTTTCCACAATTTTAAAAGCGTTAAATAACCCTTTTTGGTAGTAAGCCCCTGCACCCATTTAAAGACTTTGACAGAGCTTTCCCAAAAGCTCTAAATATGTTCCTCCTTTTGCCTTTGAGAGATAAATAAGCCATTGTTTGCAGTATTTTCACAGTCTGCTTGCTGTCAGAGCAAAAGAACCTTAATTTTTGACTTTTGTTTTGTGCCTTACTCTCAGTATTTGAGCACAAAATACTGCTGTTACATTGCTGGTTCAGCCCTGCCTTATCTCTTTGGTTGCACAATCACACTTCCAGCTGCAATACTTGAGTGCTATATATCTAGTTTTATTGCAAGTTTTGAGTTTACAGCATGCAGAGGCTGGTGTAATAAAGCAAATACCTTTCCATGTAAGGATGCAGGAAGACTAACTACAAAACATGAAGTACAGTTCCCTCTGTAAGCAAAGCTAGGGTTTAAGTGATTAGCAGGCTCTAAGTTAAGCTCAGCATACCCTCCTAGTTTATTATGTGCAATGTGACTTTAAATTCAATCCAGGAATTGGCCTCTGATCATATATTGCTAGTTTGCACCTTAAACTCCTTGGAGGAGACTGGTTTATATTAAGGCTTTACCTAGTGGAAATCTTTCAGCATAGAGAGAACAATTGTAAAATAATACTTTGTTAAAGGGTAAGCAGATCTTTCTGTGGCAAAAGTGATTTGCTCTTTCTCCTCTGGGCATTTCGGAGCCAATGCAGGCAGGAAGGAAGGAACTGGATTTGGGGTTGGCTAGATTCCAGTTGCAGACTCTATTCAGACCCAAGCCAGAAAGAGTATGGGTTGATTTGTAAGTTTTGGGCAGAGATGGCAGTTGAGAAGAAACAGCTGTCTCGGTTTTGTGAACTTGTGAGATTTGTTATGAATGTGTTGGGTGGTAAAAGTGTGATGCTTTGTGCTATATAGAGTTAGAGAAAAATATTAAAGATCAGTTTGTCATGCATAAGTCAAGAGAGCAAAACACTTAGTTGAGCTAAACTAAAAGAAATATTGGTAGGTGAACATGTACGATGCTCTTTAATATCCAGAAAATTAGTGTATTCATTTGTAAAAACAACAAATCATTCATTAAAACCAGATGTGCAAAGTGATGTTCTCCCCCCTCCCTCCCCTCCCCTCCCCCCGCACCTGCCATCATTCTTACTTAGGCTTCACTCAGTTCATACACATGTAAGTGATTGTAAGCAGTCTTTTGTTTACTTAAATGAAGGCAACTTCCCATCTATATTCATTACTAAATCTAAAGACTGGTCTGGTTAGGGATAATCTAAACTTTTTGTTTTCTTCCTTCTTCCACTCCTAGGTTTTACATATGCTGTTGACTGTTTTTGGAGAGACAGTTTTATTTGGTGTACAGACCTATGCAGAATGTGACAGCTGTTGTCAGAATTAAAAAAAAGTGGTATAGCAAGCAGTATTTGACAGGACCTTTTAGCTTCCTATTACTTGTTGTTTGTTTTATCATTCTTTGCTTTGGAAGAACAAAAGTCCAGGTAATGACTGTTCAGATATGCAGTTTGTCTTGGCATAAATTAAGCCTCGTTGAAATCTAGAGAAGCTCTGAACAGGTGCCTGTTTCAAATTGATCATGGTAACTTCTTGTAGCCTCTAGAACTGCTTGTATTTAAGTGGTGCGAGATAAACTGTTTAAGGATCTGGTGCCTCTTTGAGACTGTAAAGCGCAACCATTGGGTAGAGGCAGAACAAGGTAGTTGGTTTTGGGGTAATGACCCAAACAGACGGTGTGAAGTCACATGTCTGAGGTGGTTACTGCTCCTGGCTGTCTAGGCAGTCTTCTTGCTGTAGGACGCCACATCCTCAACTCTGCTGGTACTATTATCTCCTTATTCCAGTCATTTTCCATCTGCCTCTGATGAATATGCTGTGATTTACTGAAAGATGTAGTGACAGGTGAGGTTGTAGTCTGTAACTGGAAATGAAGTATGTCATTGAACTGATTTTATTCCAAAGCCTCCCAATGCTGTTTGAGCTCTGTTGAGGAGAGTCTGTAAGATGAATGAGCCCTCCACATCTCTGCCTTGTTAGATATCAGGGAATCCGTGTGACTATGATTCTCACCTCTGAGGAAAAGCTTCAATTGGAGCTGTCACCTCAGTAGACAAAGAAGGAATCCAACTGCAAGACATGTACCCAGAGGAAATCATGCTTTGCGGGTTCTCTGGCTTATGAAACTCCTTGTTTTCTGATTGTTCTCTTTGTCACTACTATTGCTTCACCTCTACTGCCTGCAGTAATGGTGGCATGGCAGCTTTGATTGGGAATGGACACAGATGTTCTGGCACTGCAAGTAACTATGGGGAAGAGGTTTGGATGTACAACAGTGGTGTAATCCCCTGGTGGCAGCCTGGGCCACACCATAAGGACTGTCACAGGTGTTTGTGAAGAAAACTTCAGTATAGTAGATGTTCATTGTGTTGTACGTACAAGTTGGCACAGTGCCTTGGATGAAAAATTTTCTGGTTGTTACTGCAGTACTAGAAATCCTGAAGTACGCGTGTTCCACAAAGTATTCAGCATAGAATATTGGTCTTGTGGTGATCTGTGCTTTTACTTTGGATCAGTTAATCTCTGCTTTTTCATTGGAGAAAAAAAAAAAAAAGTCCCTGAAGAATAACTCTAAGTGTCTGCTTTCCTTGGAAAACCAGGTTTTTGGAGGCATTTTGAACACAACCTGAAACTTTGTTTTGGGATTTGCAAATAATGTCTCATGTAGTTTAGCAGCCTCATACTTTTGCCTCTCATGTATGAGCTCAGTTCAGAACTAAAACTAGTATTCTGTGTTGCTCAACATAAATGTTAAATGTTCTGGATGTGAAAAGTCTCCCTTTCCAAGTGGTTGTAAAATAGCCTGGTTGAGGATTTTTGTCCTTGGCCAAAACTCTGAAAGGAGAAGTTTGTTTGGGACTTGTCCAGATGTGAATGCCTATCTAGTGGACTTCAGTCCTGTTCCATTTTAGTGGGCAGTTCCAGAAGATTTACTTCTGAGTTTTACAGACAAAGATATTGAAACAGACTGACAGGGTGTGAGTGTTTCTGTACGTCATTCTTACCTTCTGCTACCCCTCAAGGTGGTAGAGTGATGACATCTCTCACCTTAGAGATTTCTGCATAATAAGAAGCAAATGCAATAGCTCTTCCTCTGCTTTTGGTAGGGCTGTAGGAGGAGAGTAAAACAGTTGTGGGAGACCTTACAGATAGGGGTATAATGCCGAAGTATTGACAGAGTAGCAAGGGAATGTGTTCTTTATTTTCTAAAATGCATATGCAGTATATTTAGCTGGGTGAGGGAGAAGAGGTAAGAATTTGGGTATCTGCAGAACCCACATAGAAAGGACATAGATTGTCTGTACAGACGTATACTCGTGCACTGGCAGGGCAGTGGGGTGCAAAATTCCTTAGCATCATACTACTCCCCTATTCAGTTAAAAACAGCGTATCATGGCCAAGGTGCCCTTATGGAGAGTGATGTCAGGTATAAAAACTTGAGGGCAAAAGGGAATCTCTTGAGCCATACAGCTGTAATCGATTACTTGATTTCTGTGTCTCTGAACTAGCTCTTTTCAGACATGCTTTAGGGAATCCACTTCCAATTTCAGTCTTGGGCTCATGAGCTTTATTTCTACAGCTGAATTTCCATTTGGCTTGCAAATGCTACTTCTAAGTCCTGTAATACTGTTTGGAATTATAGCCTGTACTTTGGGAAACACTGGTTTAAACAGATCCTCTGTTTTCTTGGTCTGGTTTTCCCCATAGGGCATCCTTGCCTTTAAAATCAAAGCAATCTAGATAAATAGAGAGAAACATATGGGGTGGCTTGTTTTTTGAAAGTTGGTGAACAAAAATAGTAATAGTATGCTGACTGTCTTTGTGGGTTTTGGCTAAGAAAAAGAGCTGGATTTCCAAAGGAAAAAATTTGAGGGAGAACTCTATGTGGTTTTAAACTTGTTTTCTGTTCTACAAACCATTGTGCCACTTGTGAGCATTACTTAATATCTGTTGGAATGCAGAAATGCAAACTTTATGAAACTTCAGATTGTAGAGTATGTAGCCAGAAGTAGGCAGGCTGGATTAGCACTGCAAATAAGCTAAGTGAAAACTTTGGTCCTCCAAGAAACTTAGCTGCTATAGAGCCAGTGTGGCTTGTAAGGTTTCAATGGTTGCATCTGTATATAAATGCAGTCTTACATGGTTATCTTGCATAAAACCATGTCTTGCTGCATCACTGAGAACAACATGCCTTCCTATCTGGAGACAACAGTAGTGCAGAATCTCTTGTTCAAGTAGTTGCTGCAAGAAGCTGTATAATGAGGTTCTTCTAGAGATCAGAATCTCTGAGCTTTTATGAAAAAGTTTAGGAATACATCACTTCTGTGACTTTGATTCATTCTTAGTAATTGCATGCAGATACCTCATAATTCTGAGACCTGTGAAGGGTCAATGTTTATTTGATGTAACATTTTGGGAAGCCCTCTTAAGGGAAGAAAAATCTCAAAATTCTGTGGGTAAAAGTGTGGAACTGAAACACTTTGCTGTCACAAAGCTGTATAGATCAGAATTAGTTTTGCTGATCAGTAGCAAACATTTAACAGCCTTGCAAAATCTTTTCCTGCCTAGAGGCGACTGATTAACTTTGTTATAGATTATGATGAAAGCAAACACCCAAGGTTGCTGTCAATTAGTAAGTTGTCAGAGTGTTTTAAGTCTGAAGAAGATATATCGAAGTGTAGTTCTCTGCATTGCTGCACTGTTAATTTCTGGTTTATTAAGACTTTTAAAAAAAAAAAACCAAAACCAACCACAGCTTCAGCTGTGCTGTGATGCTTGTGTACTTATGGTACACACACTGATCTGGTAGGTTTCAGGTAGTTCTTTAAAACTGGGTATGAAGAATAATTTATCCTGTATGGTTTTTAGGGCACATAACACACTTGTTACCAAAGAATAGGTACTGCTAAGCTTCCTTGCTAGCTATTCTAGGTGTAATGCTGCATTGCTTCATGGTGCTCTCCAGACTTTTAGAGCTGTGCAGTTCCTCAGGCTTTTGTGTGTCCTTTGTCTCACTGGTTGTATTTCTACATCTACCTCATAGAAAGCCCATTCTTTTCTGGTTTATATTGTTTGGAGAATAAGAATTAAAAGCAGGAACCTCTGACACTAACACACTGAATACTACATGCTAAATGTAACCAGAGAATGATTCTCAGCTAGGTTGGTACATCTGGTCCAACTAGGTGCTAGTGCAGCAGCCCTCTAAAATAACCTCCATCTGGAAACTTTCGACCTCTAGATCTTGCTGGGTGCCAGAAGGTGGAAAGGTAATTATTTGGTTTTTCTTTACTTACCTGCTCTAAATCTGCTTGGAGCAGGCTGTGCAGTAGATTATCTTGCCTTTGGCTGCTTGTGCTGCTGTAGCAGTCGATGATAATGCAACACCAGTGATATTAAGGAAGCTGCTGTGTTAAGAGAGGCAGTAATGCTTGCAGGTGCTATGAAGAAGGAAACCCAATTCTTTGTTTTCTGTTTCCGAGGCAAACATTTGGGATTCTGTTAAGCAATTGGGATTGAACAGGGAGCTGTACATTCGTAAGGCAGTTTTTTCCCTGGGAAACTAAAATGAATGTTTAAATAGATAGGATTTGACACAGATGTTGCAGGTCAGGATACAGTAGTTGAGTGCTTCACTTTCTATTCAGTACACTGCCTGTGAGATCGCCTATATTCACAAAATGGATGCAAATTGTATTTCTTTCTCTGTGCTAAATGATACTGGAATGAACCTAAGAAGATTCCTGTCACGCTTGAGTGTTTGAAAAAGCTGTAAGTAACAGACATCCTGGATCTTCTTGTCTGTGGAATCACAAAAATGATGTTACAACTGCTTTTATTTGGAGGATAGCTGAAGTTATAAGAAAGCTATCACTTTTTCTTATGAAAATGTGAACTGTCAAATAGTCCTTGATAGTGTTTTAGGGACAGGATTTGATTGCTTAGGAAATGAATTGTCTGGATTGTGCTTTTTTTTTTTAATGGCCCAAATGGTCCTTTGAATCAACTGTAGTTTCTCCATAATGTTTAATGTAGTGAAGTTTCAGATGTAACATGGTGTTATTACTGTTCATTCCTCAGACTAAAATTTGAACAGCTTGCTTTTGCACCTTCAAGCATGTATGAAGCACAAATAGATAGGTTGGGAGCATGTTTGGTATGTCAGGGCAGGCGTGTTTTGAGGTCTCTTGTCCCCTTGCATTATATGAAGTCTAATTTGTCTTAATTTTGAAACTTGCAGCTTCTTTTTGATCTGGTATTTGAGAGAAGATTGTAAATTGTTTCCAGACAAAAGTATGTGGATCCTAAGCCTCTGGTGTTTTGGATAAACAGTCTTCCTCCTTCACTTCTTTCCCTCTTGCATCAAAACCCAGCTGTGCATAGTACTTTCCTTTGAAAGGGATTTTGTGTTTATCTGGCTTGTTTTGAACGCAGTAAAAGTTAGATCTCACTTTCTATTGTATCTATCTGTATTTAGTTTAACAGAATGCCGTATCAAACAATTTCAGTGGCATTTGGCTAGATTATAAATAGTTCTCAGATGAATAGCAATTTCTCTATAGTATGAGAGGTTTAGGGTTGGAAAGAGGATTCTCTAAACATGGTGCTTTGACCACCTCTTAATGCTCTTTTAGCTAGAATAAAAAGCATGCTTTGAAATGAACTTGATTAGTTTATACCCTGTATTTTGCTGTGCACTAGCATTGTTGGTTTTATGCAGTGGTGAATGGTTTTAGTTGACAGCTTTGGAGACGGGCTTAAAGCACTGAATAAAATTGCCTCCTTGTTAAATGAATGCTGGGGGGAGCAGTAAAATGTTGGAAATAAGGATTGTTAAGGAAGTCATTATGTGAAAGAACAGATTCCCTTACCCTTTGCTTTCTAAACGGAAAACCGCTTGCATTCTAATGTTCTTCTGGCTTATTACTTATATTGGAATTGGTATAATAATATCTTAAATATGGGGTTTGGTGTTGTGGGTTTGTGTTATTTGGTTTTTTTCTCTCTCTCCTGTTAAAGGTAGCTGCTCTTTTTCCCTACCAGTATCATGGTTATGGAAGGCTTCTTAGAAATCTGTGTTGTAGGTGAGACTACAGTCCTTCCTTTCTCTGGCTGTAGTGCTTAACTGGGCTGCCTATACAGGTTTTTAGCTATTAAGTTGTTTGGAACTGTCAGGTTATTTGACTGCTTTAATTGAAGCTTATCCTGATGCTCTAGTAGTCTGCATCAGCATGCTCCTTTAGGCTCTTCTAGAGTATTAGCTTTTAATCAAACTCTTGTGCTGCTTATATAGTTGTATTGCAGAAGCCTATGCAGCAAATATCCATTACTGCCTCTTGAAATACCTATTTCCACATTGTCTTTAACACATGCAATTGAAGAGCTCAAATTTCTTTAGTTAAACTAAGGTTGCAAAGCCAACTGAAACTTCTACAGAAACTTACATCTTTCAAAAGTGGTGGCAAGGATCTACTGTCTTGTTATTTCTGCTTTTGTGAAATCCAAATGATTTTCCAGAAGAATAATCTGGGGCAAGTAACAAGCCACTTAAGAAAAATATGGTCAAAGAGAGTTACAAGAAGTTTATATAGTAAGTTCCTCGCACCCTGGAAGAAGTATTGGGTAGTTTACACGAATGTCACAACTATGCTCCTAACTGGGTCTCTGTCATTTTATGTTACAAGTAGGTAGAGTAATAAGGCTCTGACTCTTGTGCCCCTCACTTTGAGACTGGCTGATTTTGCTACTTTGCTTCTGTATTATCCTACTCTGTTTTCCCACATCAGTGAGGGGGAGAGTACCAAAATAGCAGAGAGGTTTGGGGATTTTGGAGGAAACTGGATGTGTAGTGTAAATAAAGCTGATTAAAAGCAATTCTTGCACAATTGATTTGGCATTTGCAAGCCAATAGCATCCTTTAACTTTTTGTGTAGGGTGAAGTTAGTATAGATCAGGTGTATATTTTCTTGAATTGCCTATATTATGTAAGCTAAAGATGCATGAGGATTAGTCAACTGTATTTTCTGTAAATATTCTCCCTAAACCAAACTTTTTTTTTTTAACTATTATGTTACAGTTGTTATAATAGCAGGGTAGTCCTGCAGACAGTGGAGGGAATGTGTGGAGTGGAATAGTTCAAAAAGCAGCCTATGAATTAATCTTAACTATAGTGTACCAGATCCTTTCATCACCTGGAGGGCAGGAGGGGAATGGGAGGAGGCTGTAGCAGCCAGAAACTGGCATTTTCCCCTCAGAAATAGGCTTTTTCCCCACAAACCAGAATAGCAACGAGTTCTGTTCCAGAACACTAAAGGAGAAGTAAGGTCACCCTGGAGAACCCCAGCTACTTCACATGTGATTTCTTGTGGTGCTTTCAGTAGATAAGGTTCTACTTAATTTGTATACCTTGTGAAGGAGGGAAGTAGGTTCTAGCTTATCTGATCTGTTGTAGGTGCCTCTGAAAGATTCCCCCCCCCCCATCCATGTGTTCAGTTAATCCACACTTCTGATTCTGATCAGAAAGAGGCTGGCTGTTTTTGAAGGTAAAAGCACCATAGGTGTAGTATACAGCTTCTGGTTAAGCTGACTGCTAGGTTCCTAATGGTAGCAGGAGCAATTAGGAGCAACTTTTGAAGGGTAGCTTAAAAAAACCCCAACAAAACAAAAAACACCCTAATCACTAGCCCGTGATACAAATCAGACTTCTTTCTGAAAAATCTACCTAATAACTATAGGGGTTATCAGGTCAGACTGCATTTCCCTGAACCACTGCAAGCTCTTTGAGGCTCTAGGACTGTACAGGTAGCAGTAAACTAGGCAGGCAGTGCTAAAATTTGGTGCTGGGAAAGAGGAGGCTTGAGGTGGACACACAGGATTGATCAGTATGCCAACGAGTATTCCAAAAGTACTGGAGAAGGGAATATTTCCTAAAGTGTTTTATGAGATTAAAATGGCTTCACAGATGCTAGTTGTAAGAACAAGCACTTGTCTCAAGAAAAAAAAAAGCTGATTATAGCCACAATTAATTACTCCAGCATACCTTTCTCAGGGATAATCAAGTTCATAGATGCAAAAACATTCTTTTAGTTGGGGAAAGAGAGGAGATTATTTGGTACTTTGGAACTTGCTGGTTTGGATTTTCTTGCTCTGCAGGAAGACTCCTTTATTAAGCTGTACTACTGGTAGTGATTAGGAAGCATTTATGCCTATAGAGGTGTCTTGGCCAGCAGAGTCTGAGGTGGGACTGTGTTTTTCATTCAGGACTTCCTCCAAGGTTGCATAAACCAAAGGTCTTGGATCAGTGGCTTTTGTTACTCAAAGGATGGAAGTCCTTTGCTTGCCCATGAGTTACTCATTGCTATAGTTATTACAGTAACAAAAACTCAAGGCTACTTTAGTTTGCTGCTGTAACTTCTTAAAAACGTTTTCCTTCAGAAAGAAAGAAAAATCAGATGGGAATCAAATCTTCTAGCACGTGAGCCTGCTGTGAAAAGGAAAAGAGAACAGGTTGTTTAGGTTCTTTGGTGGATTTGGCAGGAAGTGGAGGAGGCTTGCTTTGACCTGAATCTCCCTTGCTGCATGCATGGGGAGAATTTTAACTCTAAAGATGTTGGAACAAGATGAGGAGGCCTGGATTTTCCAGACTAACTGAAACAGAAATGTCGTGGAAGGATTGGATGAAGTCTTCGAGTTGGGGATGAACTAGGTGACTCCTTGAAGTTCCATCTAGCTCTGTTTTCTGTTGTTCTGTGATCAGGGAGCAGCTGTACATTTTGCTAAAGGTACATGCGATGCAGTGGGGAAAGTGCGTCTTTGGAAGACAGAAGGGAACCTTCTGGTCAGTCTAGGCTTGTTGAGCTGCTTGTTGAGTGCCGGGGGATGATAATGACAAGGACGACAGTATCCTCCTTCCAACCTCCAAGAAACGTCAAAATTAAAGTTTTTTGTTGTAATCTGTTGTAGTCGTCTGAAGCACTACACTAGTGGTTCAAGAACCAGTCTTCTGTTCACTGCCAAAACTTTACAGGAACAGGCTGACAATTAACAATACCTCTGGTGATGTGGGGTGCTTCTGAGACAGAAATTGATGCATGCAATAATCAGCTGGAGGTAGGCTTAGACTTAAATTCATATTGAGTTAGTATCTGTAATACTGATACACAGTACCGGAGAATGGAGTTCAAAGGAGAATATAAACCAGTACTATCCTGTTGGTACAGAAGTACTACTTATCTTTGCTTTTCCTATTTGGCAACATTTCCCAATAAGATTAGGTTTGAGAATAACTTCACTGTTCTGTTTTACTGACATTCTCAGATAATTGGCAGACAGCAACTGCTTGTTTTATGAAGGTCTAATACAGAAAAACATATCTGGAATAAATATTGTCTTTAAAAAAAAAAAAAGAGAAGAAAATCCCAAACCATTTGAGTTCTTTTGCTGAAGTAGCACATCAGTTCTCCTAGATAAAAAATGAATTGTTCAGTATGATACAAGGAGGGTGGTGTAAAGAGTATGAAGTACTGGCAGTGATATTACATAAAAGGAGGTAAAAGTTCACTTATTTTGTTGTCAGTGTTGCATATGTTGAAGCTTTCTGTTTGCATTTTGATATAAACTAGCATGTGACTTTAAGTCTGTGTTCAAGGGAGTAAATGTTAGATGCTTCAGCAGAAGAGGGCTTTCCAGTTAGTCAGGACTTGAGCGTACAGTCGTGAAAAGCTCTGGGGCTGGATGTTGCGAAGGTGAATAATGTATCTTTAGACTTCTAATGTTGTAGGTGTCATGATAACTATAGACTTGCAATACTTCCAGAGGAATCTCTCCTGCCCTCTGTGCCATTTTCCCCTTGTTGCTGATACAAGTGCTTCTGTGGCTTTGCAGTGAATTGGAGAGCGAGGAATTGATGTGGTTTAAAACTAAATTTAAAGCATAAATCTGGTTTTGTTTCCCCTTCATGTGAACAAGAGAGAGAAGTAGCAGTAACAAACTAGCAAATGAAAGGTGGGACTGCTGCTTTTAGCAGCAGGATTGGCCCACGCTAGTTCCGTAACGGTAAAAATATGGTGTAAGCACAAACTGAATTTTTAATAGTGCAGAGTATATACTACTGGATAATACCAAATATGGAATCAGAATGTACTTAAACAGAAAAATTCACTCAAGCCTGACTTGACTTCTGCAGCTTTACTGTTTAGCGCAGCAAAGATGTGTAACAACTGAACTGTAGCACGTCATCTGTTCATGTAGCTAAGTCTGTGAAATGGGATGGTTTGCATCTAAAAATGACAAGGTGTGCAGTAGAACTGTTAGTAGTAGGTGAGGAAAGCAAACAAAATTACTCTTTTTTTTTTTTTTTTTTTTGTTCAGGGGAAATATTACCTGTGAAAATTATGACTTGTTCAGTTTGTAGTCTTGTAGGAGGTAGGTTGCATAGGTATGGAGAAGTTCTATGATAGTTTGTATTTTCATAGCATTGTAACAAAAAATCCCAAACAAACAAACAAAAAAAGAGCTACATGCAGTGGCTTCTGTGTCTGGTAGCTAGCAGATACTCACCTTAATTTTGAGGATTACTTCCCTGAGTTGAAGTCTAACTTTTCAAGGTGCAGGTCAAGATTTTTAGAGCTCTTGTCCTAAATAACAGAGCTCTTGTTTACTCTTTGCTGCTGGCTAAGCCTGATTCCTTTTAAAAAAAGCAAAACAAAACAAAAAAGCTTGTGTAACAAGCTGTCCCACAAATGGTTCAAAACTTGTTGATGATCTCTGAAGTAGTCAAGTAGGTTCCTACAAGACTTGTAGAAAATAGGAACTTGCCTCAGTGTTTGGACTGTGGGAGAGAGCGTGTGTGGTCTTGCTCTCCAGACAGCCATGAATCCATGCAGAGGAGAGGCTTTCATTACATATCCCAGCCATAGGAAAAACTTAATTGGAGTTTGCATTTCATTATATACCAAAGTCCTCGACTGTTTGATATAAATATGTAGGAAACTGGCTTTGATAATTATGGCGCCCATAGCCTATGCCAGCACCACTCCCTTATTTGCAAGGAATAGTGCTATCAGCAGAGGTAATTGTCCCATGAGGTTTCATAATGCTAGTTGTCCCAGTATTGCTGTCACTGAGAAGCATTTGGAAAAAGTATAGGGCTGCTCTTACCACATGCATTGGTCTGATGTTTTGGAACATCTGGGGAGCTTCAGAAGTGCCCTGTAGATCTGCATGTGAGCAGAATGGTCTCAGAAACGGTCATTCTGTCTCTGAAATTTAATTTCTCCTAGTTCATTTTATTAGTTGGAAACAACAGTTGTAGGCTTTTTGGTGGGATGGAGAGTTCCAGCTGCAGGTTGTCTTTGGTAGTGCTGTCCATCTTGTGAAGCAAAAAGTTGGCATGCTAATGTGCTGGTCCCTAAGGTGCCTCAGGCTTCTGGAGCTATTGGAAGGGTGCAGGGAGAAGGGAAATGGGCTGATTCTGGTGGAGCGGGGTTGTGGGAAGATTGTACAAGGAGCTTCTGTTCTGTTTATGAAGCTCCTGTTGGCTGTGGGGAAGCTCAGAGTCCCCCAGTGTTCAGTGTTCAGTGTTGGCCTTAGTCCTTGTCCCTCCTCTACCTGTGCAGTGCCATCTTGCTGCTGCCAGGGAGGAGGCAGTCGTGGCTCACCCAGGCACTGCTTGGTGGAACAGTTGAGAAAAATGAAGGATAGGAGAGGGCTGCTTCTCTCCCTATAGCTCCTTGTAGCAGTGTTTAGAAAAGCTGACTTGGCAAGGTGTGGGTGGCCATGCCTATATTCGTCCTCCTGAATGCTGAAACCCACTGTGTCCTGTGGGACAGCTCAGTTCAGTAAGGCAGGGACTTGCCCAGAAATGAATGTGGGTCTGCTGCTTCAAGAGCAATCTTCGTTGCGTGCTTACCAGGACACAGACGCTGGGTGAGCGCGTGGGTGCAGGTCCTGTAGTGGCTGACAAGATCCCATGGCATTAATACTGGTTCATTTGGTATGTAGACTGTTTAGGTAGTGGCAAGGAAAGGTGTGGCTCAAGTGCCATGGGGAGTGCTGGTTTGATGAACAAGTTGGGAGTCCTGGCCTAGAAAAAAAATGAAGGCATCTGCTGGCTGTGGAGAGGAAACAGGCAAGTTCTCTGATGTTCTTTTTTTCTCCTGTAAAACATACATATACCTAGTAATTGTCCTAGCTCTTTTTACCAATGTCAGATCAAAATAAAACTTGCAGGTCTATAATTAAAGCATAACAAATAGTAAAGCTACCACTCAATTCCTCCTGCCCTTTTGTGCAAATGAAATTTAGAAATTGGCACAAAGAAAACTTTCATGAAAACTTGTCAGTGCTAATCAGGATGAATGAATTAAACTTTCACTTTGCTTTTATTTCCTTCCTATTTAAAGTTTCCAAAATGCTTTTTAACCTTGAGTGGCTTCTTTCTTTCTCTTCTTTAAAAGACAATTAAATCCCACAGAGACCTGAAATGAAATCAAGTAGCCTTTCCCAGTTATAATTGTTTTGTGAACATGAGAAAAAAACCCACAAAATAACCCCACTAGCCTGGCTTTAACTTTCAGTGGAACTACTTAAATTCAGTACTGTTTAACAGTTACACAAATAAAAAAATTTTAATTAGAGAATATAAAGCTAGTGATGATACTACTTATATTTCTGAAGGAGTTATTGCTTTTTCGGGTTTTCAGATAAAAATACTTGTAGAAAGAATGTTGTCTTCAGGCAAGTTAAAACTTGCTAGCATATTCATGGTAATATAGTGTGTTTGAAAGAAAGCATGTGTATATATCTAGGAAGATTCAAGCTGCAGTATCAAATCACTCCTGTTCTGAGGGCTGGTATTGCCTGTGGATTGTACTGATATGTCTTTCTAGCAATTGGCCTCTTGTGACGAGGATCCGCTGTGTTAAGTGAGTGCTACTCTTGTCTTGTGTAGGGCTAATAACAAGTTTCTAGGTATGAGTAGGCCTGGCATGAAGTAGTAGTGACTTCTGTTCTTTTTCTGCTGTGTTGGGGAATCTCTTTTAATATTCCAGAAAAAATACAGTAGCCTTCCTTATGAAAATGGAAGTGGGAGAACAAGTTCAATTGTAGCCCAGCTGAAAGCCTCTTAACTTACTATGTGTCTCTAGCATCATGTATTAAATGTATATTTAAAAAAAAAAAAAAGTGTCTTTATGTTCTAGAGTACTTAAATTTGAGATTATTTCAGTCCTTAAATCTGTTCTTTTGTGCTCACAAACATTCAGCAGTCCTGCAGTTCAGACCACCGGTATTTAGACATTGTGCATGTGAAGTTTTAAACTATTTTCCTGTGTGACACCAGGTGATCCTTACCTGAAGTAATCAGTAAGCCTTCTGCAGGGCAGTGCTCCAGAGCCTTAACAATGAGACCGCTTACTTTCATCCACTACCCATTTCTAATTTGCTTGCGAAAGGATACAAGGCTCTCCAAGTGCATTCTGTTGTAACACTAACTAGTTAGTTAGATATACAAAAAGTACAGATAAGAAAAAAAAAATTCTGGGTTACTGCACTGCTTTTCCTAGTCAGCTGTTGTCATAGAACTGCTCTTACAGCCTGAGCAGTGAGTGGCTCTTAGCCTTCTGCAAGGCTACAAACGAATGATTTTAACCTGTGGATAGTGCAGTGGATGTAGAGCTGAACTAAGTGTATCTCTAATCAGCTAATGAGTTCTCCTAACTTTTTTTTAACCTCTTTTGCTTTGCAGAGAGTTAGAGGAAGAGTTAAAGGTGACTTTCTTCTCTTTTCAGATTCTTTTCCTGACTGTGATGTTAGCTTTTAATCATAAAGACTGTAGGAGAGGGATATATGTGATCAGTGTAGAACAGACCCCACCAGAAAGACAAATGAGGTTTATAAGTGGAATAACATCTGTAGTTCTTCAGGCAAAAGTCTGAAATCTCTGAGGATCAGTTATGGAAGAGGCATCTATGCAGTAAAGCCTTGAGAGATCTTCATACACCAGCTGAGAGTTAGCAGGAATGTTGCAGGTGACAGTGCTGTGATGAGAAGTGTCTACCTGTCCTAAATATTCGGGATGGGGTGGTGGTGAATTCAATGCTTATGCATTGCAAAGGAATTTCCAGTTGATCCCTTCCCTGGAGAAGGAGCTATGTCCCCTTGAGGCTTAAGACTTCTCTGAATAATTAATCCGTTGGGTCTCTGTCCACAGAGAGAAATGAAAGAACTGTCAAAGGCTACTGTGTTACACCTGATAAAGGAAGTCATTAGTGAGTCTTCAGATACAGTCACATAAATTAAAAACACTTGCATCCTTTTTCCTTAATAATAGATGAAGCCTTTAGGATTAGAGCTTAAATAAAAGGGGAAAAAAAAACCCTCCACAACTAAAAAAACCTTACGTGGGAGTAGAGTAAAATTCCCCTTCACTTAGTTTTACTTGCCCAGGAATTACTTTGTTTTTCCAAATCACTCCTGTTCTTCCTCTTGTCTTTTCCATTTCTGCATGAGATGTGGGGAAGGGAGATGGTAGGGTAAAAAGCATTTTTAAAACTCCCCATGTTCTGAATTACAGAGAAGATTTGTTCTTCAAAATTCCTTTAATTCTAGAGGTGAAGAAGTATTTCTGTGGCTGAACAACTCTATTTCGTTTGTAGTTGATTGCCTTATTAATGATGAATAAATTTTCAACCATTGATGGGTAAAGAACGTTTGAATGTTCATAATTCAGGAAACAAAACTTATGCTTGTTACTTTTTTGGTTTTGCCCATGCATTTGACAACATCAGCATATTGTGGCCAAATTGCTGCTCTCCTTTTCTGTATTCCAAATTAGTGGTGGTTTATGGCAAACTCTTTTTTTTGTTTATTTCTAGGTATAATGGATCCCTCCCTAATGGTGACAGAGGACGCAGGAAAAGCAGATTTGCCCTTTATAAGCGACCTAAGGCAAATGGAGTTAAGCCCAGCACTGTTCATGTGATTTCTACTCCTCAAGCGTCGAAGGTATGTGACAGTGGAGCAAACCCTGTTTTTCTGATGATCCTGGGTGGAGAACAACTCATGTATTACTGATGATTTACCTTGGTGCCAGTTCATTCTGTGGTAGATAATTTGTTTTAATGAAAAGTCTGCAGTGGATTTTCTTTCTGGGCGTATATATCTTTAATTTTAATCCAGTTACCTGTTTAAAATAGTCTTTAACCTCAGATATGAGGGAATCTGACCCTTCTGGCCCTGTTCAGAAAGCTGACTTTGTCAGTGCTGACTGTTTTATCTGAGCCATACAGTAGTCAGGTGATGTAAATACAAAAAGTATTTTAATTTCTTTCTCACTGGAGTGTAAGATTCGTATGTCTCTTTCCTCTCCAGGAGGATAACTGACATGGTATTAAAAAAAGTCATGATCCCTCTGGGCCTTTCATTTTTGTTGCTAATAATCATATTGTATTTGTTTTTTACCTGAAGTTTAGTGTAGGTGAAGGAGGAAAAGCAATAAAGTAAATATATTAAGGTAGTAATTTATGAAGGAAGAGCAGTAAAGTAAGGATGTTAATATAGTAATATATTAACCCATAGAACTGTCCAGGTTACAATTCTGGTGGTGGAACATATTTCAAGCTCAAAAAGTCATGCTATCTCTTCCCTCAAAGCTGCCTTCCTAGAAGCAAAAAGTGACCAGAGTTTGGGCCAAACTGGAGGGGGAGTTCTGTGGTGACACTCACAAAAGTGGATGGTTTGCAAGAGGTGTACGTCACTTTTACAGAAATGTGTATTGGAGGAGAGGGAGAACCTACACAATTCTTAGAACTGTGTTGTCTAACTTAGATCAAGAGAAGAATATTGTTTAATACATAGTATAGGATTATGTTTTCTTTTATAATACATACCATACACAGTATAAAAGCTAAACTTACAAAATATAGAGTATCAAGCTTGTTTTTTTTAAAGATTGTATAGGGCCTGCCTAGTGCAGATAAATATGTAGTCTTTTGGATTAAAAGTGTCTGTAAATATTTTTCAGTGTTGGTATTCTCAAAAAGAAAGCATTTGTGAGTTAAATTTTCCTGACGAAATCAACCTTCAAAATAGGCCCTTAGTATATGTTTGTATGTTGGTAACTCTGGTCTATTGCTTAAAATGTAACAAATAAAAAAATGTGTTTTACATAGCTGGTGGAAATATACACATGTTCTCACTGGATAATCTTAAGCATTTGAACTGCAGATAGTATTTTGGCATTTGAGTTGCAAAATATTTAAACACCTGGCAGACACTGCAAGGTATCTGCTTAATGTTCATCTGCATTGTTATTGTGCAGATAAAATATGTTTGCTGTACAAATTAGTGCCCTTATAAAGATAGCATAGGGTCCGAGACATTAAAGCCCCTTCTTTGAGGATTTGGATTCAGGTAGATATGTTAGGTTGAATGTATGGTCTTGCACTTTCTCTGAACCCTTTTAAAAGAGCTTATGTGTATTTAGACTGTTGTCTGGGGCATGGCTGGTGGATGTGTGCCAGAACAGTGATGCAGTGGATTTCAGTTAGTGCTCTTTCGATGCACAGAAAGAACACTTATGTTTTAAGATGCTTTTGTAGGCTTTTCTGACATCTTAGATACCAGAGCCTAAATCTGTTTTACTAGGGATGGTTTCTGCATACAGCTTTTGTAAATGACTGCAGACACATAGACTAATAGAGAAAAGCTTTGCTGTTAGAAAATAATGTGCAACTTGACCTCAAAAATTTTGTTCTGCTCTCAAGTCTTTCAGTCTAACTCTTACTTAAGGAAGTTTAAAATGGTGGGAACTTGTGCTGCACAGGATATTAACAAGTTTCCTCCCTTTACATCCTTCCTTCTAACTTTTCAGATAGCAGTTCTCTGTTTTGCTTTGCTTGTCTGTCACTGTGTAAACTGAATCTTTGAGTAGAAAAAAACATGTTATTTTTAGAGTAGTGATGCTTTTTTGGGTGGTGGATTTAGCAGAGGTGGATAAAGGACTAACTGTCTCCATTTGTTTTGTCTCTGCTGTGGCATGGATGCTTGCAAAAGGTGCATAGCTGGTTTTGTGCTAATTGCATTAATGCAGCAGCTCAAGAACTGTAGCTGTCGCCAATTTTAATTTAGTGTGTAAGCCTGAAAACTGCAATAGATCGTAAGAGGATGCTTGTCATGTTCCATTGTCCCTGCTATGCAGGTGTCAAGGACAGCTGGAGTAGCACTGGTTTCAGTAGTAAATTTAGCTCAGCTAATTGCATATGAATCAGTGCCTTTTGTTTTTTCCACTGGAGTGCTTGTTTTTTGCCACGCTGCCTTCTGGAGGTGCTGAAGAAAATTTAGAATTGTTTGGCCTTCTGAGGGTATATGGGTATATTTGGGGGGAAGGCACTGCATGGGGTAATGAGTCTCAAGTTTTTTCAGAGTATTGTTAAAATATGCATGCATCTCTTCAACAGTATGCACTTGACTTTAAAACCTATTTTATTAACTATGCTTAGGTACCATTCAGGCAATTTTCTAGTGTCCCCTATTTTACAAAACTCAGACCGTTTGTTTGAGACTTTTTCCAGCATTGTCAAAATTGGTGTTACTGTAAGAAAGGAAGCTTAAAACTCTTATGCTGCCTCTTGTTTGTGTGTGTGTATGTGTCTGGGGTGGGGAGAAGTGTGAGGCTTTCATTAACTGCGTGTGAACCTTACTCAAGGTTTTAATAATCCCCTTTGCTAGACTAGAGAGTTTGTTTCAAAATCATCAAGTCACAGGAGAGGCCATTCTTTGCATTGGGGCTTGGGTCTTATGATGAAGAGGAAGGCTGTTGTTAGTCATGATCAGATGATCTGTGAAACCTTCCTCTGACTACCAGACTCTTAGGTGTGAGTTTGCTACTAGCTTATTGTGACATAGCTAGGATTGCTGAATTTTATTTTCAAGCTGTTAGAGCTATTTAACAAAATCAAAAGTTAGTTGTAATGTTTATTTTGTTTGGTTGAGTTGTCTTAACTGTTGCTTTCACGCACAATAGTTTGCGCTGTGGAACTCAAGTCTAGGTCTGCCGGTGTTGGAGATGATTACAAATTTTACTTCTGCAGAAATTTTCCAGTGAGTGCTGAACTTCAAGTGAGAGGGGGGTGTAAGTTTTCAGAATAATCACCTGGGAATGATGGGATGCTAAAGTAGAGTTTACTAGGTATTTTTGGGGGGATGTGGGAGGTTTTTTAAGGGTTTTTTGTGGTTGGGGGTGTGGTTGGTCTGGGGGTATATACATGTCTGACAGGAAAAGAGGTGTCTAACTGAAAACAAAACCAGCTTAATATTGCTGTAGAAAAATATTTGAGGACAGTATATCTTTCTTACAGATCTTAAGTAGGTGAATAATATGCCCTGTCTTATATAAAACTGTATGATCCCAATTTCTGCTAAGCAAAGGTGTTCATGTTCCTGTACAGATCCAATCTGTTGATTCAGTGGGCTGTTAGGTTAACACTTGCCCCTGTGCAAACACAAGTGGATCTTCACTCCTGTTTCCTCCTCTTCATAGCCATCACCAACTCCTTGTTGGATGTTGTTAGTTGGAGGAGTTCTTTTTGTGGAACAGTGGGAGATAACTCCCCCAGTTCCATAGAGGGGGAGCTGCTGGCTGCTGACATTAACAATGAGATTACTGGTGATACTGAACACTCAAGTCATGTTATCCCCCATGACTTTAGGTATGCATACATTTAGATTTCTTTATTGGTTTCTCATGCTTTGGAATTACACCCACGGAAGTGAAGCTTAGAAAAATGAAGAAGGTGCTTCACGTGCATTTGAGTTACTTGAAGTACGGCATCAGGAAGGGTGAGTTGTTGACATTAGCCCTCCGGGATGCCCTAGGATTCCTTTGGAAGCATGAATGAATTCTATTGTAACAGCATGTGCGATATTTGAGACCTTACAAAGTATTGAGTCAGTGGGCAAGAGAATATAACTAGGAAGCATTGGAAGTAGTCCTTTCTAACGAGTGACTGTTGTGCTTTGATAGCTAAGGAGTTGCATTCTTAACACTGACTTGATGGGAGGATCGCAAATGTCTTTTGATTTGCTGCAGAGTACAAAAAAAAAAAGCCACCTTTAATACCTTTTTATGGTGGTATGTCGTCGTATTTATTATGTCTGTCTGTCTTGGGATCAAAGTTTTCCTTTGGTAACCTGTGGTAGATAAAGACAACCTATTTTCTCCCCTATGAAATTACTATTTCAAGCTGACTGGGGAAGATCTTTCCGACTTCAAGTCCAATTACCTGCCGAGTTGGCTTCTGCTTTGTGCTATCACAACAGCAGCTTGTATAGTCACTGGCTGGGTTCCTGCAGCTCAAATCAAGTTTCATGCTGCTACTGGAGAAGAACAAAATGCAGCCATACAAATAATTATTAGGTTAGGGAGAGAACTACAATTTGTGCTTTGAGTGATGAGAGAAAATGAAAGTATAGGGTTCTTGTGATTAGTTATCTACTGTAGATATTGCATCTGCTTTGACGTACTTTGTGAATTTTGAGTAAAAAGACCAGAAATCCTTTTGGCACTGACAGCTTTTTGGTGTTCATTGTGGATGAGAGCTGTAGAGCTCAGCTGCTGTCAGGAGGATACTCTGTCTGTCAGTGGCTTCTCTCTTTCATATTGGGCTTATTTATGGTGTTATCAGTTCATGGAGCACTAATTTGTTCTGAAGTAACTTAATCAGATAGGTATCTTGAGTCCTGAGTTGTGCAGAGGCAGCTTTTTCTTGGTTCATCAGACTGAATCTGCTCGAATAATAGTTTCCTCGGTGTAATGTCCTTTTTTTTTTTTCTTCTATTAAGTGCATCATCTTAACGTGCTAAATCCCTATCCCTTGCCCTTGCAAATAGTAGGGAATGGTTAGAAGAAAATGGTTAGACCAATTTCATTAGTAGGGCTTAATAAATAACAACTGTTACTTGGTTTGAAGCTCTCCTTCCTGGGCTTTTGGGACCTATTGAGCAGAATGCATGTCAAAGGTTTTGGAAAATCATTTTACAGTGTTTTCTAACAAAAAACAGATGGTTAGTGAAGGAAGGGGAATTAAAAATTGCTGAGGACTACAACAATTATTTTTTTATGACTTAACGTTGTTTTTTGTTTTCATGTTCTCCCTTCAGAGGGTAGACAAAAGATCAAAAAATGCTTTCCTTGTAAATTCTGTTTAAACTACATCTGTTCTAAATCAGTATTTAGAGCAGATTCTGCTTGAATTTGGGTGCCCTTTGAAAGCAGAGGAAGGTGCAGTGATCACCAGGGGTAGTGTTAAGAAACTCGGGAGCATTGCATTTCCCCATACGCTTCCACTTCACTTCCTGCAGGGTGCCAGGCTGTGTAACCTGCCACTGCATGGTGTCTGTCAGTTTGCAACTTCCTTTACCCTGTCAGAAATAACCTGGGGGAGTTTGGTCTTATGGTAATGGAGAAGTAGGTAGAGACTGTATCTCAGCTGAATTTCAAATGCTGTGGTGTAAGGTCAGATGCTGCAAACCTGTGCTGCCCATCAGGGAATGTCCTGAATTCTTCGTGCTACTGGAAAAGCAAGTAGGATATGTACTGCAGGCAGCAGAGCTGCTTGTTTCACTGAAAGGTAACAATTTCACTACTTTAGCTTCATGTAGCAAAACTTGTTTAAAACTAATTTGTTCCAGTTTGACTGGTTTCTGCATGCTTCCCCACTATTCTTCAGGATTTAGAGTGGAAATTTTGGACCACCTACTGTAGTGGTGAAGCTCTGTGGTGTTACCCATTTATTCTGTTTGGACTCTTAATTGGCTGAAATGGATCTCGTCTTAGCAGTGCATGTCTCCTGAGAGCTGGGCTGGTCTGAGCTTCCTAAAAGTTGGGAGACAACCTGCAACTGGTTTCAGATCAGATGAAGCTGCATGGCCTGAGCGTAATGTTTCTGCCTGCATGGTGGGTACTGCCTTTTGAACTTGCTGTTGGGGATAACACATCATTGCAAGTTGGCATTACTAAGTGAGAACCTCCCTAGAATATTAAAAAGTGATGACAATCTGCTGTTGCGTTTGAGGTGTTTGGATGGGCTGTGCTGCCACACAATTATGAACAGCCTGATGACTACAGGGGCTTGTATACAACCGTTGGAAGAGTCTGGGGCTGTTAGCATCTATAATACAGGAATTCCTAGCTACCGTTTTGGAAACGCGCTTCATCACCTCTGTCATGGAGGGACTTTACACAAGTCTGAAGTGTGACTTTTGCATTAGCTTTGAACTGCAAAGTCCCTGTAGAGAGAGACAGTTTGATTCTAGGCTGTATAGAACGTAGTTTTATAGCACCTATGGCACAGAGAGCCTGTCCTTGACTGAGACTTGTACCACAGAACTGAAGACAGATGTTCTGGTACTATGAAGAGGCGTAAGGCAGTGGGCTTCTTATTCTTGTGTTACCCTCTTTCAATGAAGTTGAAGGTTCTTGGAATGTTTGTTGCTAATGATATGTATATAGGTTGTTTATGCTCAAAAGAAAGTGTGGTGACAAGAGGAACATGCAGCTAATGATGTATGTGCTTTTCCTGTTATCTCAAACTGTAATGTCCAAACAAAATTGTCTTAAATGGACGGAATGTTGTGTTTTGGAAAAACAGGTAGCATATACTCAGTCACAGCAGTATGGAACAGCTTTCCCGGAACAGAGGAGTTGGAACTGCATCAAAGAGTAGATGAGGCTCCTATGCTCTAAGGCTTTGTTGAGAGGGGCAATTATTTTGAAAACACAGAAAGCAATTCAAGCTTCATGGGCCAACAGTAACTTTTCAAAGAAACAAACAGCTGCTATTCCTGTTTTACAAATTAGAAAATACTTATTTTCCAGAGTGCTTTGAGATTTTTTTTTGATGGAAAGAACAAAATCTGAGTATTTCTCTTTTTGGGAGTCTTTTATGACTACATCTGTAAAATGAGTAATTTTATCTGTTCACTAAGTGAAGTACTAGAGGGGTGAGTGACTTGTGAGACTACAAGATTGCTCTTTCCGCACTTTGTAGGTCTCTTGTCTGAGATGTGTTTATGCTTTCTTTTAGATGCAGGACTACTTTGTTTTGGGATCCTGCTGTTTTACTCCTACTGAACACCAAAGACCTCACAAAGATTTTAGGAGAAAACAGGGAGTACTTTATCAGGATAATCTCTTTTGAAGGGATGTATCCCCAGCAAAGTGCTTATGATGATGCTTCATTCGCTGAATGCTCCAAGCTCTTTAGCACTGCGTGCAGAAATTCTGTTATCTGTGTTTGGCAGTCATAAGAGCAATTCAGATTTCTTTAGCACTATGGGTTTGCTTCTACAAGATCATTATCTTTTTTTTGATCATCTCATGAGCTGTCCTTCCATGAAAACAAGCTTGTCTAGCCATTGGGTCTACATCAGAGCTTGTGCTTACATGACCTCCATGCCAGACTATGTGTGTTGTGTACAGACTTGTCTTTAAATTCTACATATGTCTCTTGTCCATAGTGATTCTGCCAGTACTTCAGGAAGTTCTGGACTCTGCAGATGCCTGGTGTGAGATAATGTGTATGGTAATATATACTTTGGCCTTCTAATTTCAGTAACAGCAGATGCCTATCGTTTTGACTTGAGGAAGCTCATTAAAGGCCCAGCACTGCCAACTTGCTTGGTTGTACAATACTCTGTTTTCCTCCAGCTCCATATCAGTGTGAGCTCAGAGAGATCTCTCCTACACTGAGTTCACCACAGTCAGGGAATGATGGATGCTTTCTCCTCTGCTTTTTGATACTGCTAAGCAAGGAGGGGCATCAGTCCCTGTCAAGCTGAAAAACTGTGGATTTAGTGCACTGAAGTCAGATGTGCATATTCCCCCTGGAACTCTTACTCCAGTGACTACTGGCCTGGCATTTGACTGGTTGCTCATGAGAATGAGACCAGTGTCTCAAGTGATCTGTCTTGGACTGGGATCATTTAGAAGTGTTGTGCTCTCAGCCTTGGATGTTGACAACTACCACTTTTGTGGTTCCAGAGATCTCCCTGGGAACCATTCCTGTTTTCTAGGTTTAAGATACTGAGACATACTTTTCTTTCTCTTTTGCTCTAACCCAGGGTAAGGAAAGGGAAAGCAAACATAGGTTTGATTTTATATTTTTTTTTTATTTAGTTAGTTAGTTTTCTTTCATGGCTCCCATGTGACCAAAGAAACTTTGGTTCCAGGGCTTGTTTTGTAGTTACCTGTAGCTGCACAATTCTGTTTCTCCTCCCAGACTTCTCAACTGTTCGGAGGCTTAGATGATAAAGCACTCCCAGTTTGCAGTTTTGATAGCTCTTGTGTCTAAACCAGTACTGCTCAGCTTCAGTGAGGGCTGTTCTGCAGCAGGGGAATCTGAAAAAAACCTGCAACTTTCCTGGAGATAAAAACCACATTTTATGCTTGCTTTGCAGCAAGGCAAACTTCTGGTTTTTATTGCTAGTTAATCTCAAATCTCAGTTAAACTTAACGGAAGTGATGCTTACTTTTGTAGGATCAGACTTCTTCTGGGAATCAGGACTTTGTGGGACCAGAGCATACACATTTACACATCCCTGATGATCAGAGTATTTCTGAACCTGTAACAGCTTGCTTGTTCCCCAGCTCTTTGGGGAATATTCTATAGAAGCTGTTCTTTGGGTAGGGGTTATGGCCTCTGAAGATTAGAGCTTCTGTTCCCTTCCCCAGTGCTCTTCCTAAGCAGCTACTGTTGCTGAAGCTTGATTTCAGCTGAATGAGATTATTCCACCTTTTTCTTCCCTGTCTTTATAAGGTATGTGCTTTCTTGAATGAGTTGTGCTGTCTTCAATATTGACATGACTAAATTCATAGGACCAGCAACTCCCCATCTTTACCACAAATGGCCAAAGGTTTGATAATCCTCTAGCTGTGTTAAGACCCATTGTGGTCTCTCTTGTGTTGAGATGACTGAACCATTCCTAAAGAATGGTTCAGCTCCTGAGATTGGCCTTAGTTACATGTCACTGGCATAACATAACGCTACAGCTGAAATATCTAGATGCTGTACTTAGAAGAAAAAACTGTCCTTCAGTCCTTGGCTTAAGTGTGGACTCTGGGAGGCTTTTTTGCACAGCTGGGTCTTTCAGTAGTTCTGCTTGGAGTCCCTCACTGTATGGGGTGGACATAAGCTGATCACACCCAGCCAACCTCTCTCTTTGAAGCTCTTTCCTTCACAGTATTTTGACTATGCATCTGTTTAACATGCAGTCTCTTCCTGAGTCCAGAATTCCAGAAGAGGTGATTAAGGGGATCATGTGGCTGAAAGAAGGTGAGGGAGAGGTGTGGTTTTGTGCTTGAGGTTTTGGAGTGCTTGATGAGTGTTATTAAAGCAAAACTTTTTTTCTGTACTGCATGGATGCAAAAAAAGTGCATGAATGGTCAAAAAAGTCTTTAACAATTATGGGCTGATTTCTCTAATTTGCACATTTGATGGCACTGTACTTTATATATCCAAACCTTACTAGTCTTGAATTTTCTACAAAGCAGGTTTGGAGGAAATATTTAATAGGACAGTGACTGCAAACCCACAAAAACTGGAAGGAGCTCTGGGGGGGCTTTGTGGATTACTTTTGACTGCTAGCCTTCATATAATGACATTTACTATTACAAACTTCAGACAATAGACTACTGTGTAAGACACGCAGAAATTTTTCCTCCTCCCAGTTTTCTTTTGCTAGCATTTGTTTTTCCACACCATATTCTTTTTGCTTCAGCCCACCAAAGAATCTTCCACTGCTGAAGGTCAGCAATAAGGCAGTGCCTTGGTGGTCCAGGTGGGAGGCAGGAAGGAACAAAGTTGACCTCGCTACAGCATGGGCAGCTGCTCTTATTTTTTTCCAAATGAAAAGCTGGCCTTGAAAAGCTGGATTGTGAAACTTCTAATAGCTCATAAAGTGTTCTTCCTAACTCATCCCTCTCCCTCAAAGCTTTCTCAAATCTTACTGTTTGGTGTTTTGTCACAACAAATGGCTCCATTGCTGCTTGAGTGTAATAAATAAACTGTAAGTCAAAACAAAATGTTGGCAATTTTGTGCAAGAGAGAGACCATGTTAAATATCTTAAAATATCACTCTCTTATGATCTTGACTGTTACTGGGAAGGTCTAACACTAGTTTCCTTGGTTAAAAATATCTTGATTATTTAATGTTGTATCTTAGTATCTTTGTACTATAGTAGCAGATACTGCTGGAGTTGAGCATATTACTGTCATTATGTGATGCATGTGAAAAACAGGACTCTTCCTGAGGAGCTTTTTTTCCTGGAAATAATATAAGAGGATTTCATAAAGGAAAAGTTGCATATCTGTTAAGTTCTTTTAGATGTGTAAATTTACCCAAAGTCTCAAGTAGATTGTGAAAAGATCAGGCTATTGAGTTAAGGTAGTCCCATTCATTACTCTTAATTCAAAACTTTTCCAGAACTGTTTTTGTCAAATGCCTATGTAATGTACATATTTAGATGATGCAACATATGTTTTACAGCTATTTTTCTAAACTGGTTTTATGGCTTTTGCCATGGAACTGTTTTAAGGATTGGGAAAAAAGAAAGCATTCCAATCGTTATTTAAAGAATATCGGATTTTTTTTTTTGAGAGAAAGAATTTGTAGCTTTAGTGGATATAAAACTTTGTACCCAAATTTTACAAATGTAACGAGTTAATTCAATAAGTCTAAACAGGAGTATATGTTCTGTACCTTGTAGTTTGTTCCAATATTGGATGTTGGACAACAACTGCTTCTTTACAATCCATTATTAAAACCCTTTGGCAGAATGCTTTTCTTCCTGTTGGCTGTGGGGTTTAATTCCAGCCCTTCAAGTTCAGAAGGCTTTTTCCTGGGGAGTTGGTGTGAGGAACATTCCCAAATCCTGACAGATCAGCCTGCACCTCCCCTGCAAACCTCTGTAACATCCAAGTTCATTTCTAATCCTTAGTGCTCTAGGATTAATCTCCCTCTATACCAGTACCTGCATACTTCCGCTGCCCTGTCTGCTATTGCCTTAGTTCCAGTTTTTGTCATTTTGTAAACTCTTGATGTGTAACACTGTCTAATGCTTTGGAAAGTCGACATTTGTGAGATGATGGTGGTGAAGCAGTGGCATTGCATCACTTGATTCCATCACCTTCAGGAGGGATTTCCCTTCCTGCAACCCCTTTCTCTCTCTAGATGAAGATGTACTTGCTAAGATGAAAAAGTAGGGCCCTGACTTTGTGACTGTGTGAGTAAACACTCAGGAATTCTGTGTAGAAAATACTCTGATTAAACTTTAGCCATACTGATAAACAAAAATACATATATGCATACCAAATACAGATGACAAGAGGGAACACCGTCATATAGTGTGGCAGTATGAATGTACTGAGGTTTTTTTCAGACTGAAGTAGTAATTTGTTTTACTTGGTGGCAGTGAAGGTAACCACATTTAGCCTTAAAAGCACTAAACCCACTTTGAAATAGGAGTGTAGAGGCACCCTCTTAGGTCAGAGAGTTGGATGGCTTCAAACAAATCTCTGAAAAGGATTAGACTTTGGAATGTAACAAACAGTACCTCTGCTTCAGGTAGGATGGCGGGCTATGCAAATGCTGAGAGATGATAGTTCTGTCTCAACAACCAAATGTTACAGCTTTCACAAAGCAGTAATCCTTTCTGTTCTAGTGTTTGCCATGTAATGCTTAGCCGCTGTGTTGATGGCCGAGCATTAATGTGAATTAGATGATCTCTGATACACAAATAGTCTTGCTCTCAGCTGTAAGTGTAACAGTCCTGCCTAGAATGCCCTGAATAAGCCACTTTGCACTAGATAAAAACAAAACCCCACAACAGTGCTCAAAGCTAGATACAGTGGAGATAGTCCATCACTTTGGCAGCATGGCTGTTTCAGCAGCTCTTACTTGTGGAGGTCATTGAAAGGAGCGTCAGGGCCATTAAGGCTGGGCTTGAGTCTGAGAGTGACACCTCAGTAGACATGCTTGCTGTATGTGTGAAGATGCTGAAGCCTTGCCTGTGCAGGTTTAGTCTACATGCTGGTGGAGTCTAGAAGGTGGCTCAGCTGAGCAGCACATGCCTGTTCTAAAGCAAACTGATTTGATCAAGGCTGCATTGACTAAGTAGCAGCTTAGACATCTGATGTGTAATGGTAGGTCATACCAATTTAGGTATCTTAATTGCTGATTTAACCCCAGCTGAAAATGACTCCAGAAGGAACTCGAGCAAGTTTGGGTATAGTGGATGTTTGACATTTTGGGAGCCTCATGTAATCTGTTGTCCTTCAGTAGTTTTTCTGCCAAACACTGAAGGAGTGTCTGCAGAGTCATTTTTTTCTGTACTCCTGCCAAGATTCAGATGCTCTTTGTTTTGAAGTCAAGGAAGTCGTCTTCAAGGAAATGTCATACCCAGAATCGTTTGTTAGTTGTGCATAGCTCTGCTTATACTTAGGGCTGGCTTTATTAGCCCTGAATGCTCTGTCTTAAAGGCAGTACTTTCTTGGCTTTCACTTGCCAACTTGTGAATTGAGTTATTAGTACTAGTAAAAGTTCATAAATCACAGATACCTTGATTCTATCTAAAGCAGCATGTTTAGTGTTCCAGGATTGTCTCAGTCTCGTGTTTCTCAGGCTTGATCAACAGAAAGGAAACAGAACACTTAGGATACTTGTTACAAGTACATAATGTCTCTTCTGTATCACTTGTATAACTTTTCCCATTGTGTGTCAATATGTATTTGAAGGACAATGAAGGTAAAAAGTAGGTTTTCTTTAAAATGGAAAACCTCTTCTGAATATTAAGGACTCACAGTCTCATTTCAATGACTGGCCTAAGTCTTCACATTAATTTGACATGATGGTTTGCTACTTATGCACTTTATTTTGGGGTTTGGTTTTTTTGCTTATGTATTGGTCCAGATACCACACTCCTTTTGTTAACTAAAATAGATGACTAGTGTTAAAGGAAACTTGCAACCTATTGTGGGGGGGACATGCAATTTACAGTTGCAGCCCTTTTTCATGAAGCATCTCGGATATATTTAAATCTATTTACTTAGTGCCTGCTAACTATAGCCAGTATGATGTTTGAATGCTCTTTCATGCAGAGTAATGGAAGACTTGGAGTGGAATAAGAGTCACCTTTGATGGAATTTGCTAACATAACTTTGTCAACAGCAGGGAATTGTATACAGAATAGAAAGGCCAAAAAGGTACTAAATGTCTTAGCATTGTCAGTGCCATATTAATCTGACTTATGATTGTGCCTTGCTGTAGTAGTTCTGTATTAATAGTTTGTTACACTGAGTGTATGTTTTGCTCCACATTGAGGGGGGAAACACCTTGCCTTTAAAATAGGGATTGTGGCTATATTAAAGTGCTTTTGACAGAAACTGAGATTGATACGTTTCTGGGGCAGGTCATCTTCTCATCAAGTATGCAGTTTGGTTGTATGTATGTGTAAACAGAGTGAAAACTTGCTCTCTGATGTGGTGTTTCAGATGAATTGCTGCAAAGTTGTTAGGTTGGGAGTTAGTTCCTAGCTTTGCCAAGATTTTAAAGCATTCAAAATTAGGGCAGAGGGGGTTGCATTAAACTCTTAAACAATTGACATACAGGATCGGGCTGTGACATAGTTTTGGAAGAATGTATTGTAACAACTTTCTATGGGAAGGTGACATAATGTAGAAATAAGCTGATGAAGAAGCTGGCGGTTTGTCTTTTTTCCATTATACATGATCTTCTGCACATTTTATGAGAATAGATGTCGTACATAGCTTGAAGAAGTGGGCTTTTGATTTAATGAATTGGTTTTAAAGGATGGGTTAAAGCCCTTCTGCAATTACTCTCCTTCCAAACACACCTCCCCTCTCCCATGCCCTGCCAATTACCCATCTTGTGCTGCTCTCTACTCAGTGCTCTTTTGTCACTGTTTTTTGGGGTGGGGTTTTTTCTCCTAGTTGGCTATGATAGGTATTGGTGAGATGCCTTTGGTAAGCTTTTTAGAGAAACATTGCTGAACACTTTCTTTTTGGAAAGAAAAATGTTAAAACTGTACTCATGGGGTTTCTAAAAGAAAATTTTCCTTCTCATTTTGCATTTAATATATAAAACATATATGCACAGTGCTTAGCACTCTTTACTGTTGTAGAGCCTTGTTCCTACTGGAATACATAAAGTAAAAATAGTCCAGTATGCTCAGGAATTGTGAGACTTGATGTGTCCCAGTTTTTATTTGTACCACTAACACTTGCATGGTGTCGATCCATTGCTCCACAGTGGTAGCATTTGATTTTTATTTTTCTTGCTCTTGAGCTGGCAAAATATGAAACTTGTTTTTGCCATAGCAAGTTTCTTTCCTTGTCTCTGAACACAAATTGTGGCAGTGTAGCAACAGAAAGGGAGGGGATGTGTTGACAGAATATTCACATATAACATTAGATCTGGAAAAGATACTTTAATCTAAAATGTGGAACTACAAACTGTTCTGTTAATCATTTGTTTTCAATGCCTGTGTTCATGAAGGTAGTTCAGAACACTGCTGATTCTGGCTTAAATCCTAAAATCTTCATTGAATCCTAGTTTTGAATCTACATGAATAAATAGGTCTTAACTTTGTAAAGCAAGAAATTGTAGGATTTTATTGCATTGCTGTTTGTTCATGTTTCTGTGAAGGGTGAAGGGGAATCTTGGAGTAATAAACATGCTTCTGTAATTAGAATATTAGTTACACTAGATTATCTCTTCATTTTACTATTTTGTACTGAAAATCAGTACTTTATATGCTTTGCTAAGTGGGATGCACAGAGGCAAGCATTAAAAATGACATGTTACAGTTGACTTCAAACTCTGCTGCTGTTTTTGTATTTTCCTTGGTACTGAGGCCTTCTGCTACTGAAGGGAAAAAATGTGGGATACATGCTGTTCTTTCGTAGCTATCGTTTCCTCAGAACTATTATTTTGCTTGGATGCTAGTCTGCACAGAAAGTGTCAGTCATCTATCTGTGTGTCTAGCAGCAGAACACTGATTTGTGATCTTCTAGTGTCACAAATAAAATGAGTCTGTCCAGATCTGGACAGAATTTCAGCTCGTTTTTCCTGTAGCGTTTGCACTGGAGAAGCTTCACAGCAACAACTCAGCTTTTTTCCTCCAGTAGGAATGCCTGTCTGTTGTTCTTACAACTTAAGCACATTGTTCTTTTATGAATTCCTTTTCCATAAGTGCTGTGTGGGTTTTTTGTTTGTTTATAACTAAAAAAAAAAGTAAAATTTTGCATTAATTTGTGAAATTGTGTTTGAACTTCCTAACAGAAGTTAGGTTGATGTGCAGTGATACACAGCTGCAATTATCTCTGTCTTTGTACTCCCGTGGGGCTTCATTAAAGTGGCTCCTCTTTAGCTGCTTCTGTTTCTCAGCATGGCGAAGTTCAGGATTCAGCAGACCCAACAAGTATTTGCGTGTAGTTCCTGCAGATGGAACGTTTAACCACCCTTTTTTGCTGTTCTGGTAGCAACAGGAGAGTCTGTGTGAGTTCTGACAGACCTTTAGTGTTTAAACCTACTTGTTTGATGGTGATGCAGCAAAAGTATCGACTGTGTTGCTGCATCAGCTTGTCCACTGCTATCAGCTAAAGACAGGGACAATTGCATCTCTGAAATGGCTTTAAACTAGTGTATTTCTAATATTGCTTAATACAAATTGACAGGCACTTAATACTTTAGCTCTTAAAACTTTATGCTATAACAATAATTTCATTATGGGATAGTCTGTGTTTCAGCAGGATCTCCTGAAGTTTTAGATTTGATAATCAACCCTGAGGGCAAGTATTTAATACTGCAGACCTTCCAGGCTGTCAGTTATGCATCGTAGTACCGTTGTCCTCTTCAGGTAGTGCTTTGTCTTTTCATAACACTTAAACCTTCCTTCATTTGACAACTTTGGCTATCAAATCAAAGTTTCAGCCTCAGCATAAGACTGTAATAAAGATGCATTGGACTGTGGACACAAAAACTGTCTGATGCTTATACTTTCCACTGTGTAAGAATGTGTCAGTTGGGCACCTGATATCAAGACCCTTTAAATGATTAAACTCCATATAATTCATATTAGAATTTTTTTATTTAGAACTAAATGCTCTTTTTCTGTATGTGTATTTTAGTGGGGCCTAGTTCTTTTGTCCACAGTGTATATGGTGATATCTTTGCCAGCATGTAAGTGTTGAGTGCAAGTCAGAGGAAACAAGTCGTTTATACATGTGTTTGTATCTCCTTGTTAAGGGAATTTCTATAATTTTTTGAAAAGAATGTGTGTAAGTTGCTATTTACAATTCACAATACTCTGTCTATGCCTGGAAAATGAATGTTAACTATTGTTCAATGTTTATTTTTACAAATAGACGTGATATGGGGTGGTCTATCCAAAATATTATTCTTGAAAGAGAATGTGTCAATATATAGATTTGGCACCATGCAAATCCTGGCTTTCTCAGACTCTGTCAGCAAGGAGGAGGGGGAAAAATATACCATGACCAGTGAGAATTAAATGTTCTACTGTTGTGCATTATTTTGTTCCATTTCATCGGAAGACAGGACTGTATGAAGGATGAGACTAGTTTTTTTGCAAGTGGGATTGTCATCTGTGTTGAAGACAAATTAGAGCATCCAGGAGCACAGTCTTTGGTAAGTGTGTTAATCAGCATATGTGAGAAACTCATTCAGCAGGTTCTAGTCGAAAGAAATTCCATGCTTGCCTACATAATAATGCAAGGAATCTCTAAGTCATCACTTGAGAAGAAACTTTCTCTGGCATTCCTGTAACTTGCTGAGGATTTGCATAAATGAAGCGCTGATATGATAAAGGACACTTTCAGAAAGTGTATGGCGAAGTAGGAAGGGAGAATGTGGTATTCTAAACTACTTACTTTTCCGCTCATGGTGGAAGGGGGCAGGAACATAGCATGAATGCCATGATCTAGTTCCTCATCCATTTCAGTTGGATTAGGTCCTTTACAGTATCTTTTGTATAGTTAAAGTAATGAGGCATACTTTAAGTTTGTTAGGAATATGAGAGAGCCTGGCTGTGTTTCCTTCCCAAAGGTAGGTGGGCAAGATAAAGCTTGGACAGCACCTCTTCAGTGCTTTTTCATCCCTGTTCACACATTTGTTGCCTGTATTTGGGGAAAAAAGCAGAACAGTGCGTGTCTATTCACTGCAGGGTTATAAGGTGAGTCCTGGTTTGTTGAGTACATACTAGAAGAAACGCTTTTAAATGAGTGCATTTCCAAGAATCCTAAGTGGCCAAAGAGAGCACACACTGGCTTGGTAATTGATTACTGGTATTAGAGCGGTGGGGGAATTCCTGAAGAGTTTTATTGGTCCGATAAGAGTGTGAAAAAGTAAACTGCGTGATTAGGGACCAGAGCTGAATTTCTTATAACTCCACGTACAGGATGAGAATCCAGCACTAGTGAACACAATTCTGTGGATAATGTGCTTTTGTCAATAATCTACTGATTTATATGGGACCTTGGCATGCAATTTGTCTGATTAACTGTATCAGTACCCTGTTGCATATAATCCTAAACAAGTTCTTGTAGTTCAGCTGCCTGGTGATAACAGTCTAACTGTGCTGTTACTATGGTGAATGTGAGGAAGCTTACTTGTGTTTAACTGGGAGCGATAAAATAACTGCTAGCGTCCCACAGTATTGTGTGATGCTGTGAAGTGAGAATTGTATACAAGGATGGTAGAACAACTGATTGATGATAACTTGTGTATGGTATTTTCCTTTTTCTTTAAGATTTTTTTTAGTTAATGATATTCTGGTATCAAAAATCAAGAGGAGAGAAATGTGAAGGAGCTCTCTGTGATATCATCTTAACCATTATCAGCTGGTCACTAGTTAATTTAAATCCCAATAAATTAATTGTGAACTTTAAATTCCTGAGTTGATTACTAATGGAATTCCATAGTTGTAAGCAATTTACAGCATTAAATGCATTATAGGAAAGAAAATTTTAAAAAAACAACAAAGAAAACCCTAAAAAAAACCCCACAAACTTCTTTTGACAAAATTGGTAGCAGTTCAGCTGTCAGAAGGGTAAATAAAATAAAGGTGGCTGCATAGAGTAGTCTAGATGGCTTGGTGATACATGTTTTTAAAAAAGGCATGTTATTTGTCATCTAACTATAACCAAAATACTAGCAAAGCTAAATACTTGGAGGGTTTCAGTAGTGTCTATAGCTATTACAACAGGGGCTGTATCTTGGAAACAGAGGGGTTTTTTTCTACAATCGGTAAGGAGGAACAGATTTGTTGGCTTGGATGAAAAGGGAAGTAGTAGGAGTAAGCGAATGGTAGCATTGTACAGTCTATGTTGATGAGGCTGCTTAATGAAATACTGTCTGCAATTCTGCTGTCAAGTTTTCAGAAGCATTTTGAAAAACTGGAGAGGAGGCAAGCAGGAGTTGCAAAAATGATTTGAAGGAGGGAATAGAGAGACTCTGACTTGTATAGCATCAAGTGAAAACTGGCAGCTTAAACTAGCTGTTCTACAAGTTTTATTCACCACAGCAACTCAAGAAACTGCCATTTCCATGGCAGAAAGTGGCTCACAAATTTGCTTCTGAACTGCAGCAACTGCCTAGCAATTTTAACTTGCTAGTGCATGAAAGCTGAAGCTCCTTGAAGAACAGTCTGGTTTGCTTCTCAAAGACTATTGAGCTCTGTTAGTGTGCATCCTGCAGCCATGAAAATACAGGATAGTAAAAGGCATTCTGTTCTAGCAGGAGAATCAATAGTGAGAGCTAGAAGCTGAAGCCAAACCAACTGCGATGGGAGGATTTTTAAGAGAATGGTTAACTACTGGAGCAAGCTAGTAAGAAAGATGACTTAATATCTTGATGAAATCAAGTTGGTGTGGAGCAGATTGAAAGATCTTAGCAAAACACGTACTTAAAAACCTATATGGGGACAACTGGATGAAATCGGGGGATATCTGGTATGGGGAGAATTTGAGCTGATTAAAGAAATTATAATTAAACTCTGAATTAGCTAAAGTGCTCTTTGGGAGAAATTAATATTAAGTGCACAAAGGTATTTGGTTATTCTGCATCAGGTGTTCACTGTTTTCTTTGAAGTTGGGGTGGGGGGTGAGAACTTGTGTTGCAGTAACTATGGTGGTGTCTTAAGGATGGTGGAAAACATTCTTGTGTTATAGTAGCCACTGTTTGCAATGCATGAAACTGGATGTGGAGGGTAACAGATCTTCTAAAAACAAATTAGGGCTGCTTGTGAGTAAATGCCAAGATTGAGACTCCTTTTTTCTTTTTTCTTTTTTTTTGGTGTAGAAAATGATAGTGCATATTGAGAGAGAGTAGTATCTGTGTATACAGTGTGGATAGAAAACCTCGGAAGCATTAGTCTTGGAAGATTAAAGGAAGATACCAGCTTTATTGCCCGTATGTGATTTGTAGCCTCAGCTCTGTCTGCAGAGGCATCATATTGCAGGGAAGGAGGTAAAAACCATGCCTTCATGGATGTGGAGAAACCCTCTCAGCTGTTGGGGCTTTTTGCTTCTGGTGCTTCATTACACAAAGCAGATGCCATCCATCTTTAACAGAGTAGAGATTTAAGAGATTATTTGTTACTCTTATAGAGGCTCAATAACAAAATCCGATACCAAAAAAACCCTCAAACTGAAGTTTGTATTTAATCTGCAGAATTGTAAATTTGGAATTATGCTGTATGCAGTGTAAAGAAGTGGTTTATAATCGACAGTAAATTTTGGGTTATAGCTTCTGCCATCATTTTAAATCCCTGTGTTATCCCTACTCGCTGACCTAACTTAACAGTCAGATGGCGAATATCTTGAGTGAAAATAATTTTAAATCAGTTGCCATGTACAGAAACAAAAAATGCCGAAATGAGATACTTCAATAAAAGGTGTTCTAAATTACTTATTATATATAATAGCTATAATAATAATAGTGGTTGATACAGCAGGATAGACTAATGTAGTTGGGGAAAAAAAAAAAAAAACAACCAAAAACGTTTTAGTTGTGAAATCTTTCCTACTTACTAGGCTTTCTGTTAGTGAATGAATGCCATTATCCCAGAGATTAAGTAAAGCATGGGAGAGTCAATACAAAAATTAATGTTTTGATAGGACAAGACATGCTGAGACAGTAAGTTGTTCAAAGTCATGTTGCAGGTGGGGGATTGCATTCTGTTATTGAGATAGACTCAAACCCTTCCTTACATGTTTATAGAAGAACTGAATAGGGGTTCCTCTACAGTTTTCTGAAAGTAATTCTTTAAATAAAGCAAACTATTTGTGTACAATCTGTACATAAAAAGAATTCTTGTGTTGGTATTGCACTCCATGTGGTCTGCATTTCTCCAACAATACTACGTTATTAAGTTCTTGCTTTTAAGGACCAGTGAATCTGTCCTAGCTTGTTGGGTGGTTGTTATGAAAACTGTTAACGCTTTTTTCCAGTTATAATTATATTAAATACGAATTTGAATACATTCTTCAGTTATATTGACTTTGAAGATACTATATTTCTCTTTGGATTTCCATTTATTATAGTTTCTCTAAAACTATGTAAGTTCTTAACTATTTTACTATTTGGCATTTGATCTGGATTGCCGTTTTCATCTACTGTCATTAATTAGTTTTCCTGCCGTTTTTGTAGATTTACAGTTCATACTTTGTGAAAGAATCAATTGGTTTCATTGCAGATTCCCACATTAGCTATTCTTAAATTACTTTTTTAGCTTGGCAGAGTGGTGGCTGATCAGTTTTTGCAATTTGATCTTCATGGTCACTGCTGTTTTAGTTTATAAAAACAACAACAAAAAGGTCTATTCACAATTTTTCCTACTGCTGCCTGCATTAGATAATCTGATAATTTATTTGTAGATAAGTTTTGCTCCAAGGATTCCCTATAGCTGCTTCTTCATTTACCCATACGCTGTTGACTTCACCTGCTGTTCTTACATTCAGTGTTCTGAGGATTCCTTTGGATACTGTCCAGATATGCCAAGTGTACTGGAATTTGACTAATATTTGACCCAAAGCCATGTGACTTCAGTGTTTTTAATTATATACTATATATATGTATATAAAATATATACAATTTTCCAAATCATGCAACAGCTGTCATTAGATATTTTGTCAAGAGAATATAAAGGGCAGGTAAGTCTGGAGGTGAAGGTGGGTGCAGAAAAAAGGGACAATGCAAAACTATTTAGATGATTCTGGGAATGCTTTCATGCAGCAGCTCTCTAGAAGGTGGTAATGGCAGAGGGCTTGCAGGAGGGAATCTTTTGTTCTTACCTGCAGCATAATTTTTATGCTGGAGTCATCAAAGCTCAAACTTTTATGAATGTTGGTCTGTAATACACAGCAGTTAGTATGTATTCATTTCATGTGCCAAATAAGCTTAAAAACCTGTGTAATGTGAATAGTCAACAGACTAAGCTTCAGGCCTAGTTGTGTGGATGGAAGAGGTTGTCCTTCAAACTGCTTAGTTTGTCAAAAATGCATTAAATAGTGGGTATTGGCTAGCTCAGCTCACAGATTCAAACAGGTTCGGGAACTTCTACGCAAGCTGCTCCATTGGCAAGAGCTGTGGTCACAGGCTGCGAAGAGTGAGTAAGCAGTAATGTCTTCAGCTGTATGCAAAATGTGTAGGTGTCTGTACCAATGCTTTTTAACTGGCAACATCCAGCTCGCGTGCTGCCTGGAAGGGAAAACAATGAATGTCTAGCCAGCAGTCAAAAAACATTAAACTTGAGGCAAAGTCTTTTGGAAGTTGAGAGCTATAACTTCAACGCAGCGTGGTATCATCAAGGGAGTCTTGCAGGCTGCTCACACTGCGTGTTTGTTGTGCTGCAGTGTAAAAGAGGTGAAGAAATGAAGTATTGGGGGGGTGGTTTTGGTTTTTTACCTCCTTCTCGGTAAACTTGTAAAATTGTGGATGGTGAGGTGGTTTGACTCAAACAGGTCAAATATTGCGATTAAAACTCTCAGAAACATATATGTAAATTTATGAATTCTTAAATGTAAACAATAATCTCGAACTCATTTATCATCTTTATTGTAGGCAGCCTAATAGTTCTGACTGTTAAATACTCTTAACTGTCACAAGACTGAGATTCAAAGCTCTACCAGAAGAGTTCAATGCAGTGAAGACTTTCCAACTTGTTAGAACCTGCTTTAAACAACTGATTTAAGAAATCAAGTAGTTTAAGATACCAAATTAAAAACATGATTTAAATCAGTTAATACTGGGAAACATGATTAATTTTTATGTAAAGAACTTGTACCCAGGCATGCTGGGGGGGGGGGAGGTACTTAAAGTGCTTTTTGCTGTCTGTAGTTTCATAAGCCTTCTATATTCTCCGCATAAATGTAGGCTGCTTAACCCTCAGAAGCACTTGATAGTCTATGGCCCTAATTAAAACTGTGCCTTATGTATGCTGTGGGCCTACTAAGTGCATTGTGTCATTGTTTAATACTGTTTCTCACCATTTGTTTCATTCACTATAAACCCCCAAATCCCATACATCACTGGGTTCTAGTCTCTTTTTCATAGAAATAGTGACGTATCCCATAATTTTGCTACTGCAACTCTAGTCTTGTGCTGTACCTTTAAAAAAAAAAAAAGTCCTTTTGACCATATGTTCAGATAACTTGGGCCTTATTACTAAAGGTACATGCGGAAAAAATGTGTTAATACATGATGGAGTTCTGCCTTGCTTATTTCTGAGAGAGCCTGTATGTGTTTGGGGGAGGGAGGCAAACGGGTCATATCAGTGGTAAAATCATGTTGCATGAAGTGCATAGCTTTTGATGAGCCGTTCTCTTATCTAACATTACATGTGAATATAAAGCAAGTTGCCTGTAAAGCTTGCTTTAAATTTTAATAAACTGCAGAAGAGGTAAGTGGTAACTTCTGAATATAAGTGCCTCTAGCACAGCCTGCTAAAACCAAATTCCAGTATTACAAATTTTAAAACAGATCTTTGTGGCTTGAATTTTTAAGCTGAAATGATAGATTTAAATTTTAGGGACATAACTTTTCCTTCCTTGCCTCTGTCTGAATCAATCTTACTGAAAAATGATAGAAGATTTGAATTTGAGAACACAATGAAAATAACAGGAACTGAAACCTATAGAAGCGACTAATCCTCTAATTACTTTCCCTGAACACTGGGAATTGTGCTGCAGAATATCCTTCAGTACAATCTAGAGTAAGCTAAATTTATTCCATTCCAAAGCTATAGAGGGAGGGATTTTGCTGCCAACTCAGAATAGTAATGGACTGTGGTGGTCTTTACCTGACAGAAGTGAAACAGATGTGGCTAGTCTGTCAAATGTCTACAGGCTTGAATTTTCCTGGGTGTTAATTGCCCTGTGCTCACCCTTTCACACCTTGGGTTTTGAAATTTAACTAAATGATCAGGTAGGCAGAGCATTTCACTCTGAGGGGCAGGGGCTGAGGATGTGGCATATTTGCAGCGGTGACTGTTTGTGCTGGACTGACTATAAAAGTTCTACTCGACTCCGCTCTGATATCAAAGCTATTTAGCCATATTTTGACTGAAGTGCTCTTAGACAGTTCTTTTGTACTTGCTTTACTCTGTAGTGTACTGTTGATACTGAAACTTTCCCCAATCTGGTATTCCACACTGAAGTTGCTAAATAGGCAAAGTTAAATATCTGGCTTTCAGTTGAACCTCCCTGTACTAGTATTGAATGTATTTCATGAACCTAGCTGTTAGCTTGGACTGCAAAGTTTTTTGAATGACAGCCAGGGACAAAACAGTCTGATAAATGAATCCTGAATTTGCCTGTTAACACTTTGTTACAGTTAAGGTGGGTGACTGAGAGTGGAACATGTACTTGTTGCTTTTTCACTGTCCTTATCAATTTGCAAGATGGAGAGGCAGTACTAGTTACTGCATACTCCCAGAGCTGTGCCATCTCCTGCATGAAGAGATGGTCTTTTTTTTAACCTTGATAATTCAAAAAACCCACCCCCAAGCCCCCCCAAAACCCAAAAACCTCCAAACTTCTGGTTCTGGCAATCAGAGCCAGACTTGTTTTCAGTTCTGTTCAGATTCAGAGACAGCACTAGAGGGGCTTACAGTCAGTTATGTTTTGAAATGAGCTTGGCAATGGCACATATAGTGAAGAAAGCTCCTTGTTTCCCATTTGTTTGCAAGTTGATTTTTCCACTCCTGTGCAGCAGCATAAATCAGGATTGCATTTTGTCTGCTTAGTGTGTTATCTTGTTGACTTAAATCACTTAAGTAGCTCAGTCAAACAGAGTTCAAACAAAGAGTGTGTGGGGGGGTTTTTTAAATACACTAAGTTGTGTACAAGGAATGTGAGTAAGTTCTTATCTTTACACAGGAGGATGCTTGGTGATACGTATACATGATAACTGGAAAGAATAGAAATACTTTTGTTTACTGTAGATTTGTAGGACTTTAAAAAAACTGAAAGTGATCATTTCCCACATGGGAGGTACTTGCTATTAACTGGCATGCATTTCCTCTACTTGAGTATTGGTGTACCGAGAGCCTGCTGGTCAGACCTATCGCCTTCATCCATATAGGAGACAGATCCTACAGATGTACCCTTTTGTGCCTTCCGCACCCAAACTGTCTTGCAGTAAGGATGCTTTGTTTGAAAGAGGGGCTTAACTTGCTTTTCCTCTGAGAGCTACTGTCAGTAATATTTGTCCAACTTGGTTCAAGTAACAGTTGAACTGTTCTGCAGGAATTTTTTTGTTGGCAGTCTCCAAGAAGGAAAATGCTACAAAGTCCAGTTTGTTGTGATGACTTGTTGCAATTTCTATAGGAATCTCAGACCAATAGAAAAGAATCCATTTGCTTTTGGGTTTGTTCTATCGAAGAGTGCTTTCCATCAGGACAATGCTCTAGCTATAGTGTGAAGTGTAGAAAGCAACTTCTGTCCCTTGTTGGGCTTTCTAAAATGTAACTGCTTTCTATAATTACTAAATGGCTTTTTGGTAAAAGTAAGTTCACTCCCCCCCACCCCAAGATTATTTTTTTTTTTGTGCAGCTGCTTAACAGGTCTATTAAGGTAACTGTCTGGAGAGTCTTTGGCTGTCTTAATGTAGAATTGATTTGTGTCAGATTGAATTTATGGTTTCTGGAAGCTACAGAATGATATGCAGCTTCTCATCTTGTTATGTGCTCTCCTTTGGCAGGCAGGCTTAGATTGGTGCTCATGGGTGCTTTGATTCACAGAAGCATTCACTGCTGATGCGCTGAGTGTACAAATCTTTCAGTCTATGTATTGATAGAAGCCCTTGAGGGGACTTTATCACTATATTTTTTTGTCTGGCTTTTAGTTAAGGATTCTAATTTGTGGCTATTTTGTGTGCTTGGCATATCCAAGTACGTAAGTGTAGCCAGGCATCTGCTGCTTTTGTTCCTGATGTATATAAATGAATTGTAGACTGTTGGCACCAGAATGTTCAGCTACAAACACTGTTGCATCCTTCTCTAATTACTGATATTTTTGTGGGTGTATCAAGAGTTTTGGGGGATGTGCTCCAGCTGCAGTGGAAAAATCACGTTTATGCCTTCATGTTTAAATTTATAGGCTTGTAGTCTTCCAGAAGAAATCCTACTCTTAGTGAACTAATGCCAGGAGTTTTAGGGTCAGAAGTTTTGCTTTCAGAAGGTCACACATCAGGGAGGGTCTTACTGGTCTTCAGTATGTGATCTTAGTACAGTGAACATCATATTCAACACAGCTCTTGGCATAGTAGGCTTTTTTCCAGTCAGCCATTTAGTCTCTTTCTCCCTAAAGTGGCTGTAGCTGAACTGTGTCTTGTGCAAAGTCTCTTTTAGTAGACTGCAAATCTCTTCAGCTTCTCTTGCTTTTAAACAAGATTTCTTAGGCTTCTTTACTGCAGAAACGAAGAGAACTAGCTCCATGATACGAAGGTAGTAAGCCTTAGTACTACCAAAGTCTTAGCAGCATGACCAGGAACAGTAGCTCTCAGCAGAGCTCAGCTGCTTATCTCTTCTTCCCTGTTTATTGCAGATAGGGGACCTCGAATGTTCAGTATATTGTAAGAGGTCTTGTTTCAGATCAGTATCCTGTAAGAATATGTTCCAACTTTTTGGTCCTACTTTTCTGGGCTGTTTTGCTTCCATTTCACAAATGGCAGTAAAATACTCTGCAAATTCATGCCCATATGCATTTTTCTTTTAGATAATGATATGACTGCACGGTGGGTTGAAGCTGAAACAGGAACAGATGTGTCTTCCAAAAGTATCTTAATCATTCGTTTGTAATCTGTATTGACAGGTACATGGAAATCTAAGCTGTAACGCAGTGGGTAGATCTCTATATACTCTGTAGTGATCAGCTGAGATAATGAAAAGAGAATACCTGGTGGAGTAAATGAGAATTTATAGTATGACTTTTTTTTTTTAAATATTAATGAATTATTGTTGGCTACCAGTATATGAACTGCAAAATTTAGAGGAGTATGCATGTACTGAGAGTCTGAAACAATTGTTCAAAACCAGTTAAGGTCACATATCAAATAGATGAAACTCAGTACAGGACAGTGATAAACATATATGTCTCCTGGGTTTCCAAAGCAGGTGAAATGTGTCCGCAACACAGGACTACAGCAGGCAACTCCAGAGCAGTTGCAATAGAAAGTGTAGCAGCAATGTGCAGGCTGTAATTTGCCTAGAGGAGCATTCTGGAGTTTGGGGTAAATGATTTATGCTGTGAGTAGTCGATGTATCTGACACTGCCACAGCTTTGTGTTATGCCTCTGAGCTGTCTCTAGCTCTAGTCTGCTTGGGGGGAGGAAATCTAGCAAGCTGACTCAAGGAGGAAAACTACAGACTTGATTTCAAAGATGGATGAAAGATCACTTGCAACATAATGTTACTGAACATGGATGGAAGGGGAAAAGAAAGGGGTTTTAAGGGTTAGGAAAAGCTAAAAGGTAAGATTGGGAGGAAAATGATTCACAGGTTGGTTAGGTAAAGTGTTGATTCATAACCATGAAAAGTTTGTAATTTACAAAACAATTCCTGAGCCACTGTGTCATATAGCTGTGCCTGTATAAACTGGCACCTATTTTGAGCTGCTTTTAATACTTTGAGTTAAGTGGAACAACTCGGCTTCCTTTACCAGAGCTGGTCAGGAGTCCTAGGTATGAGGTAGGACTTGGGTCTAGTAAGTGGCTGCAACAGTGATTGATGGTTTTGGCCACCTAACTTTAATCTGTGCAGTTTAGTCAACACCCACTATATGTTTTGAAGATGTGTTTTGAATATTCACTTCTGTCTGAAGAGTAGCCTACTCTGTTATTCCCTGGAATAACAGTATGCAATCAAGTGTCTGTCAAACCCAACCTAGTTTTACAGTAGCTTATCTAGAAATACTTTTAGATTGTTGCCTCCTTACTTGTTGCAGTACCCAAAATAAAGAATTATGGAAATGACATATTTTGATGCGTCTTCTGGAGAAAGGGTGGTATGTACTGTTGTCCTGCTTTTGGCTGGGATAGAGTTAATTCTCTTTCTAGTAGCTGGTATAGTGTTATGTTTTGGGTTCAGTATGAGAAGAATGTTGATAACACACTGATGTTTTCAGTTGTTGCTAAGTAGTGTTTATACCAAGTCAAGGATTTTTCAGCTTCTCATGCCCAGCCAGCAAGAAGGCTGGAGGGGTACAAGAAGTTGGGAGGGGACACAGCCAGGACAACTGACCCAAAGTGGCTAAAGGGGTGTTCCATACTGTGTGAGGTCATGCCCAGTATATAAACTGGGGGGATTGCTGCTCGGGAACTGACAGGGCATTGGTCAGCGAGTGGCGAGCAATTGCACTGTGCATCACTTGTTTTGTATATTCCAATCCTTTTATTATTACTGTCATTTTATTATTGTTACTAGTATCCTTATTATTTTCTTCCTTTCTGTTCTATTAAACTGTTCTTATCTCAACCCACGAGTTTCACTCTTTTTTTCCCTGATTCTCTCCCCCATCCCACAGGGAGGGTGTGTTTGAGTGAGCGGCTGTGTAGTGCTTAGTTACCGGCTGGGTTTAAACCACAACTATATTGGCTGGTTGTCTAAAATTGCACATAAACACAAATTCAGCAAATGGAGAAAATCATTTAACATCTGCCTATTGAGTTGATGAATGGTAAATTGCTTGAGTAGTAGTGCACAACCTCACATGTGCACTTGTAGCAGGTGGCTTTGATGTATGCTAGAGACAAATGTGTTGTCCCTTCTGCCCCCTCCTTCTCAAATCTCCAAGCTTAGCATGAAAGGTTATGTAGAGCAAACTTGTGAATGCTTTGAAAGCCGTAAATGCTTGAAGTGTAAATAAACTGGACTATTTGCTGAAGTTGTTTCTGCATAGGCACTGAGCCTGTGGACCATGAGTTTGAGGGGTTTGATTTGCAGTCAGCGAATTGAAGAGAGGTGGCCTGCAAGTTACATGCATCAGCTCGTTTATTATGACTGGGATTGCAGACAGTGCCACACATATGTAGTTTTAAACTGTTTATTTAAATGTCAAGTATCTGTTGTCCAATTACTTCTTACATGTGCATTTTTAACTTTCCCCCAGTCTGTTTGTTAGTGTTTGGATCACCTCACAAATGAAGAAAACTATCTGAAACCAATAAGGAATTTGTAATGTTTTTACATTTAATTGGTGTTTTTCAGAAGGCAAGAAGCATTGCTGTATTCAGCTTTCCATGTACTGAAGAAAAAGAAATAATTTGCCAGTAGGTAGTTGCAACATCAGAATATGTATTAAAAATTTTTGTCATAAATGCTCATTAAGTGCTGCGTACAAAATTTAATTTCTTTATGGTGGCATATTCTTTTACATTACCTGTATTTGCTGACTCTTGGTCTTTTTTGACCATTTCCTAACACTCATTTAGTTGTCAAGAGAATATTGACAGCTGAAATATTAGAAAGAGACAAGGTATTTGGCATTGGCATTCAAAAAATGTGTGCAGAGATGCTGTTGCAGTTCTAACGTAGACACTTATAAATAAGGAAAGGAAGGAAGAACATTGAAGGATAGGCTTGTATGGAGCTGTGCAGGAAGCAGATGCAGATTTGTTAAACAGCTGGGCCTGTGATGATGGTTGGTACGGTCATTTCAGCCCCTCCTGTAGGAACATAAAACCTGCAAGGTTTCCATGATAATGTCTCTTATTTTCTTTGCAAAAGGCGAAGGGAAAATTATATAATAGCTGTATCAGTAACCAGAGGTCAGTGTAAATTTTCAGTGTTACTGAAATCTAAGTGTTACGGAAGCAGTAATTCTGGTCAATTATGGTTGGGTTTAAGTTGAGACTGCAAACAGTTTTAATGTTATATGAATTGACATTTGTTATAATTTGCCAGGAAACTTCTGAAGTGGACACACTTCTGATGCGGGGAAAAATATCAGTGTGTCATGATTATGAGCTTTTGTTGTGTTTTCTTGCAGTAACCTAATGTCTGCTGGCTCTGGCAGTCAGTCTGTCCAAAAATCCAGTGGATGTGTTCTTCACTTTAAAAGGATTCCTTCCTTGATAGCTAAAGCTGCCTTTTAAGTTGCAAGATCTTTTGTCTGACATCCCCGAGTGTTTCTTGTGTTCTCTTTTTATAAAAGAAATTGAAGGCCAGCAGCCAAGTAAGAAAGCATTTAACTCGTGAAGGCACTGCTGTCATTAATTTTAAACACGTCAGTGTGGTGTCGGTCAGCTTGACTACCAACAAAGAAAACTAAAGTGTTGCCATAAATCATTTTATTGTCCTAATCCAACCTAATTAACTAAACTAAAACTCCTATTCTAATGGAGCAGCCCTTCCTGTGAGACATCTGCCTCTTTTCTTAATGGGTTTTAGCCCTCACTTCTGCTATAGTGCAGAAGTGTTGGTAACCATAATAATGTTAAGTCCCTCCCATGATCTTTGGGGAGCTAGCTGGCACAAGTGAACTGTGAAATTTAAATTTCCAAATGTAGAGGTTTTTTTTTTTTTTGTTGGTTTGTTGTTTTTTTTTTCTTGGAAACACTGTCAACAGACCAGAAGAAAGCAGCAAAATCCCAATTTCTAGAAGTGGATTAGACCTGCTCCCTGCAAGCTTGTAAGCAGCAGCTTAACAGCTGTGTGGATTTTGGGATCTGCTTCTCTAGTTTATTGACATACTCCTTAACACAGAAGGTTTGACCTGATAGTGTTAAGTTAATGCAGTCATGTGTGAGCTCCTGACCTGTCCTTGAACTCTTGGGGTGAGGATGACTAAGGGAAATAAACAACTTCATCAGTGTCAGTGTGTGGGGGAGAGCTGTGGCACACCAGAAGATGTTCCTGTATAGAATGTATGTAGATGTAAAGTGTGTGTGGTAGACAAATGTAGAATCTCATGCTAAAGCAGTTAGTATAATTTTTAGGGAAGAAAAAAAAACACCCACATGTACATTGCAAGCCTTTCTTCAGGTTTGATCCTGAAGCCAGAATGTTTGCTACACCCTTATGTCTGTTGTTGGTCCAAACAGTGGCATGCTTATTACAGAAGACAAATTTTAAGAATATACACTAGTTTGTAACTATGTGCAAAATAGGGGCTTTCAGAGCTCTCAGAATAGCTCATAAAGGAGTGTAAGGAAAATGTGGGTTTTCTCGTTGCACTTGGAGAAATCCAACACTGGTATAGTTAACCTCTTGAAAACGAATTCCATCGTAGGTCAAGTTATTTTACAGGCTTTCCGTATGCTCTTGCAGAAGGGGTGGTCTGCTGCCATTTTGCCTTCTTGTAGCTTGCCAGTCAATAAGAGCATTTCTGGAGATGTATTTGACATTAATCTATCATTGTGCAACAGGAAACAGCTGAAGTTTTTCAGATGTACTGACCTTTCTGCTCATTTCCAGGACAGTAGCCACCTATGCTGTGTCTCTGTGGTTCAGAGGGAGGTGGCACTCAGTAGAGTGGTGGCACTCAGTGCTGTGCACACTCCTGGGTAACGCTCTATGTCTGCAAATACGATGGTTTGTGTTGCTGCCAGTCGATTGGGCCTATGTCCAATCTGCTGAAGATTTATTTTTTTTAGTTTTGTGTTCCTTCCTTTTTCTGTATCTTTGCTAAAAAAGCAGAATACTTAAGAAATACTGGTTTTGAAATGAAACCTTTGTGTATTCTTATTCCCCTTACCTGCAAGGTGTGTTTATATGTAGGGTGAGGGAAGTCTACTTTCTCACTTCTTGAAAAGGTGGTAAAACTGATAGCAGCTACTTTTCCAGGGGAATCAGTGGAGAGCAAAGAATTCAGGTGGGCTGGGATGTTCCAGGGGCTGGCTGAGTTGCAGCCTTGCTGCTGGGAAAGCAGTCTCTGTTTGATCTTAGTTCCTTTGAGACCTGACAGATTTGTAAGCCGTAGCCTTTAGCTGCTGCTTTGATTGTGAGTGCAGAGTGCTGGAACGAGGTTTTGCTCTCAAAACTGAGAGAAAAGAACAAGAATGAAAAGTGTGTGTAAGGAGGCAGGGGAAAAACCAAGGCCAAGTGTAATTCCAGCCAGTGGGAAGGATGTAACTGAAAACTTGAGCTACTAGCAAAGTTTAAAGAAAAAAAAAAATTGCTTAGGCCATGTTAGTGTGGGGGTGAGACAGTGGGCCTTCTCAGATGCAGCTCCTTTTCAGTCTCTGATAACATATGGCAGTTTTGATGACCCTAAATCACTGGAGTGCAAATCTCAAGGCAGTGGGAGTGCTATGCAGTGGGGGTAGCTGCAACATTTACGTTGAGTGATGGGGAGGAGAGGAGCCTTCCTGTTAAGGTAAACTGTCTCAACATATAGTGAGGCTTGCAGCTGCTGCATACTGTCCTCCAACTTGAATACCCTACGGAGATGGATGGATTACTGTGCAAACATGGATTCTGTCTTGGAAGGATGCTGGGGGAATCTGTCCCTTCATGCCAAGTGTAATATGGCACTTCAGGTTTCCCTTGTTGCTTTCATTTGGCATTTGGACTTTTTAAAATCCCTCAGCCCCAGTGTGGACATAGAGTCACTATCAGTGGAATTATTGTGGAGAAATCTTTTGCTGCTGTTATTTGTTCCCTCTGTTCCTCCACAGGATTTTTGTCAGTTAGTCTCCACTTTGCTATCTGTTTCCTCCAAAGGGAATTACTTGAATTCAGTGGCTTGAGACAGCTAATCATATAAAACAAACGGTTGTGTAGGCGGCTGAATTAATCTAGCCTGTATCTCCCTACCAGCATTCCTACTGGACAAGAGATGGCACATGCTATGGCCAGTCTGGAGCCACATGTTTCCAACTTGTTTGGCAGGCTCAGGCTATATATGTTAGTGAAGTTTTTCCAGCATTTTTTTCTTTTGGGAGCTAAGTTAGGTGGTTTGGTCCCCGTCCCCCCCCCCCCGTGCTCAGTTGATGATTTTCATTATTTTAAGAACCTGAATGATAGGAGAACACTGCTCTCAAATTAAGCTGATGTTGACCCACACACTCAAAAGTTTGGTGGACTCTTGAGTACAATCTTTGAAAATACGCACTGTTGCTCTGGTGGATCTTGGCAGCCTTGGGGTGGAGGTGAAGAGATACAGGTAAGGTTTAGTGCCTCGTTTTTGTTCTTTCATGTTTTAGTTCCTGCCTGGAAGGTGGACATGGTGGTGTCCAGGCTGAAACTTTGAAGTCATCTGCTAGAACATGTGATGATGCTGTATGGCTTGTGAGAGTCAGGGCTCTTCTCACAACTTCAGTTACCACAGCACTGCAATTATGTGACAGCATCAAGGTTTTTTTGAGGAGGGGAAATCCTCCTGGCAGAAAACGTCTAGAAATTTGAATGTTAAAAGTGGTAAAAAGGCAACCTCACTATTTTGGTTACCACAAACCGATTTTAAGGGGGTTGGGGCAATCAATTTCCAGACTTTATTGGGAGGTGTAGTAGTGTGGTTCTGTAGTGCCTCACACTGTCAAAATCCTTCATGATTTTGCCTGTGGCTGCATTCCACTTACAGTATTGTTTTATTAAGATATTTACCTTTCACTTGTTATAGTCATTGTGAATAGTTCATAGTTCTTCTGTTTTGTGTAGTTCCTGAAATACTGTTACTTTTTTTACTTGGAAGTGTCCAATTTTTGAGACTAGCATTTAAAATGCTTGTAAAATGTCTTTGAATTGGAGCAACTGTTGGTGATGAGTAGACTGTGAAAGCACACAAGTTGAAACATTTCTCATAATGTTCTTAGCTTTTTGAAAAATGATTACACAATTCCAGGAAATGCAATGCAGCATTTCACACTGAAAATAACTGGGTTTAAGTAGTGGAAGACAAAGAGGAAGGGAAATAAGATGAGGAAGAAGAGTTGCGAGGGGAAAGGAACACACACAGAAAAGGAAAAGATTATGTCCTACCCTATTATTTCAGAGGAGATACTGACCCTGGTCAGCCTAATGGGAATTATTAACGTATCTAAGCCCTAAGTTCTGTAGGTGTGGTACATGACCTTACTAAGTAATTCTGGAAGTTATTATATTTCACCTCTTGGTTTTTCCATCGGACCTTAAAACTTCCAGTTTTGGGTCTCGCTGAAGTTTCCATTTGATCCAGTATCTTGTCTGACAAGAGCATAAGCTTAGGGCACGCATCCATGCCCTGGAATTTTACCTGGTTGCTGGTGGTCAGTGCTGCACAGACTAAATGGAGCTGAAGCCAGGATGATCATGTTAACAGTTGCCAATGGGCCCTCTATTGTATCCGCAGCTGCAACACAGTTTTGTGGAAATGAATGAAAATTTTGTGTGTGAAAGCTATTACTTTCTGATGTTTGAAATGATGATCTGTGATAATACGAATATAAATTGATTATTGACATATTATGCTTAAAACGCAAGGCATAGGCGTGTCTCATTCATCACTTTATTTCATTTATATTCTAGGAACACCTGAGACCTTCTCAGGGCTCGAGATCCCCTTGTTAGTTGTCAAACATGCATAGAGGAAAAGCTCTTCATAGATGCTTCAGACCTACAGTTCAGTGTCCTAGCAGGTCACAAAGTGTTAATGACTTCATTAGAATTGCATCTCAAGATGCTGTTTATTCTTGCAACATACTGTGTGCCAGCGTAATGGTTATTACAAAACACTATAAATTTAAACTGGGAAATTTAGATTCTGTGTATTGCTGATTACCAAATATGTTTACTTCACTTTTCAGCTGTTACAACTGTTGGAACAAAATCAGGGAAACAGGACTTTATGGGTTGAAGTTTTGTTAAAAGCTTCATTGCAGAAAAAAAGTACTGAAAGGGACTGGGAAAGGTCATCTTGCCTAATCTTTGCCTCCAGGTATTATCACCTAAGCCTAAATCTTTAGCAAGTGTTGGAGCTGCTAAGAGCTTTCAGCAAGAGGCTTGTTGTAAAAGTAGTCTCTAATCTGTTGCTGTAAATGCACAAGGTTTACAAGAAAGAATTCTTCCCTTATGTTTTTTCAATAATTCTGTGTCAATTACTTTTGCTAACCCTTAGAAGGATTCTAGTATTGCACATAGATGTTTCTAATACCTCCAACATTCAGCAAGATTTTTAATGATTTGTTTAATAATTGATCTGCAGCATTGGGATAATTTAGACTTTTGAGAGATGACAGACAGACAAGTAGAATATATTCAGTTGCTTAGTTTAATCATCCCTGTCTGTGAATTTTGTAGGTGAAGAGCAGCATGAAAGAATGGAGCTAGTGAGAGAACCTCTCTAGAAAATTACCCCCTTAGCAGAAAACTGGAGAAAGCTTTAATTAATCTATTAATTCAATACTTAAGTGTCTGCAAAGTGTTTTCTAAGCAGTAACAGTCATTACCTTTCATAATTGTGTGCAGTTATATGGACCTTATATTTACATATATTTCGCCATTAGCCAATGGATTTAGTTTCTCAGCTTGTTTCCCTCTGTCCTGAAGCTTTTACTAGTGCCTTTACATCATACAGCTAGTGCAATTACGCTTTGACACTGCTTAATCATTTGAAGTGAGTGTTAGTCTTTAAGCTTGAGAAACGATCATCAGTGCCACAGATTTTGTATGCTGAGTCTCAGAGGTTCTAAAATATTGCTGGGCCTTGCCCCTTCTTATGGCTCTCTGCTGTGGCAGCTATGCTCTGTGTTTATTCATCAAGGAAAACTGTTTCTCACTGTTTCTTTCCGAGTTGGGATTGCTCCTGTGCTGCGGTGATGTCTCTGTTCTGTTCTCTGAAGTAGTTGCTGGAGTAGTAAAAACGCAACCTAGAGATGTGAACCTTGGAAGTCTTAACAAGTAAGGAATTCAATCTTAGTAAGATACGGCAGAATAACAGGAGTTGTTCTCTTCTAGTCTTGTTTTAAATACTGAAATACTATTTAGTCTTTGATGCTGTATCCGTCCGTACCTATAGAGATCAGTTTCCTTTGACAGGTAGTAAGAAGTATCCTTTAACGAGGAAAAACAGGTTGAAAGTGCTCAGTCTTTGTCACAATTTATAGAAAACTGCTAGACTTTTTCCGATGTAACTAGAAAACTACTTAAATGTAATGATATCCCTGAAATCCTGGCACTTTTAACTGGAAATCAATTTTATTGCTCACTTGCTTTTAAAAACAGTCAAATAAACAAAAGAACCCTAAACCTCAAGTCTTTGTTGGGATACAAGTTCCTGTAAGGGTTAGGAACTCAATATAATTTCAGAGAGAAAACCATGTGTTTGGAGTCTAAACTGTGAAAATGGTAGGTATTGGGTACTTCTGAACTAGAAACAAACAAGTGCAGCTTGGGGTTTTCCATTAAAAAACAAAACAAAAAATCCTACTGTGATGCGTTTACCCAGCCTTGTAATAAAATGTTACGATACACTGCTTTTCCTGATCATAGTAAAGGTGTTTATATAGTGAAATGAATTTGATTATATTATTATTGTGGAAGCTGTGTATAATAGACATTTTTTTATCCAACAGGCAATCAGCTGTAAAGGTCAGCACAGTATTTCTTACACGTTATCCAGAAACCAGACTGTTGTAGTGGAATACACTCATGATAAAGATACAGACATGTTTCAGGTAAGACTATGCAATACATGCATTGTTTTTTTAAAAGCAACATATGGAATCACGGTTCTGCATTGTATTCTTCTGGGTATTCTCTATGAGCTGTGGAATTTCCGTGGTTGAACTGAGTTTCATTAATATGGGAGCACTTTGAAATTTTGTGTTGTCTGCTTTTCTCAAATCAACATCAGCATCTGTTAATATCCTTACTACCTTACTGCTTTTCACTACCTTACTGCTTTTCACTACCTTACTGCTTTTCACTACCTTACTGCTTTTTCTGCAAGGACCGTGTAGGAACTGTACAAATAGTATTAGAAAGAAATGTGTGCTCTGTTTTGGATTCATCAATAAGCACAAGAATATACCCTGCACCCTCCAGTTAATCAAGTAGCTGGAGTAAAAAGGAAGTAGATAGGAGTAGGTGTCACATCCCGATTTCTCAGGATGATGACTCAGGTTTGCTGATTCTCAGGTGAGGATTAAGGTGAAACAACACCAGGGATCCTTTAACTCACAAAATTCAGCTTTTATTCACTCACAACAAGAATTGGCATGAAACTATGTCAGTAAACTGTGTAACGTGCTAACCGTACATCACCAAACATGTACTACTAAGCCTTGCTTATTTGGGGATCAGTTCAGGGAAGAAAATAAGGAGATCCCTTCCGTAGAGTCACGAGGTTCAGAGTGGACCCCCTTGCTTTTTAAACTCCTTCTCAGAGAGGAGCCATGGGGTGGCTGGACCCACTCCTAGTCCCGGACTTGGTCAATGGTTTATGTCTAAAGGGATAAGGTGTAGGGATTATGGGCGAAAAAAAGAGAGAGTCAGAGAAAAGATAAAGATTGCACCAGTCCTGGGTCCAGTGTTGGTCCAGCCAGCTTAGAGGTCCAGTTCTGGAGGATGCATGCACATGGGGCTTCCATTTGTGTCATTTTATCATCTCCCCCCGTCTTGTTCTGCTGTGTTGGGTGTGTGTTTTCTTTCTTTCTTTCTTTTTTTTTTCCTAATGTAATTCTGTGGTGAAATTTGTGTACAAATGCTACTATATAGCTTTGTCTTAGTGACATAGAGATCAGATTTCTTCATGTAATATAAAAAAGAATGTACTAACAGTTTCCATCTGGCATCTCCCGAAGTCTATACGCTGCAGCATCTATATGCTGCTAAAAATGAAGATTTTTCTACAGAGTTTAGTAACCATTCTGTGCATGATGCATCAGTTGGAGTAGAGCCTTGTAGTTCGTACCACTACAAGGACCCACAATGTGTAGCCTGCACCCTAAATAACTACAAGTTTATGCAAGAAGCAGGCACATCCAATATGAAGAACTGATTATTTTTTTTTTTCTGAAGAGCAGCCCTTCAGAAGATGCATGGTCCAATTCTCTCTATCATCAGAGTGAAATTCTGTTGAAGTCCAAGAATCTACAGCTGTTAAATTATCTGCTGGCAAGTTGTCTGGTTTTGCCTTGTCTCAGGAGTGAGTGTTTTTAATAGCACTTCTTTGATTGACGGTAGACGCTAGCAAATTGATTGACTGCCTGGTTTTTAGGCAGCTTTTAACAATAACCTGTAGTGTAGACAACAGCAGCTGTCTTATGCATCAGTTGGAAGATTTATGGTTTGTTATTGGAAGTAACTTAGTGAAATAATACATAATATGACACAGTTAACAAGAAGAGTCCCAAAATATAGCCAAAAATTACTAGAAGGAAGTCTTCTGTGCTACAGAGGAAAATGGAAGAAAAATTAGTAATAAAGTCTGTAAAGAGTAGCTTTGAATAATAGAACTAGGTCTGTAGTGACTGTAGTTTGACTACAGCATCAGATCAGTTAAAATTTTTGCTGGGTAAATGTTGATGGTGTCAAGTTCTTTGTTTCTGAGGGCTTTCTTTTCAGGTGATGTCAGTCCCAAAATTTTGACTTGATACGGATCATGAGGAAATTGCCATGTTTTAAAGGCCACTTGTTAAAATAATTTCTAGTGTTGAAATGTAGCACAATATGTGAGACTGATCCTCTAGAAGGCTTTTTCAACAGAAAAAATACAACCCAAACAACAAAAGAAACCCAAATACTTAAAATATTTGATGTTGTATAGACATACTTGTGACACAAATGAGATATATAAAGTAATTACTTTGCTTAAAACATTACATGTAATTTCAGAGATTTTAAAAACGGCATAAAAGCTTTGCATATAGATTGTAATGCTTGTATCCAAACATTCAGATTTCATGTTGACGATTAGTTTGATGTGAGGAAGACTGGGAGCAAACACTTGTATGTTTTGTCATCCTTTAAGGGAAAATAAGGCAAGCTTTTCTTTAATTGCATCTAAAAGCTTTGAGAGTGTGATCTAATTGAGAGACTGCAACAGGCAAAAACTTTTTACGAACAAGTTTATTTCATGTTCATTATTGATGATCCTTTAAGAGGCTTCACATACAGATAGAGAATAGTCAAGAATGATGAATAAGCTTCCTGCTGCTGGTCAGTGGTGACTCCTAGCAGGAATTGCATTGGATGGGAAATACAAGCCTGTTAAAAATAATACTGTAAAAGGAAGAAGAACATAGCTTTATAAGTTTTAGCTTCAACTTGTCAAGTTATATAAATCGGAAATGTCCAATATTAAACAGTTTCTAAACTCTGTCTCTTGGGTATTCTAGTAGTCACTTTCTGTGAAAAATTGAAGTGCATACTTCTGATTAGGCTTTTTTTAGTATTTCCTTGGCGCTTTATCTGCAGCAAGCTCATCACATTTTATACTTGGGTTGAGACCCGTGATATGGAGAAAGTAACTGGATGTGTCACTTAAGATATGAATTTCGACATGTGTTTGAGTTTAACACTGCAAAGTAGAACTGAAAGCAAAAGAGAGGTATGGGAGAGATCCCTGTACTGTTGCTATCAGTTCAGTTGTAACGGGTTAAGTATTAATAATATCACTTTCCTTGACTCTTGAATAATGTTTCTTTACAGCAGATCTGGTTTGCAGAGATGTCTGTTAATGATAGAACCATACATGTCTTCCCATAGCTGGCTTTGAAGAGCAAGAAGCTAAGCAGAATGTAACTGCTTGGGGGACAATGAGATCATGTTTAGTGAGGACGTTATATAAATGTAGATGCCTGATATTGAAGGTAGTTTCATGTGAAGAATATTCTTAATTTTCTTCTGTTAGATCACAAGGTGCCTGTAAAATTAACACTCTATTCTACTCCTTGTTCCTCAGCTCTGCTTCCCAGTTATGCTCAAAGTTGGTGTAATGCTAATTTGCCTGTAGAAGTATTGATAAAGTCTCACTGTATGGTTGGTTGGCAGTCAGATCCCTCCATCCATTTTGTCATGAAGTTTTCTGTTACAGTTGCCAAGATGTTTCCAGTTTTAGAATTAAAATTTATAGATGGCAAGATAGAAAAATATTCTTGTCTAGTGATCAGCTGTTGTTTTATTTCTGCTGAAGAAAGTTTTTAAATTTCTTTAGTCGTGCATGTGCATAATTAGGAATAAATTTAATCATATGGTGGGTTTTACCTGAAAACTATTCTACTCTGGAACTACAAATTCTGGAAACATGAAGGTGGGTAGCTTTTTGTTATGATGTATCGAAATAACTGAATTCTGGGTCTAAAAAAAAATGCTTTCTTTTTATGGCAAAATAAGTTGGTACTAGGAATGTGAATAAAACTTGTCATTTCAAGCTAATGTTTTCTTAATTGACAGAATATAGTGGTAAGTAATTTGCTGTGGTTGGATTGTGAAATACCAAGGTGATAATACTTTCATGTTGTTGACAATATAAGTGCAGCTGCGTTGGGCAAGTATGTACATCGCTTGTAGTAAGTGAAAATTTGTCGTGCCATGTCAGTGATGTATTTCTGCCTAGGACAAATGTGAAAATACAGGTTAGTCTCAGATTGGATCTTGCCATCCAAAAATGCAGAAGACAATAGTTTACTGATGTCATCAACATTAACTTGGCAAAACTGTGTCCTTAATGCTTGATGTTTCTATGGCTCTTTCTAATTATGCCATTAACTTCATTTTTTTTCAGGTTGGGAGGTCAACAGAAAGCCCCATAGACTTTGTAGTAACAGATACTATTTCTGGAAGTCAAAATAATGATGAAACACAGATTACGCAAAGCACCATATCCCGTTTTGCATGCAGGATTGTTTGTGACAGGAGCCCACCATATACAGCAAGGATTTTTGCAGCTGGATTCGACTCATCTAAAAATATATTTCTTGGTGTAAGTACTACTAATAATTATGTTATGTACGAGCAAACTCTAGTTGTTATTCTCTGTTATTTTCAAGCCCCAAAATTTCCTTGTTCTAGTTGATAACTTATACTGTTGTTAGACTTTTATTACTCCAGTGTACCAGCTGCAGTGTTAAGTAGAAACTGCAGTTTTATGTGCCTGATTTATTACCAGCATGGACTCACGGTCATAATTGTCTTTTAACAATGAAGCACTACTTTAGTAACTGTTAGTGGATTTTGTTTAGGTTGGTTTGATATATTCTTGATAGTCATTGTGAATAAGCCGCTGTTGCAGTTCTGAGTGCTGAAGACCAAGGAGCACGTCAGCTGCGTTATGGAAAAGGATGTGCCTGTTGCAGTGGTATTCCATTAAGGTAGTTAAGAGCATGCTACTGACCTTTGAGGCCTTAACTCTTACCTGAACTGCAGTCAGAGGCACTCAACTGAGTAAAAAAACTCCTAATATTTAAGATAGACTAGTAATTGAAGATGCATAAGCAAAAGATGTTACCACTCTGGCATAAGGTATTCTTAAAAATGCTTTTTTTTGTAAATCTATGTCTAATTGCAGCCAGCTGGTGAGGAAATGTTGTGTTTTAGACAGGGCTAGTAAAACTTCAGTGTGTAAAACTTTAGTCTATAAACTTTAGACAAACTCTTTCTTTCCTGGGGTGGTTGTCACATGCAGGAAAAAGCAGCAAAGTGGAAAAATCCTGATGGCCACATGGATGGATTGACAACTAATGGGGTGCTGGTCATGCATCCAAAAGGAGGGTTCACGGAGGAGTCTAAACCTGGAGTTTGGCGGGAAATCTCAGTCTGTGGTGATGTGTACACTCTCCGGGAAACCAGATCGGCTCAACAAAGGGGGAAACTGGTAAGTTGAAACTAACTGGTAATTAAAAGAAAACAAGGGATACTTGTTTTCCTGGCATTGAGTGGAGGCAGTCATAGGGTGACTGCAGAGTAGCGGCATTGTCCTGGGGTAGTGGGCACTGAAATCATCTAAGTAGATGTGTATTACAGTAGATTCTGTACTGCTGTTCTGTTTTGGTTTATACAGGCGAACAGTCTTCAAGTTTTCTGCTAATGTCACTTTCCAAACTGAAATAGCATAGAGTGTAAAAGCTAAATAAACTTTGCTCTTGAATCTCTATCTCTGAAATGTTCTCCTGGGACATGGGGGACATGTGGAAGTTGCTGTGTGGGGAGCTGTCTTTTGCAGTACTATCTTAAAAGGAAGAGTCTACTTGCATGCGAAACAAGTTTGGATCATGCCGCTTCTGTTTGATTTACCTGCCAATAGGAAGATAAGAGAAGCCCTGCTAAGTATATTCCTGTTTTATCCTGTGAAGCAGGATGGGCTTTACCTTTAGCAAAAGTGAGATGTTTCAGCTGCCATAGAGACCTGTGGCATACATAACCAGGAGAGAGGTTCCCATGAAAGCACGTGTCCCCTTCTACATAGATTATGGGAGCGAATTCCCATAGTGCTCTTGTTCTTTCCCCTTCCCAAGATCTGTGGGGCCTATGAAGGTGAATGCTATCATCACTCATCCCTTTTCCCCTTGCCCTCAGAGTGGGAGGGAAGGGGAGGGTGGAATCAAACACCACCATATAGAAGTACCCCAGCAAAATACACAGACAGCCATATTTCCACTCGGGCAGATGAGCTTCCCCAGAAGTCCTCTTTGTTTCTGGATAGGTTAGAATGCTGTCCTGCCTGCAGACCTGGAAAAGCCCATTCTGTTCTTTGTTAGGGCTCAGGAAGTGAGAGGATGTTCAAGGGGCATCTTCACAGCAGCTGAAGATGCCCCTTTTCTTTTGTAACTTTATGATCCAGCTGCTGGACTTGAAAGACTAAGAAAGTGTGCATGGTGGGGGGAATATCCTTCTGCATGCCAAAGTTGCTTTTGTGCTGCTACCTTGAGTTCCCATTAGCTTGATGATGATAGGAGCTATCCCACATACTCGCGCTGAACTGACTTTCCAACTTTGCCATTGGCTTTGCAGCAAACTGACTGCTTAAAGGAGTTAGGAAAATGGAGTTTGACTATTTTGTTCTGCTTTCAGTAGACAGCCTGCAGTACATAAATTGCTTTGTCACTTTAATGGTGGCAGGCAAACATCGCCTCCGGGACTGGGACAGATGATGTTGCAATTGCGCCCTTTGTATGTGGTTAGCAAAACACCTTTTTAGTGCTGCTAAAGAAAGGCATACTAAAACAAATAAATTCCTTTCCCTGCATCCAAAATGACTTGAATTCTCATTTAAATAAAATTACATGGCACACTGGTATTGATGTGATCAGTATTCGTTGATTGGGTTCATAAAACCAAATGTACACTGTATAATGAATTGGAACACATTGCATACGAGAGAGCTTTTTGCTTTGCTGTTGGTGAAGGAATTATCTGAAAAGTGCATCAAATCAAGGCTTCTCTCATCTCTGCTTGAACTGCCAAATTTTTCTGCTAGAAGAACTTTACACTGGTGACCTCTTCTCTGTAGTCTATTGTACCATCTAGGTGTTTTGTGCAAGTATGATCCACAGTTAATCTGTGAATTAAAACTGGATTAAAATGTAAATGCCAAATTGGTTGTCATTCATGGTATGCATAGGCAGACATGATGATTTAATGTGACCTACTTAATGTATTTGTTTGTATTTGGGTATTTGTTTTGCCTTAGTGGTTAAAGCCAGGCAGTAGGTCTGTTATGCTCTTTAATTTCATAAAGAACCTTTTTAATATATATTCATCATTACTGAATTGGTAGCAATAGCACAAGTTGCTTATATGTTTGTGACATTAAAATAAATTAAAGAATATATCAGCAAAGTACAACGTGTGTTTGGCATAATCCCTTGAAAATGTTTTAAGTACCTGCTTTTAGTCAGATGAGAGAAGCCTTTAGGCAATGCACGTTGGGGCTGTATTTGCATGGAATACCTCATTAAAGGACCTAACTAGTTGGGGTGGTTAATTGTTCAGAAGTTGAGCCTGTGTGGCTTCAGTTGCAGAACTTGTCACTTGAGAAATTCAGCTGGTAATTCACTCTGCTGTAACGATAATCCATGCAAGTACCTGTGCATGTAGCTAGTATTGCATTTGTCATTTATCCCTAATCTATCTGTGGAACAGTTTCACTGTTGATGAGGTATGCAGTGGGAGCTCATGCTTCTGCAAAATGCTTTACACTTACCACAAGCCAAAAAAAATGGTATCCGAGTAGCAGGACAGCTGGTCTGTCTTGGGTAGCAGTTTTTAGTCCAAAAAGGATCTTTTGCTGCATAAGCAGCCTCTGCCAGTCTACATGAGCAAAGAATTCCACGGGAGCAATATGCTAATACAGCCCGTAGGGAATGGCAAGTTTCCTCTTCTGTCTATCATGACTTACCTTAAACGTGACAAAGGCATACAGAGAATCAATATTAGAGAGAAGAAGTAGCGTGCTCAGAGGTAGGGGGTATTTGTGCAGAAGTTAGTGATTACTAATGTAATACCTTTCCCAAAGAATTAGGGGCAGGAAGACTGTATAATAATTAGTACTGCCCTAGCATGTAACAGCTGCAAATTTAGGACCTCCTGTGCAAGCACAGAATAAGACACCAATGCTCATTATAATCTTAAATATAGGATAAGAGACAAGAGATGGATTCAGACAAATGAGGGGCCACAAGAAGACAAAATTAGGTAGCATGCTAGGGAGTGTAATGACTTGGTGAGAAAGATGACATGTTTACAGAACTCAGTTATCTGTTGTCCTGGTTTCAGCTGGGATAGAGTTAATTTTCTTTTTCTTTAGCTGGTATAGTGTTATGTTTTGGGTTCAGTATGAGAAGAATGTTGATAACACACTGATGTTTTCAGTTGTTGCTAAGTAGTGTTCACACCAAGTCAAGGATTTTTCGGCTTCTCATGCCCAGCCAGCAAGAAGGCTAGAGGGGCACAAGAAGTTGGGAAGGGGACGCAGCCAGGGCAGCTGACCCAAAGTGGCTAAAGGGGTATTGCATACTGTGTGATGTCATGTCCAGTATACAAACTGAGAGGGGCTGGCTGGGGGTGGGCAGATCGCTTCTTGGGGACTGACCAGGGCATTGGTCAGCGAGTGGCGAGCAATTGCATTGTGCATCACTTGCTTTGTATATTCCAGTCCTTTTATTATTATCATTGTCACTTTATTATTGTTATTATTATCCTTATTATTTTCTTCCTTTCTATTCTATTAAACTGTTCTTAACTCATGAGTTTTACTTTTTTTCCCCAATTCTCTCCCCCATCCCACTGGGTTGGGGGGGCGAGTGAGTGAGCAGCTGTGTGGTGCTTAGTTGCTGGCTGGGGTTAAACCATGGCATCTGTAAAAGCTCTCAGGTTTAACTACTTACCCTTGTGTTCCACCACTAGGTAGAAAATGAGACCAACATCCTACAAGATGGCTCTCTCATTGACCTGTGTGGAGCCACCCTTCTGTGGAGAACGGCAGATGGACTGTTTCACACTCCAACTCAGAAACACATTGAAGCTCTGCGACAGGAGATAAACGCTGCCAGACCACAGTGTCCTGTTGGGTTAAACACTTTAGCATTTCCCAGTATCAACCGTAAAGATGTGGTAGAAGAGAAGCAGCCTTGGGCATACCTCAGCTGTGGTCATGTTCATGGCTATCACAACTGGGGACATCGCAGTGACACAGAAGCCAATGAGCGAGAATGTCCTATGTGCAGAACCATTGGCCCCTATGTGCCTCTTTGGCTTGGTTGTGAAGCAGGCTTTTATGTGGATGCTGGTCCTCCAACTCATGCTTTCACCCCTTGTGGACATGTGTGCTCTGAGAAGTCTGCAAAATACTGGTCTCAAATCCCACTGCCTCATGGTACTCATGCATTTCATGCTGCCTGCCCTTTTTGTGCAACACAACTGTCTGGGGAACACAACTGCATCAAGCTAATTTTTCAGGGTCCAATTGACTGATATTACTTTGCAATGACCACAATAACATTTTCTTTAACAATTTACTGTGAAGATTTTGCCACTAACTCTAGATTTTACCTTTTTTTATAATGTTATTAATAGGGTGGTAGGGTGGGGATGGGGAACTGACAAGGAAATTCTGAGGGGCTGTGGTGGAATTGGGATACATTGATACCTGGAACTTGACAGATATCAGTGGTGTTGCATGCTCAAAAGCAGCATATTCATGAAGTCTTCTTGGTCAAATTGTAGTATATTTGTAATCTTTTTATTAGTACCCTGGATCAGAAGAAGGTGTCTTAATAATGATTTTTTTAAGCTAAGATTTTTTTAATGGAAAAGTTTTTTCTTCTAAACTTTGACAGGCCTTTAAAACCTATTTTTCAAATCTAGAAGGAACATACAGAATGTAATTATCTTTAAATTTGCAATATAATTTAACTTGAATAGTTTCTGAAGGAGCTAATACAGAATGTGTGGACAACCATAGGTGAATGTTCACTAGAGATAATTGGATATGTAAGAGAAAAATTAGCTGCCTAAATTGTAGAGTATAAAAGCTATTAAAATATCTGTTATGGTATAACACAGCTGGCCAAAAAGGCATCAAGGATTACTTGAAACTGAGGAAATCTTGTTTGCATTGATTTCCTTTCAATGTAATAGATATCCACTGTTCATTACGTATGATATCTGGCTGATTTTTTTTCTCCCCCCCCCCCCCCCCCCCCCCCCGCATCTGGTGAAACTGCTTTACTTTTTTACATACTTAGTTCCATTTTTTAAGCCAATGTTCTGTATATGTGTAGTCTGGCCTTTTTATTTCTGCTTAACTTAGGTTGCCCTAACTGCTCCTTGCATGCCCAGGATCATTGGGTTAGTTGAGGTGTAGCGAGCCTTTAAAACTGCATTAATGAAGGGGTAGTGCCGCAGCAAGACAGAAGGTTTAGGTACAACTTATACAGAACTTACTTACATAGACCTGAATTCAGGAAAGCACTTAGTTTGTGTTTTAATCTAAGCCCACGGATGGAACTGTTTAGATTCTCAAGTGCTTCAATGGATTGTGGTTATATGTTGCTATGTTTTGAAATGAAAAAAGCAGTTAAAAATAAGTTATTTTTTTAAGCTCACTTACTAGCCAAAATGCTGTAAGGAGAGCATCGTTTCTAGTTCAGCTGAGTATTTTTGTTCACTTTTCAACTTGCTGCCATCTGTCACCTTTTTTTGCAGATTGAGATCTGTTTGTATCCATTTTTTTCGAATGTTTGCAAATTAAACACCATTCAAATGTAATCAAAATATATGCACCAGGGTGGTACGTCTGAAGTGGATCACTTGAAATTCCTGACTTTCTAAGAGAGCTGATAAATGTTTATTATGGAAATAATTAAATCAGAATTTCATGAGAGATGTACCCCGCCCACTGTTAGTTTCATTTCATACAGAATGATAACTCTTTGATTTGTGTTTTTTTGTTGTTGATTTTTTTTCCTTTCGCTTTCTGTATTCTTGGTATCTGAGGTATCAATCTATCCAGGTTTAAAAAAGAAAAAAAGAATTTGGGAGAAAATTATAACATCTCTAGATGAAATTGATCATTCAAGCTCAGTTCTGTTTAATCAACTATAGCTTTTCGCTATATTTGTGCCCTTTGTATAAATATATAATTTATATGATTTTAATATATTCTGTATATATATACTTGAATTGGCCTGTTCATATTTTGGTTGTAAAATTGTTTTATAGTTAACCTTATAAACATTTTACATGTCCCTTGCCAATGGTGATGGGACGTACTTTGTCTGCTGCTGTTTTTAATATAATTTTGCTGTATAAATGTTCAGCATTCTAATAATTTGAAAATAGCTTTACTTTTCTTTTATGCTTTTGCTGTTTAAAAAAAATCTGCAGCATTTTCTCTAAAAATCCCAAACTGTACAGTTTTTGTCCCACTCAGTGATTGAAAATAGGATGAATCTTGTTGACCTAAAACTCTATATGCTTCTTCCTAGTGCCTTTTCAATGAGATCCTCTTGTGATTCTGTATTCTGAGTCCTTACACCCACAAGTCAACCTTGTGGCTAATCTTCATCAAGAGTGGCAGCCCAACCAGATTGGGACGAAACGCCTTTGGCCTTCAATTCCTTGTGATGGTTTCTGTCATAAATGTGAAGGTGCCTCTCCCTTGTTTATATTCAGTACAAGTTCCTCAGGTCCCATATGCATACTGCAGCATTATTTCTATTTAGCATATACCTCATCTGTGAGAGGCAGTCTCACCTCCACCTCGTTCTTACTGGACTCTGTGAAATACTTAACTTTGTTTCCCACAAGAGATGCTATGAAAACACACTTTCAGGAAATGTTCCTTATTGAATTAAGGCCACGAGCTGTGTGTTAAGGCTGGTGACCAGAGGTCTTGAGCTCTGTGTACGACAGCTTCACAGGTCTGGGGTGGCAACTGTATTGCTGAGCTGATCAGGACTTGCATGTGTAGTCTCCCTCTGAGAGTAAATGGATTGTAAACACGCAGGTTCCCAGGCATCTCTGTCATCAAGCTTTTTTTACTTTCTTCCTTTGCAGTTGCAGTTTAATGGCTGCTTCAGGGCTTCATATAGCTGCTATACCCTGTGCAAGGTGAATGTACAGTGTTAGAAGAATCCTCACTGGAAACACTAGTACACCATCTGGTTGTGGTGCGTTTGGCTTGCATGAAGCGGAAGACTGGCTAATGGTTTGTATCCGAGGGAAGTGTCAGTTTGAAAAGACTGTGTTTTAAGCGAGATATTTTCTTTCACTGTTGGCAGTTCTGTATAATGCAAGAAGTACTGCAGGAAGGAAAATTCTCCTCTTATCTGGGAAACAAACTTCACAGTTCCTTTGCATGAATCCAGGTACTTTGCCATTTACCAGTATTCAAAGCTAGGGCAAGTCCTGCAGAGCTGGATTTACTGGGAAGGCAGTAGAGTTTGTGGCATTATTTTTCTCATCACTACTGCCACATATGCTGCTCTAATGAAATGATGGACCATTTGGCTGCTTAGCCCTTTTCTCTTTCCCTCATCTCAGTAAACACACACCTTCGGTGCTCTGGTAGCTGAATAGGAGAAAGTAGCTTCTGGATAAATAAGACTGGTTCTGTTTGGAGTGAGTAGACTTGAGAACCACCCTCAAACTTTGTTTTGAAAGTTTATTTCATGATTTCAGTGTTATGATATTTCTTGCATACCATTTCAAATGCTGGCAATGTATTCTGTAAGGATTTTTTTTCACCTGTTACTGTTGATTCTATTTGAATGCTTCAAAACCAGCTTTGACTGCATAACTTAGAGCTAAAAGTATTTTTCTAGTCTGATCTTAAAAAAAAAAAAAAAAAGAAAATCTGTCATCTCCATGCACACTGGAGCTGTAACACTTTCCTTTTTCCTGGCAGCTTTTTGATAGAGTGCTGAAGTCTAAATAGACGACTGAGTGGTAAGCGTTGTTCTTATTTTGAATCGTGGTCCAAGTTGTACAAAAGAGTTAGCATGATACTGCATTTTAATCACAAATTTTTTTCAAGTATGGTCACTTTGTGCCTCAGGGTACAGTAATAGTACTGTACTGGCAGAATAATTAAAGGAGGATTTTTCTTCTTCTTTGTGAGGGTGGGAATGGGGCTCAGAAGAGATGAAAGCCATTGTTGGGCTGGTTCCAGCAGGGACAGACCCACCTTGAAGCAAAGGCATGCCAGGAACCTATCAGAAATGTGATTGTAGCTGTTCCTGCTTTCAGACCTGGTTCATGCTCTGAAAAGGATTCTCCTCAGTTCATTAGGAAGCTCTGGGATGATGTGGAAAGGCTTCCTAACAAAACACTCTTTGATGTTTTAATGGCAGTTCCTGGAATTTGAAGGTTCTACTTCAGAGCCTGAGCAAGGAGCAGAGGTGCTGAGTGTATCATAGCGAGAAACTGCAATAGCCTCTGAATAGAACTTTGATATTTTTTTTAATTTTTTTTTTTTTAACTCCACACAGCACCCAAAAGAAACTTGGAGTCAACTGTGGTAACTCTCCCTTCAGTGCTGTTGCACTGGAAGTGGAAGGAAGCTTCTCCAAGACCATCATGTTTCTGTTCATCCAGCTCATAGTCTTGATGCTTTTCTGGGGTCAGAGAACTGTTGGTAGCGATCTGGCCATCATGAGAACTTATAGAGGCATTTAAATGCATTTTTAGTGTGGTAGGAAAGCTGACCTGGCTTGACTCCTGCTCTTGCTTAAAGTTGAGCTGCAAATATGCCTTGGAAATGAGCTGTGCTTGTAAAGGAATGCTCTGTCACGGGTGGTTAGGTCTTGTTTTCCCCGAGACTGTTGTTAACATGCTGCATTGGATGTGAAGTGGAATCGACAGGTAGAGCTGTTGATGGGAACAGGTAGGAACAGAAGTCTGCTGGGCACTTGAGCTGAATAGGTGTGGACAGCCCACTATTCTGCAGTATTCTGGACAAGGATTCCTCCTCCTTCTGTTTGCTCAGTTTTCAGCCTCTTGTGAGTTCTTGGCTTCTCTCATTTTCTGTTTATCTATGTAGTCACAGGTAAACAAGTAAATAATAGCTTGGAAAGAAACAAGGAAGAGAATTAAAAAGATACCTTCAGGCTTGGTTATCTCTTCAAGGAAAATAATAATTGGAGTTGCAAATGTCTTTTACAGATTTTTCTCATTCTCATTTTTATAAGCACTCTTCACAAGTCTTTGCACTTGGTGTTGTGAATTAAAAGGAAAAACTTAGAAGGTAAGGCTGTTTTGGGGGTGGTGTGGTGGAATAGGGGTAGTTTCTAGGATAAAGTCGCAGCAGTTCTGCAAGCCCTGTGAAAACCATGTCCCATTGACTGCAGCAGACACTTCGGTCTTGAAAGAACAGTAGTTAGCCTCGACAGGTAGTAAAGATAGAGCTTTACTTTCTGTGTTGATCAGAGTTTTCATTTATTGGCAGCGGAACAAAAATATGAATTGCTTGGACAACCAAACTACAGATGAAACTGGTGGCTGTCAAATTTCCTTTTAATGGGGCATATTTATACCTTCCTGGTGGGCAAGCCAGTCTTTGAGTCACCTGGAAGTCCCTTCTGTTTGTGCCATGGTGATTAGGGATGGGTATCGCTTTCCTCTTGGATCAAATACATGATGGAGAGCCCCTGGAAGGCTCCTTCTTGTGGCACAACTGTAGGAGAAGTCTCGTTCACACAGCGAGCCCTGTACGATAGAGAGAGAGAGTGTTTACCTTTAAACAGTGTTAGCAGCTGTTAAAACTTCTAGGTATATTTGTAAAATTGGTCTTTTATACACCATGTGAAATGGACTGAAATAACTTCTTTGCTGTTGTACCTGTGGAAGTACAAGCCATTTTACAGGAAAAAAAAAAAAAACTTTAAAAAAAATTAAAATATTATCTCAGTATTGTCACTGACTCCTTCAGTTTTTTCCCTGCTGTTTGGTTGTCAGGGTTTAACTTTGATTTGCAAAACCATATAAGTAACTTCAAAAATAAACAATTCCTCTTACCCTTTTATCCCCTTTCTACTCCTCAATAAACAAAAACCTAAGCCTTTGATTGATGATTCTTAAGTATTCAAGGTAGTGGAGTGTATTCAGGTGTGAGTGCCCTGAAATTTCAGTTAATTCACTTCCCTGATTTTAAATTGAACTGTTTGTTTTCAATGCCAACTGCCTTCTTGCGGTGTTAACATAATTGCTAAATAAAAGCAATTTCCAGGAATAATATGCTTTGTGACTCTTAAAATTAATTTCCATAATGGTAATTCAGTGTTTTGTTTGCATCTGTGTATTCATCCCCTTTTGTATGCAGTCCCTGTGAGTACATAAGCTTTTTTTTAATTTTTTTTTTTAAATGAGCTAAAATGAATTGTCAGCCTTTTTTGGTAAGTAGAAAAAAAAAAATGTTGGCGCAAGCATAGGAAAGGGAAACAAGGATATCTGCAACTTTCTCTAGATGCAGTTGTTTGCCAGCTGGCTATCAGGCTTCCTTGTAATTGAAGAGTGCTAAATACTTTCCAGGGAAGATGCTCCCAGGCGAACGGGAGAGGGGGAAGCTCTGGGTTATTTGTGTCCTCTGGGACCATCGCTGTCTGTATAGGGACCAGCTTCATTTCAGGACATCTTAAATATGCTCAAAGTGCTGCTGGACGGGCACTGTGTAGATGTGGTCTCTGACACGGTGGGTTTCTGAATAGGGTTTCTGAATACGGCTTCTGTGCTTGAAGAAATGCAGTGCACGGGTGAAGAACAGCTGGTCATACCTAACCAAAGATAGGGATGATCCTATTTTGTTTAAAACTGTTGGAGGCAACCTAAGAGGAGAAGTTCTGCTGGGGATGTTGGTGGGGGAGAGGTTTCTGCTAATCCTTAGAGGAGGAGATGAGCATCAAGGCACGAACAGGGGCTGAGAGGGAGGAACAGGGAGTGTTCAGAGCTGAGGTGGTTGGCGGTGTCACCTGAAGGCCTGGGAAGAGAAGTGTCACCACTCGGATCCTGAAGCAACACTGTAGTACCCCTCAGCAGTAACCTTTTGTGGGCTTTTAATGCAAATTGTGGATTTTTGTATCAGTTCTATCAGGCAACACCACAGTTTTGGGTTTTGATTTAAACCTACAGCTTTAAGTCTGTTCTCACTTCATTTTGTGCAAGACAACAGGACCAAATGTCATCCTAATGATCCTATTCCCTTGATTCTTCCAGCTACTTGATTAAAGATGCTGTGGTCTTTTTTTCACTCCCTGCTGAAGAAAGCGTGTACTCCTGCCTCTGTGTTAACCTGGCTGTAAAACTTCACTTCTTACTGCAGCTGGTGCTGCTGGGAAATGATCTTTGTGAGAGGTTTCCAGAGCATTTGTGATTACTGCTTTTCTTTCCCTTTCAAGGTGTTGCTGTATGGATGCATATTTTTAGGAGGAACTTCAGAATTCTCTTTCATGTAAAACTAAGGCAGACAGAAGTTTGACATAGGAGTCTGAGCCTGATACTTCTTTTCTTTTTAACTCACTGAAAACTCATGTCTGAAGAAAGCCTCAAGATGAGGGAGTACTTAACAGCAGAAAGGAATTCAGTAGAACACCAATTACATCAGTGTTTAAAATTATAAACATGCATGTATATAATTACATATGTAAAGAAATACATTTTGTGGAGTGTTTGCCTTAAATGCTGTATTCTTAAAAGCTCTAGCTGAAGCAGACTGCAGAGACAGGGGCCCTGGCCTTTGAACCGAGCAGGAATTTGGTACTTCTGGTAGAAATTACCCTCTGCGAGAGCAGCAGAGGGAAGAAGGCTGTACTTAAGTCTAAAACTAAACTTGGGCTCCCTTGCTCTATGGTGAGGCGTTGGGGGCTGTTGCTGCCCCCTTTCCAAAGAAGCGACTCTGAAACCCCTTCTCAGTCTGGGGTTAAATTGCAGAGGGTGGATGGAGCTGTGCTGGCCGTGGGGCAGGCTGAGCCCACAGACCAGAAAAGGGGTGCTGCTGCCTATGCTGGTGGCTTTCCTCACAGATGGTTTCTCTGTCATCCTCCTGCGCATCACCTTGCGTAGGCGAGGGAGGTGTGCCACAGGCAGCTCCTGAGCTGCTGAAATCCAGCTGTGGATCTGCCGAGCAGCTGCACAGCCAGGTGTTAGCAACGAGAGGAGCTGGGGCTTGGCCTCAGCCTCAAGGGCGATGTGGGATTTGGGCCAAATTGCCTGTCAAGCTAAGACCACAAATCCTGCTCAGCAGGCTGGGGAGAGCAACGAATAACATCTGGCTAATCTCAGGTCTGTGACGCATCCCGTCCCCTCTTTATTTCTCTCTGATTAAATCAAAGTGAGGAGCCAGGGAAGGGGTGGAGGAAGGGAGAATGGGCCAGAGTACCTCTCCTGATGAGAAGGTCCGGACGAGGGCTGGGCTCAGCTTTGTCCAAACAGTGTCTGTAAAAAGTGGAGTCTCTTCTCATGTCAGATGTGATGCAGCAAACCCTACCTGTGTGTGTACCAGGAGGCTGGTGTGTTCCCCAGTCCTGGGCTCACTTCTGTCCTGCTTCATACTCCTGCGAAAACTACTTTGCCTTTTCTCTCCCGTGTATTTTCTTGTCCCCTTTTGGAAATCTTCAGGTCCATGCGGAAAGGCACTTAAGAGTGCTGCCATAGCCACCCTACACTATGGGGGCCGTATGGGCACCTAAAGCCAAAAAATTATTGGAGTACAGGAGGAGGCAGCAAGTCAACAGAGAGGGCAGGTCTGACTTCTGGCTTTTCCTTGCTCTACCTTTTCCTATCTAAAGAATAGGAACTACAGGGCTACCCAGCCCTGCTTGGAGGGTTGAAACAACAATTTGAGGGTTTTCTGAAAGAAATCTGGCCTTTTACTAAAGGGTTTTACCCCCGCTCCCTGCAAGCAGAAAATAAACGTTTCCCTTTTTTTAATGGGAATGTTCCCTGCAGAAACCAGTGTCTTCCTTCATGTGTCTGTTCTTCCTTCACCCTCCGTGGGCTCTGAGGAGTGCTGTCCCTTCCGTAAGATCCATTTTTTCCCTCCCGTCCCTTCCCATCAGGATATACCACGCCAGTCCCAGAGCCCTCTGGCCGGGTCCTACATATCAAGATCTTCCTGCCTTTCCCTTGGCTGGGGAGAGTTGTACTGGCGGGGAGAGTCAGCCCCTCCTTGGGAGGAGAGCCAGGAGGGTCACTTCAAGCCAAATGAGGAGCGGCTGGGGATTTGAGTGCATGTAACCGAACATGTCTAGACAGCCAGGAGCCTCCAGCGGAGAGAACAGTGAGTTTTTACAGGCGGTCCCTGACGTACAAGGAGAAATCTTTCTTCCCTAACACACGTGTGGGCCAGATGTTCTGCCTTGCTGTCGCTGCGGTGATCTGCAGGCTCCTGAGCTGTGTGGACAGCAAGCAGCGAAGGTGGGCTCCTGCTCTCCTACCCAAGATGAGGTTCCCCAGGCAGGGGCATGCATGTGTGCAGCAAATGCAGAAAGGACTCAAACACGTGGTGCAGCAGGGACCTGGGCAGACAGGCAAGGAACATGCAGGGAATCCGAGAATCATCGAATTACAGAATGGTTTGGGTTGGAAGGGACCTTAAAGACCATCTAGCTCCAACCCCCCCACCATGGGCAGGGACACCTTCCACTGGACCAGGTTACTCAAAGCCCTATCCAACCTGGCCTTGAACACTGCCAGGGATGGGGCAGCCACAGCTTCTCTGGGCAACCTGTTCCAGTATCTCACTACCCTCACAGTGAAGAACTTCTTCCTTACATCTAATCTAAATCTGCCCTCTTTCAGTTTAAAGCCATTACCCCTTGTCCTATCCCTACATGCCCTTGTAAAAGGTCCCTCCCCATCTTTCCTGTTGGCCCCCTTTAGGTACTGGAAGGCCACAATAAGGTCTCCCCAGAGCCTTCTCTTCTCCAGGCTGAACAACCCCAACTCTCTCAGCCTGTCCTCAGAGGAGAGGTGCTCCAGCCCTCGGATCACCTTCATGTCCCTCCTCTGGCCTCGCTCCAACAGGTCCATGTCCTTCTTATGTTGGGGACCCCAGAGCTGAACGCAGTACAGCAGGTGGGGTCTCACCAGAGCGGAGCAGAGGGGCAGAATAACCTCCTTTGACCTCCTGGTCATGTTTCTTTTGATGCAGCCCAGGATATGGTTGGCTTTCTGGGTTGTAAACACACATTGCTGGCCCATACTCAGTTTTTCATCCACTAATACCCCCAAGTCCTTCTCCGCAGGGCTGCTCTCAATCCACTCATCACCCAACCTGTATTTGTGCTTTGGATTGCCCTGACCCATGTGCAGGACCTTGCACTTGGCCTTGTTGAGCTTCATGAGGTTCGCCCAGTCCCATGTCTCCAGCCTGTCAAGGTCCTTCTGGATGGCATCCCTTCCCTCCAGCGTGTTGACCGCACCACACAGCTTGGTGTTGTCGGCAAACTTGCTGAGGCTGCGCTCGATCCCACTGTCCGTGTCATTGACAAAGATGTTAGACAGTGCTGGTGCCAATACCAACCTCTGAGAAACACCACTCGTCACTGGTCTTCACAGGTTTGGTCTGTCCACGCGTGGTTCAACTTGGCAGCAGTAGGTCTGGTGTGTCCTGGGCAGGGAGGACTTGCTGCAAGCCATCAGGCTAGAAAGTGCACGCCAAGCAGCTCTCTGTGTGGGACTTCCAGCGCATGGAAGCACACAAATATGCAAATCTCTTTATTTCACTTGGACAGAATTTGCAGGGAAGAATTATATTAAAATTGAAATAATTCACAGTCCTACAGTCAAGAAGCAGTATCTATAGCCTCAGTGGAAGGGTGTCGTATTTAAGGCAAAGGAGTAACTTGCTTGTCTTCATCCTAAGCATTGTCTCATCCAGTTTCCAGGGAAGGTTTGTTTTTGTTGTTGGTCTTTGCTCACAAATACAAAGCTCCACTGCTGTAGATTGCTTTAAATAGAAAAATTTCTGATTTGGATAGTTTCCCCCACTCAGAAAACTTCAACCAGTTTGGTCCGAGTAAGCTCTGCAATGAGTATCATCACTCCTCCATCAGCTTCCAGACTTGTTGGGAATGGCTTGTTCTATAGAAACTCTCAGCATTTTAAATTCTTATCGTGAACAACCAAATAAATTAAAATAGTGAAAACATCTCTAAGAGGACATTTCTAGAAAGATTCAGAGGTTCGAGTCAATGACTCCACAGGGGTTGCTGTTACTGGAAACACCATGTGTGCCAGTAAATATACCAGAAATTTCCTCGAAAGCCCGAAGTCTTTTCAAGTGATTCATGATACCAGGCAGGCTGGGAAAAAAACCCAGACGTTGTTTGCAGATTTGAAGGACTTGGTATATTTCGTATTCAAGGTCTGCGATTAATAAACACAGAGCCTGCTAGGAGATAGGGCCCTGGCCCATCATCTTGGCAAATGTAAGTCAATGCCCTGCTGCAGGGGCTGCTGAAACTACTGCGCTACGCTTCTCTGGATCTGGCTCTTTTTAAGGGAAGTTTTTGGAAACAGATCTGGGGGGGTTGGCGGGGGTTCTCCGAAGCACGGCTGTGTTTAGCCTGGGAGGATAAAGCACCATTAGTGTCACTCCGTGTACAGCAGCCCCGTTTGTCCCCCTGCATCTCTTGTGCTTTACGAGCAAGGATCAAAGCAGCCAGGTCCTGCCCTTCTGAACTGAAGACATGCTCGCACTAATGGATTTCTCTGAAAAAACAAATGTCTTGGTTTTGAAGCAAAGAATAAATTCGCAATGGGAAACCAAAGCGTCTGACTGATGCTGTAGCCCAGGGTTTGCTCTGGCAGCCCTGTCCGATGCACAGATTTCCTTCGGGACCCTGATCTGCAGAGCATCAAGCGGCACTAACTGATAGCTTCCAGCCCCGGGGCTTGTATAAACTCTTCTTTTAAGAGGGATGTGACGAGGGTTGAACTCTTATGTCTTCACCTGCTGAAGAGCTGTACTGGGGTGTAACAGGGGTGGCTCGTGTATCTCAAAGGTTGATGTTTCAGTGTTTGGGGTTTTTTTTGTTTGTTTTGGTTTGGTTTTTTTACTAGTATCAGCAGGTTTTGCTGTGATTTTGTTCCTGTTGATAGAGTATCACTGTACAATTATGCACCGATGTTGAGTTGCCTCCTGCTTTCCTTCTGAGCTGTCCTGAGCCCCTCCATGGTGAAAACCCAAAGCACCATCACCCTCAAGCAATTGCTCTACAGGTTTCTGGTGATCTGTCGGTTTCCCCCAAAATCAGCCTGCGGGCTGTGTTGAAGGTCTCTATGGAAAGGAAAGGGCAGTAACTGTCCCAGCACTGGTGGCCGGGCACAGTGGGATGCTGCGGGCAGAGGGAATGAGGGGAGATGGACACACAGATGGGACCCCAAGTGGGATGAGCCATTGTCATCAGGTTTTTGCTGGGGTTTTCGTGGCTCTAGAGGCTTGTGGGGCAAAGCATGCTTAGACAATGCCTTGCTGGTGTCTCTGAAAGCAGATGGATGAGGAGATGGCTGCTGAGAGACTGTGCCACCTATGATGGTGCCCACTCCTGCTGTGGTGGTGCTCCCCAAACCTTCTTCCTCAGGGTACCGTGTGGGAACTCAGCCCAGGAGGGCTTGGGGCTTAGGGACCACCTGCGATCCACAGGTCTGAGACGCAAGGGATCAAAACCCCAGCCCAGGTTGCTGGATGCCAGCCTAATCTGAGCTTGCGTCCGACCAACGCATCTTTCCCAAGATCACGTCTCATCATCATTTTTGAGCCATTTGGAGAGGAATATCCCTGACTTCCCTTGGAAGCTGTCCTGCTCTTACTCACCCTCCCCACGAATGAGGTGTACCTCGTTATTTTGTCAAGTCTGGCCCTCCTTTTTAGCCATTCTTTTTCAAAAGAGGGTACAAGCCCTTTAGTTCTCAGGTTTTTCCTCTTGTTCAGGTGCACGGACCTATAGAGTCAAGCCACTGTCAATCTTCTTTCCCATAAGCTTAAGCAGGATGAGATCCTTATGAGCCTTTCTACATGGTATTTTCTCTGCCCTTAAAACCGTTTTTGTGCTTTTTCCATGCTTTTTCAAGTTTCTCTACTAGATCTGTGCACGCGCTTTCCTGCTGAGCTCCTCAGTGGGATACAGAGATAGAAGATCATATCCCATCCTTGCAACTGCCCTGTTCATACCCGCAAGGTTCTGGGCAGCTGGTAAGTAATGGGGCTTGCTGGTTTTGTCGAGCTGAACTGGGTGGGATTGGGGGTCCCCTGGTTGCAGACCCCCACCCTGTGGGGCTGACAGCCTCCCCCCACCCTAAAGCCCCCCCCCCCCCCCCCCCCCCCGCTGCCATCAGCCCCATTCCCGGGGCTGCACTCAGCCTGTCAAACGAGCCCGTTTGCTCTAATAACCGTCCTGCCTTCCTCGTTACTTTGACACTCTGCATGCACTCAGCAGAGACGTTCAGATGGATTTTCAGCTCATTAATAGCAAGGTCCCCAGGCAGCTGCTGAGCACTGATCCCTGCTGCACCCCGGGGAGCTCCCCCAGGCCAGAGTCCGGTATTGACCACACCGTAAGCCACTTAGCCTGTGTTTATTGATATTTCGCAGTCCTGCTTTCAAATGTCAGGGTTTTTGAAGTCAAAAGCCTCCTGGAAGTCTCTCTGCATTCCCTACAGTGCTGGGCTGTTAGTAAACCTGAGCATTAACTCATTAAGAATGAGAGCACGTGTGTTTGATGCTTATTTCCTACACAACCACACAGTGGAACCAGTTGGTTTTGCATTTCTTTATTCTTTGAGTTGAATCTTGCACAAATGCATGCGGTTTTCCACCTGGGACAGCCGTCTGGTGGGAAGCAGCCTGGGTTACCCCCCTTGCCTTATTTGATCCTGGATCCATGCTAAACCATCTTTCTATTTTTCTAGTACTTCCTTGGTATTCACAATTAATTAGATATTAGCACCATGTTGGCTGCCGTGAGGTTTCTCACCTGCGGTTTTTACAGGAGAGGAGCCGTGATGTGCAGCGATGACTGACTGCTGCTTCCACTAGTACCAGTGAGAAATGCCCTTCTTCACCCAGTCTGTTAATGCACAAGCACTCTGCGCCCAGGCATTTGCTTTTCACTTCCCTATTTTTCTCTTTTCTCTCCCCCCTACCCCAGTGATAACATCAGACTATGTACTCCAGGATTTACAAGGTAAAGCTGCTCCTCGGAGAATACTACAGCAGCGATCAAAGTCCCAGTAGCTTTTATTCCCCGGTGATTAGCTGGGTGCTCCCACTGGCCCCGCGCTGTGCCAAGCAACACATCAATTTTATTTAATCGGATTATGCAAAGCATTTTGCTGTGCAATGGCAGGATGAGGCAGACACCTGGCACGGCGGCTGGGATTATCTCCATCGTCGCTCAGATTTGGGGAGTGCTGCAAAGCGCTGATTGGGGATGGAGAAGCCCAAAAGCAGGGCTGGGTGCTGCGGGGGGGGCCACTGGCACACTCTCCGGGGATGCTCACTGGGTTGCTGAACGGGGTTTTCCTTTAATTCCCTCAACAGGAGCAGGAATCAGAGTGGTTTTTTTTTTCTTTCTGCCTGGTCCTGGGTGCAGGATGCAGCCGTGGGAAATGGGGATTTGCCCTGTCCCCGTATCCAGCTCCTGTGAGCAGTGCTGACTCATTCAGCAGACATCCCTGTCACCTAAAAGGGCTTTTTTCTAGGATTTTACCTGCAAGTTTATGTCCATTTCCTTCTTTTCTAGCACATCCAAATCCAGCAGAGCAATAAGGTACTCGACACACCCCCCATTTCTATCCCAGCCACCACTCTTGACCATAGGACATGAAGCTCCGAGGTTCCCCAGGTCCCAGATGGGATTTTGGGTACGGAGGCAGTTCCCTGGAGCTTCCCACCAGCTATTGTGGCTTCATCCTGATTCCACCCCCCCCTTTCCCCCCCCATCTGCTTTGTTTTAAGGTTTAACATCTGGAGCTGTGTGAATGTATCAGAATTACAGCTATCTTTTCTTCTTCTTTTTCTTTTTTAAAGCCCATATGGTTGCAGGGAGAAACACAAACCCGAAGAGAAGATACATCAAAAGAAAGCCAAATATAGAACATTAAAAAAAAAAAAAAATTATGACAATTTTGAATAATAGCAATGTATGAGTGAGTTTCTAAAAAATCTGCCGACTTTGAAGCCAGTCTCATGACTTATGAATATTTAGAGCTGACAGTCCTGGATACAGGCTTTTCCTTGAGCTTATTTGGAAAAGTGGAGCTAAACTCAAGTGCAAAGCTGAGAGTGTGATGAGCTCAAAGCAACCCAGCCTGGCAGGGCATGTTGGAGTTACATGAACTCGGTTTCTTTAGTTTTGGGGGTTTAGCAGAAGGGTGATGTTTCCCCGAGATGCGCTGGGGTTTTGGGAAGCAGCCCACCCTATTAAACCTGCTCCATCGGTCCTTTGAGCATTTCTGGGTGATAGTTCTGAGCCTGAAAAGGGGACATTGGGGCTGTTTTACTCTTGGCTGCATCCTTCCCTGTCCCAGGAGATCCATGTGGTCTTCCTAAAGTGCTGTGAGATGTCAGAAAAGAGCGATCTTGGGGTTTATTTCCCCTTTGGAGCATGGGGGAAGGATGCTGCTGCTTTCAAAGGGTTTGTGCTTTGGAGACTCGAGACTGCAGGCAAGTCTTAATAAAAAGGAAAGGCTGGAGGAGACTGCTGATGAACAGGCTGGATTTCCCTGTTTCCCTGCATATCTCCAGTTTCTGGGTCCAGAATGTGTCCTGGGGCTGGTGTGGGATGCAGTTGTAGGTATCATCCACGTGTATGATGTTTGTCATGTAAACTCCACCAGAATTAAGCTGCTGGTAGGAATACAGCTAAAAGTATCGCTGGTGAACTTTTAAAATTATTTTTTTTTTCTTTTCAATGTTGAACATTTACCATGAGCGTAGGAACACGTAGTGTGTGCAGAGGCCAGATGTTGGGGCCATGGGTGGGTGTAAGGGTGCAGGAGGGCTTGTGGCTGTTTGAGTCCACGGGGACTCGTTGGCTCGTGCACAGGGATACCTGGTGATTTTGTGCTTCTCCCATCTTGGTGTGCGCTGCTGGTTTGCAAATCTCGTACTGAGCTGCTCGGTGAGCATCCCCAGCTCTACAGGTCCTCGTCAGCCCGGGTGGAAGAGATGCACCTAATTATTTTCATCAGAGATTTACTGTTTTCCTCCCCTTGCCAAAGCCACTTTGCTTTTACAGCAAGGGCTGCGAGGGCTTTGTCACGGCCGCGCTGTAACTCACGGGAGAGCATCAGCGTGATGGAGATGGCAGCCAAAACCACTGAGCTTTCAGCAGATGTTCAGCTCCTGCAATATATAGCACTGTGCGGGTGCAGGTGATGCTCTTGCTGTCTAGCACCAGCCACCATGCTGAAAAATAGACCCCCCCCAAAAACTCCAGAGGGTTTTTCCCAGTGACTTTGGCAGGAGGAAAAGTAGAGCTCGACAAATAACGAAACGAAGGTGCAGCTCAAGGTCTTGCTGGAGGCTGTTTAATAAAGGTTTTGGGATGCTGCAGGAGGGCTGTATTTGCAAGGAAATACTTGCTGTAATAAATAAAGTGATTATACATTTTTCCAGCTGTATTTAGGGCTAGGAGGCTAAGAGGAAATTCCTAGCTGAATTCCTGTCCGTGGGATAACGCTCTTTCCATCGTCTTCCCTGCCAAGAATCACTTAATTATGAGTAATTAAAAAAACCAACCCCAAAACAGGGCTTTGATTTGGCTTTAAAATGCTGAGGGATTTGGGGACAGGAAAATGGAAGAAGGGAATAAACAAAAAAATGAACCGAGTGACCTCCTGTGCGGGTGGAATTTGGCAAAGAGGCAATGCTGGGGGCAAGGGGATGCTGCTTAGCAGGGCCGGGATTTTGTCCTGGTACGGCACAATCCCGCACCCATGCTGGAGCCAGGGATGCTTTTTGGTTCCTTAAATAAGCACAGCTCCTTCTCACCAGAAGAGTTGTTAATTGTGTTATTTCCCTCTTCATTCTCCCTGGCAGGCAAAAATCTCTGTTTGCTGCAGGGATTTGGGGGTTACTGCGAAGGACCGGAGGCCGCTGGCTCGCCGGTGCCTGGAAAGATGCAGCTTTCCCAGGAAAACCTGATGTGTTTGGACAGGGGCTGGCTCTCAGATTGAGGTAGAAAAACCCAAGCTCTGGAGCGTTTGTGGTCAAAATTTTTGGGGATTCATTTAATTTTCCCTTTCCTGCCAGGGATTTGAGTATGGACCCCCAAAATGCAACACTTAAAGCAGCAAAATGATACCAGTGTGTAACTGTATCCCTGAGAAATTAAAGGTTTTGCTCAACCCTCATCTTATAGAAAATGGGGGGGTCCTGTTTTGAGATTTCCATCCCTCAGCTACAAGCCACCGAGGAAAGCCTGGTTAGTTTGAAAAGTTGGGTTGAAAATGCCTTTTGCTAACTGTTTGCCCTGGAGACGTGCCATTGCTCTGGGTCATCCTGGCATAAACCAGTTTGATTTTGAAAGTGCTTAAAAAACACACACAGATCTGGGGGCTGTTAAACACCTGTACTAGGTTTTGGGGAGTGATTCTCTTGGCCAGTGACTCGGGGCAGCCCGACCCTGCCTGCTGCTGCCCACGTGTATTCAGAGATGCTTTAGTGCAGCGTAAGCCCAAGTGAGATTTTTGTGTGGTCCATCCATGTTATCCCTGTTCCTGTAACTCGGAGACCCACAGCACCTACAGACCAAGGAGGGTTTGCACATATACATTTAACCCTGCCAGGGCTGTGGTTTTTAGGTCCTGGTAATAACTTCTCCTGTTCCGTGTTGGTGTGGGTGCCCTGAACCCCAGACTTGCATTCACAGGGGATGCACGTGTTGCAATGAGATATGCATCGATACTGTGCGCGTCAAAGCCTGTCGGGGGCAACCTCCCTGGCTGATGGCTATGGAAACGCTCCTGGTTTCATGGGAGAAGGGGAGAGAGCTGGAAGCAATGGAGGGAAAATATGATGTTGAGGGAAATGGGCGGGAGAGGATGGAAAAGGAGGGACAGGCTGATTCTTTCGCCTGTTTAGGTTATGATAGCCACGAGGGCAATAAAACAAGCGTGAGGTTGGGATGGAGCCTGCATCCGTAATCTCTTTCCCCAGGGGTTGGTCCACCCATTTGGGTGTGTGGCCCGTCCAGCCGAGGGGAAAGGTGGGGGGGGTGATGCAAAGTGCTTGCGCTTGCTTTGCATCTCTCCAAATTCCGAGTCACAGCTGCGTAAATGACCCCCAGCTCCCAGAATAACGTTGCTATTTTGCTTTGGCTGTCAAGGGCAAAAAACCCAAAAGCTTGGACCACAGAAGGACCAGGGATGCTGAGCAAAGCTCTCCCTGTGCCTCTGCATCCCCGTCCTTGCCCGACATGTGTGTTCATCAGCCGGAGGCGGTAAAGAAAAGGCGATGGGTTTCACCCAACGTCCAGATGGGCGTTTGGGTGTCTTATACAGAGGGAATGGGATAACGTAACATTTATCAAATGAGAAGCTGCAGCACAATGCTACCCTGGGTTCCTCAGTAGCTGCCCAGATGCAGCCGCCGGGCTGGAGAGGAGCCAGCGATGGCGGGGAGCCTCACGGCGAGGGCTGGCTGCCACTCAAGAAGCAAGATTTATAGCAAATACCGAGCTCTGCCTTATCTGCTTGCGCTAAAGCTGCAATCTTTTTCAAAAGAGACCGAAATCCAACATAACCAGGATGTTTGTGGTTGATGCAAGGTACTTTACGCTCCCATTTAATTAAAATTTGGGCAGAGGTGGGATTGGAAGCAGCCGGGCTGGGATGTGCTGGGCTTACTGGGTGGGGGCAGATGCACCCATCTGCCAGGCGCTGGGGGGGACGGGACACCCCCGTACCCACGAAATGCTTCCTTAGCAAACGCACTGGGGGGGATTTGCGTAGGATGCCCAAATCCTGGAGATCCCGGAGGGGATGGCCAAATGCCTCCTCTCTGCTCAAACCAGATGTCAAGGCAGAGAAATTTGGGGAAAGCCAAATGTTTGGTGGCTCAGTGGGAGACACTGGTTGAAGTTGGCGCTCTGCTTTTGTTCATACAGCTGTAAGCATCATCTCAGAGACTGATTCAGTCTCTGCCCATCATCTCTCTAGGAAGACCGAGAATAGCGGCTTATATCTTCACTCCCCAGCTGTAAAATTCTTTTAAACCTTTTGCAAAAAGCCTGTAGGTTTTGACAACATGCTCCTTCTGAAAAAAGTCACAGCGACCGTCTTGAGCAGCCCTGGCTGTGATCTTTAGCTGCCTGAGAGAGAGCCATCGGCACGGATGCAGGCTGAATAATAAGGACTCCTGCGGTTGCAGAGGACAAGACAATATATTTTTGCAGGGCAGTAAAACCTGCTCGATGCCAGGCTCTGGCAGGAGCTGGGGCTCTGCTCTGTTCCTTCCTCACCTCCAGGTACGGCATTTCATGGTTTCAGCCCCATGCCACGGCTCGGCACAGCACATTCCCGATATCCCATCCTCGCAGCGGTTTTTGAGGCGCGAGTGATGCCGAGCAGGGACTCACCTGGACCCTGTGGTTTTCGGGCAGCTGTTGAAAGAGACTCTATTGCAGAGCACTTAGTTTGTGTTTAATCCCCCTCCCCCCCCATCTATATCACGGGGGAAGGTTTTATATACGGCTCTGACAGCGCCTAACGGCTCTACCGGAGAAGGATGCGGGGAATTTATAGCACACCGACTGCTGCCGGTTAATACGCAGGCAAGGCTCCGAGCGGTGAAGGATTTCTGGGTTTATCGGAAGGGGAGTACAAATGTAAGGCAGGAGCCGGCTGAGGAACTTCCCAGCTGAGGCGGTTTAACCTGCAGGACTGGAGACTTTTAGGGCTGATGCGAGGGTATGGGGATTGCCGTGAGGGATGGCCGGGCACCCTGTCCTCTTCTGGGGACTGGGGAAGGCATGTTCGAGGGGGGATCCACAATTTTCTGATGCCAGACAGCTGCACCGGGAAGGAGGTGGGAGATGAGCTGGGGTTTGGGGTGGGATTTGATGCCCAGCGCCCTAAGAGCTGCATCCCGACGCTGAGCAAGGCTGGATGAAGGTGCAGGACAGGAGCAGAGGGTACCTGCATTTCCCTCTTGCCATCCCAGGCTCTTCCCCAGCATCAGCAGTGCCCTGGATGCTGCGGTCCATCATCTTAATCCAAAAAAGCAGCCCATTTTTGAGCCCAGCTGGGTTTTTGCAGGTGGAAGGAAAAGTTGATCTTGTCCTGAGCTCAACAGAGGCTGTTCCCTTCCAGGATCAACACTGAAGTACTGGCACGCTGCTTTAGTTAGGCTTGGTGGGGACTTTCCCGCAGCACCCCCTGCTCTGCGCCTCATCCCCCAACTCTGCCCATGAGTCCCACACCCAGATACTGCCTTCATCTCTGCTTTTCCATTTTAAATCTCTTGTACTCTCAGTATCTTTGAGTCTTCACTGGCTTGGAGACATCTTTTCTGGTTTTTTTTCCCTCTGTCTTACCCTTCACGCTACCATTGGTTTTCTGACATGGGAATTTTATTGGAATAAAAGTAGATTTTTATCTCCCAAGCCTGTTTATTAAACTCTCTCCCTTCTTTCACAGTAAGCTACCACCCACCCTGCCGGACGTTTGTCGATTCAAATCAGGTTTAATCAACTCATAATATTGGACACAGTAAAATTGGATTTCTGAAAGCCCAATAAAGTTGTGCCACTGCACTGTACCGTAGCTTGAGGAGCTCAGATTTCATCACACCATGTCAGCAGCCGCAAGAAACAGCCCATAAGAAACTCATCTACTGTGCTCCAGCAAGCTGCTAAAAATGGATGAAGCCTCTCCCGAAGAAATATTGACTATTAGTATTCTTATTAACATTCTGCTGTCAGAAGTGACCAGTGGTAATAAATACGGCTGTATCTTTTCATCGTCCTGCCCATTCATCACTGTCTGGCTGAGCTTCCCGCAGTGCCAGGCACGCTCCCCATCGCCGCACATGACCCCTCTCTTCGCCCCGTCTCCTTGCCCAAAAGGAGCTGTTTGCCCTCGTGCTGTGACCTTGCTTATTTTTTTATTATTATTATTTTCTTTTTGCTTTTTGCTGGAGCAAACAGCAGAGCAAGAAGGAGAACAGCTCACTCCGCGTCTCCCCTGCCAGAAGGTCCCACAGAGATGGGAAAGGGCAGGATGCGGTCCAGGTGCCCGCGATGCTCCTGCTCGCCTGTAATTGGATTTCCATAGTTACAACGAGAAATATTGGTAGACTTGGATTATCCTCACGTCTTATTTCTTCCTTAATCTTGGATGAGCTTTAGCGCTTGGGTAAATCAAGCTTTATTTTTGCAGTTGCTTTGAACTAAGCCTAGCGGAGCTGTCCTTGCCCTGTGCCACTGCCCAGCACCAGCCTCCTCGTGCCGCTGCAAACCTTCCCGGAGCTGCACCGTAAACCTGATCCGGGAACCGATCTGAATTAAACCAACCCTTTTCTCTTTTCTTTGCAGGCTGGTTTTAGTCCTGATGAGCTCCCTGATCTGGCTGTGTGCGTCTGCAGGATGGCATCGGTCGTGTACGGGAGGGGAATAAGCGGTGGTGGGAGCGGGAGGAAAACGGCTTTTTTGGGTATTAAAGGGACTGAAGCGATGGTGCAAGACAGAAGGTCTGGGCTTGACTCTTTGCCCAGAAGCATTACCTGGATGAGAGCAAACGCCAGCAAAATCCCTGTTTACAAATTCATTTCAGGGCGGGCGAGGGCCCCGTGTCTCGTTTAATTCTGGCAAGGACGCAACTTCCCTCGCTTGCTGCAAAACCAGCTGCCGAGGAAGCATGCAAAAGATAACGATGTAATTAATGCCGAGGGCGAGCCAATTCACGCATTAACAAACGTCTTTTCCCAACGCGGGGCAAAGGGAGGGTGAATTTACCACTAAAGACCTCGCCATTTTCTTCCTCCCCAATTCTTCCCAATACTCGGTTTCGCCGCTCCTTTTCGCTTGGATCGTGGCGTTTAGCTCTGCCCAAGCAGGTTGGATTGTCGGAGCCTGGACCACTCCTGCCTACACAAGAAGGAGAATCCCAAGGAAGGATTTATATATTTTTAACACCGATCGATCGCTAAGTGGCTGCTGCTCCATGGAGGGATGCCTTTTGGATGTGAGCAGCTTCGGGCAGGCTGTGCTTTTGGTGCGATCGATGGTGTGAGCCCCCTGGATGCTTTTCGCTGTAGTGGGTTCGATGGTTTGATGGAGATGGAGGCTGCTTTGAGGGCGAGAGATGGTCCCTGGCTGCAGCACGGCCATACCTTGTCTCATGGGGTCAGTGTGCAGAAGGGGTTCCTCGACCACGTCCTTCTCCAGGGTCTCTGCTGGCTGCAGTGATGCTTCAGAAATTCATCTGAAGGCAAAAATGCCCTCCCCCCTAAGTGGGGGGCTCAGCCACCAGCTCCACCCGTGGTCACCGTGGTCTTGTCCCCACGAGCGTGGGGAGCGGCAGAGGGTGGCCGTGCCCTGACGAGCAACTGGGAGATAACGCAGCCCTTGCCGGTTGCCAAAAATAGCCTCTTCCGAGCTTAAAAAATTTGTATTAGCATCGCTTCCACAGCCTGGCATGTTCCCACATCCCTGCGGCAGCACGGCAGGTCCACGGGGGGGGATGGACATGGGGGTTTTCCCGCATCTGTAGTCCCAGGAGGAGGCAGCATCCCACAGCGCCATGCCCTCCACCTTCTGCCGGGCTGGGAACGGAGCCTGCGGAGCCAAATACTCACCTACGGATATAAAGACAAGTGCTTTGGGGGGTCTGTGCCCGTGAAACCAAACCTCAGGGGGGTTTGGACTGGGGACTCAGCACCACTCATGAATTTGGCTGTGGGGGGATGGCATCCCTGCCCCAACACACCAGCGTAGCTGTGGCCAACAAGACCAGCTTGGATGGGGCTTTGCTGCTCTGGAGGAATGAAATATTCACTGAGCAGCAAGCGAGCTGTCTCTGCTGCTGAAAAGGAGTGTTTTAATGGTTGGGAACCAAGGCTTACCAGCCAGCCTGGGGTAAAAAATGCTGTAAAGGCAAAGCAGTTTGTTTTGGTGGGCGGCTTAAAGCCAAGCAGGGGCTTTAGAGCAGGTTTTTTCCCCCAAGGCATCGGTGGTCATTAATTATCCAGAGGCAAAAGCATGGGGACATGGTCCAGATTTTCCCCTCGTGGTGTTTCTCGGTGGGGCCCGTGGAGCAATTCTTACCAGACGTCTCCAGCAAACCTCACTAGTTCCCCTCCCAGGTTTGGAAATTAAATCTGAGCCAATTTCTAGGTGTCCCAACCCACCCGGCGCAGAAACCGGCTGCTCCGAAATAAATCAACCGCGGTGCGGAGGCAAGGTGATACGAGCGGGGAGATTGGATTAAGGAGCGAAGGTGGACAAGACAGATGGTGGGGTGGGAAGGGATGAAATGGGCTCGTGGAAATCGAAAGGGAAAAGATGACAAGGACACGGGGCTCACTAAAAAAGACAAAGTGCTGGGATTTTCCTGCGGGGAGCTGCGAGAAAAACAAAACGCTGAGGAACGTGTTACGTTGCCACTGATGTTGGTCGTTTTGGGCTTTGCTGGGGCAGAACACAGCGGGACGTGGCCCCACCATGGTCCCAGCCCAGCAGGAATAGTTTTAATTTTTAATTAAGAAAAAGTACTATAACCCATTTATTAAATATGTTTTGAATGGTTCCGTCGTGAATTAAGGTCAAAATACAATTCCTAAATTCTCAAGCTATGACGTAGGCTTAGCTTTATTATCCATATATTGCATGATTTGTAGGAGCCTCCATCATTATTTTGACAGTTTTATCATACAGTAATAACTTCCTTTTAGATAATTACAGTTACTACATTCAATTTCAATCTTCTGTAGTGCTTTTCCTTAGATAATCACACTTAGATCATGTTTCTTTAGCCATACAATGCAATAAACTTTGGATAACAGCACTAATTATTTTAACACTGTAATTTCAAAGCTTACCAAAACGAGTTCAAGGGTTAATTATACAAGAAAACTTTCATCTTTAACTTCTGTTGCCACAGTCATTTTATAAGTAATGAACATCTACTGTTCATTAGGAACATTAGGAACATTACTGTTCAAGGAAACAAAAAGCAGAATAGGTAATGTTAATACATAACAAAAGTTACTTAAAGTTGGTAAGTTGTATGCATCTCGTTTCACTTTATCCCTGTTTCTCATCCTAGCACATCCCCGGCAAGTCACGGAGGGGTCCCCAAGGGTTGCCAGGGCAAGTGTTGCTGCCTCCTTCTCCCGGCCAAGCACTGTGGGTGTTTGAGACTGTTAATTAGGCTTTGCCATCAGTAACGAAGACAGATTCCCACTCGGGAGCGAGCGTGGGCTTATAGCTGATGCTCTGGCCACCTCCAGGGTCAGAAATATCTTTGCATCTCTCAGACTGGAGCGATCTCTCCCTCCAGTCCCCGGTCATTAAAAGGAAATTAATTTTACTGGGTGCTGAAGTAAGTAAACTCTCTGATTTCTGGTCGGTTATGACTGTTAACCAGCTAGATCTCACTTTAATAGCTTATTTAAAGCACTGGGCCTCTGACAGCCTGGGTGATGGATGGAGCTGTCAGCGTCTGCTTCGTTTGGAGAGGAGAGGAACATCTCTTAAACTAGAAGCTCTATAAATCAAAAGGATGAAAATCAGCAAGTGCATTTTTCTGGACAGGGGCGTCCTTCTCCCTGCGGAGTGTAACAGGCACTAAATTGAGGTTGGATTTATCGGGTCTGAAACCCCTTTCGACAGGCGCTTTCGCAGCTGGAATGGAAGAGAGCGGGCACGCAACGGCAAAGGCGGGCGGCAGCCGAACCGAGCGCCGTCTCCTTCGCAAACCCCAACCTCGGAGATGCTGACTGCACTGGCCAGCAGCCCCTCGATAGCAATTTCAGAGCAATTGCTCGTAGATACAGGGTACTGCTGCCTTTCCCCATGGTCAATGCTCCCCAAATCCCGTGTGCTCCCTGCAGACGTGGGGATTCATTCTGTCTGCGATGCCTGGAGGTTTGGCAGCACCGGACCCGTCGCGCTTGTGTTAACGGGAAAGGAGCGGCATAAAGTTTTGCACGGGGAGATGGTTCTGCGTCCTCCTTCGCTGGGGAAAACACAGACCCCTTGTTCAACCCGTGGAGCTCAAGCAGAAAGCAAACTCTTGGGTTTTTCCAGCATCGACACAAAACCATCATCATATGGCACGAGGTTGAGCAATATATCAAATATTAGCAGGGCAGATTGTTACTGCTTTGGGCTCTGCCAGGTTTGAGACCCCAGTAGTACTAGAGCTTTTTATCCATGTTTTTTCAAGGCTGCCTTTCCCACAAAGCTGATGGACAGGCGCAGAACCGCCCCCCCCCCCCGATGAGTTATTCGCAGCGCCTCAGTTTTGTTTAATATTGAAAGATGTTTAAAACGCAGCTCTGACCTAGATTGGAAGTTCTTTGGGGGAAGGCTGTCGCTGGCACAGGCGGGTTGGGGAGCCCTTGCCTCGCCGAGGAGAAAATAATCGCTGCTGTGATAAAATAATCATTTAGGGGTGGGAATTAACCCACTTAATCAGCAGTGCTCTTGGTTTGCTCCTTGGCGAGTGCTCAGAGGTGACTTGAGGTGCGCTCCTCCTGCTCGGCCCCGGCGGTCGCCACGGCCGCTCCCATCCTTGCCTTGCTTGCCTGATTGCAAAATGTTTGGACTTTTTCCTTTTCTCTTTTTCCTTTCCTTTTTCCTTTTCCCTTTTTCCTTTTCCTTTTTTCCTTTTCTTTTCTCTTTTCATGTTTTCCTTTTTGTGTTTTCCTTTTCCATTTTCTCCTCTCTCCCTTTTTCCTTTTCTCCCTTTTCCTTTTCCCTTTTCTCCCTTTTCTCCCTTTCCCTTGCATTGCTGGGGCTCCACCTGAGCAGCCCCCAGCTCCGCTGGAAGCACTCTGCCCTGCCACAGCAGGCAAGCAGAGGGATCTTTTGGACTCAAAGGACAGACATTTTTTGAAAGCACACCCAAGGTGCTCTTTTTAGGTTGAAATCTGCATTTTTTTTAAACACTTCCCAACATGCAAGCGCACCCTTAAAAAATTCACAAGTGCCGTCACGTCGCCCTGGGATGGGTGTCTGTAATGACCTTTAAAAAAATATGAAGTTTAATTTTTTCTCCTCCCAGAAATGTAAGCATGCACCCGGCTGCCGTGGGGCTGCCAGGGCTGTTGCCCTGGGGTACGTGTAAGCTGTACCCCCTTCAATTTGTGCAGAGGATGCATTGAGGATATTTCAGGGGTTCCCCCTAAGGGGAGCCAGCGGTGGGGAAGGGGCACAGGGGTCAGCTGGGGCTTCCCCCCAAAAAAAACCCCCTTTGCACAGCCCCGATGTCTCACGCACCAATGCAGGGCTTCACCTTGGAGGCTCGTGATGTGCAAACCCCGTTTGGCTCCGGGTGCGAATCTCTTGGGTTTGACATACGAACCCTGCGATGCTCCCACAGCTCTTCCAGGCTCGTCTTAAATCGCTCTGAGTGTTCCTTTTTGGAAGGAGGAGGCATTTTGTGCCATTGCGATGGCAGAGCGCGTCTCCCTGCCCATCAGGTCCAGGGGTTTCACAGCAGAGCCGTTGAAGGGAAAGGGAAAACTAGTGAACCACATAATTAGTTTTTGCTTCAGTGATTAATATCACTTGCAAACAGGTAATCGCAGCCCGAGCAGGCTCCTTCGCGACGTTTTTCCTAATGAATGAATGTAGCTGGCTGGTCCTTTGCCTTTTAATATGAATACAAACGGAGGCAGCTGCCGCCAGAATAAATAGGGCTTCTCGCAGCGAGAGCAGACCTCTTCATTCAGGATCAGAAACTCCCTGATATCCCCCAGCAGCTCTTCGCTGCCGCCCCATCTTAAACCATCCCCACGCAAACCCCCAGCCCAGCAGCCTCCCACCGCCATCCGGCAGGGATATTGGCTCTTCCAGCCTTTCCTGCAAATTGATAATTCCAGTTTGCTTTCAACACTCAGCAATCAGCCTGGAGAATCGTATTTGCTGGTAGGAGCAGGGGTAGCAATTGAGCGCGGGAGCGAGCGGGCTGGCTCGCCCGGCATGCGGGAGAGGCATTTGTACTTAAGTAATTGGATAGCGGTGGTGTATAAAATCGTAATGGCTCTGTAATCTTGTCGTACAATAATCCCGCGTGCGGCTGCAGAACGCGGCTCCCCCCGACCCCCAAGCGGAGCGCTGCCCTCGTTTAAATGTGATTTAACGAGGCTGGAAGAGCAAGCGCTGATTGCTCGGGTTTTTGCAGGCAGGCGGTGTGGCTGCCGCTGTGGAATAATAATAATTTTGGGGAACGTTGCTCCAGCGCTGAGCGGAGGAGCTCGGTGTCAGGATGAGCCCCAGGGTCAGCCCCGGTGTGTGCCCAGACGGGACAGAGTGAGATGCAGCCCGGTGGTCCACATAGTCCCCATGCCAGGAGCCTGCGGCTTCTCTTTTTCTCTTTTCCCCCCTTTTTTTTTTTTTTAACAGCCTAAGCAGTTGTCCAGGCCAGTTGTCCTTGGGGGCTGAAGAACTACCTCTTCCCACTGATATTTTGGGTGCCGAATTTCCATATGCAGGCTGTGCCTCTCTTTACACACCCAGTCGCTGGTAATGGGGGGGTCACAACTCAGTGAAGCCGGGGACACAGCTGACCCTATGGCTACAATATCCAGGCACTTCTCGTATATTTAAAAATAGAAACACCAATAACGATCTGTCTCTGTATCAAGCCCGGAGGGGAAGTAGCTTGATTAGCTTATAGATCTCCTCGTTTACGTGCGAGTGACCGCGGTGTCCGGGGAAGGGGGTGGAGGAGGTGGGGATGTACAGGGAGAAATTGGGCAGCAGCCGAGAGGGGAGATCCACTGGCCACATCTATGGGTCATGGTGTGGGTGTCCGGACAGTGCTGGTGTCTCTGGGTTTGTGTCCCCAAAACGCCCTCTGAGGCTGGTTTTTGGTGGGGCGGCTGGTGCGGAGCTGATGGATGAGGGGGAGCCTTTGGGGCACTGCGCCGGGCTGTGTCACCGTGATCGATAGCGGGGAGATGGAGAAATATGAATAGGGAGAAGGATGAAAAATGCAGGAGTTCGTGCGCTGGGGCTGTTTCGTGTCAGCTTGTGATGTGCGATACGTGGTGTGGGTCCGCCTGCAATGCTTTCGCCCTCGCATCCCTGCACCAAACCCAAGGTCCCCAGGGAAACCCCAGGGTTAAGGCTGTGGCTGCTCCCAGCGCTCTGCTTTTTGATGTGGCCAGGGAAATATCGCTTCACCTCCCTTCCCAAAATCCAAGCCAATAACACAGAGCAGATTATTTTGCAGCCTGCAGTCGCTACCCTCTTCAATCCAAATAAAACCCCAAACTGGTGCAAGTGGGAAAAGAAGAGGGGAAGACGCTTGGGTCCCGTCCAGCCGGCGAGTGGGTCGGTGTGGAGGTCGCAGGCATTCACTGGTGTGGATTGAACGTATGGATTAGCCGCGGCTCGGTGCGTTCTGCTGGTGGGAGTCAACCCTATGGGAAGCGGGAGCAGAACGGGGCAGCGCGTTGTCCGCTGCACCAGTCCGGCAGCTGCTGGGAAGCGTGCGGGATACAGCAAATATGTCTCCCGATGGTCGGGGAGGGACCGGTTATGTTTTAAAAAAGTGATTTATGCTCTAATCGGTCTTGAAGCTTCATTATTCCAAGCATTAGTGTGTCTGAGCCAGTGGCCTTATTTGTTAATGCACTGAAAGCAGCAGCAGATGTGCTATTTTTCATTTGTGACCCGATCAGCTCGCTGATTCATCTACTTCCATTTTCATTTCCCTGTCATTGATTTATTAATGATGTCTTACTTATCTGGGGCTCTTTCGGAGGGCTCCTATGGCCCAGCCCCCAGAGAGATGCTGGAGGAGCCCTCTCCCCTCCCCAAATATCCCATTTTCCAAACCATATTCCTCCTCATCGCTCCAGACATTAGATGCTTTAATCATTTAGTAACTGAAACAACCTCTGCGGCTTGTACGATTTGTGGATAATTTGTCTGCTGAGAGAGCAACCTCCCTCTTTTCCACTGCAGGGGGGGTACCCCCTCCTCTGGGATGTATTTGGGTATGGGGGGGTATGGGGGGTCCATCCAGGAGCTCCACGGGATGCAGAGGGGGGATGTCCAGGCTGAGAAAATTGACTGGGTTTCTTGCTTTTCCATCCCCTCCGGATCGGTCCAGCCTGGAATAATCCCCAGGGGCAGAATTTGTGCAAGAAGCTCCATTTCCCCCTTACTTTGAAAAGCTGGTGAGGAGTTTGATCAAACTGTGAGGAACTTATATGGATTTTCTTGGACAAGCAAGTCCTTTCTGCGCTGCCTATTTGACATGGGCCATGCTGGATGCACAAGAAATTATTTCTTTTCTGCATCCTATTCCAAAAAATGTCTTTATTCCCACAACTTTCCTAACAGTGAGCCTGGAGCAGGTTACTGGTTTGCCTTTGCTGTGTAAGGGGATTCTCCCCCTGCCTCTGTCCCACTAATGAATCTCTTCTGGACAAGCCACCAAGCAGAGGGAGCTGTGGGGACCTGGGAAAAAGCTATGGCCAGCCCTGCCCCACGGTGTCCCCAGGGATGTCTGTCCTCGGCCACTGCCAGGCTTTTGGCATCCAGCATCTCTCGAACTTTTTCCTCCTGAAACCTTTTTTCACTTGGCATCACGCTTTGCCAAGCTGCCCAGGTAAACCCATGCCCCAAAAGCCCTTCTTACTGAAAAGTGTCTTTTTACTGAGCAACTCTGACCTAACGCCTTTGGGGCTTTTCAGAAACCAAATTCTGCCATTAAACACACACATGAAGCCGCTGGATTTGGGGAAGGTCATTCCAATTTTATTCACAGATCCTCTGTTCTTTTATTCAGCCAACCCTAAAGCATCATCCCTTGCCCCTATAAATTGCTCCTTGCTCCCAGCTTTCCTGCTGGGAACGCCTGGGAAATCTTATCTGTTTCCAGCTGCTTGCCTGAATCCCTGGGGGAACCGTCTTTTGCTTCTGGGGATATTTGAGGGATTTACGGTGTTGTTCAAGTAACTGATCCCTGAGCTTCAGATGTGCCAGTGATCTTGCTGCTCCATCTGATCGCTGCTTTGATTTCCAGCTTAGTTAACTCCTTGGCTCTTTGCAGGATAGTTGGCTCGTTATACAGTATGTTGGCCTTTATTGGAAAAGCGGCTTTTTTTCAGAAAAAAAAAAGTTTCCTGGGTTTTTTTTCCCTTTGCATCCTTCTCACATGATGAATTTTACATGCTGATAAAGGACTTGCAGGATTAGAGCCAGCAGGTCTGTGTTACATTATTGGCACTATAGACAAGCCCTTGCTGCTTTTATAAATGTAAGTACCTTTCCAAATCAATAAATCATCATTAACATTGCTTTAAATTGGTACAACACGTCGAGGGAATTTGCTGGGTAATTCTTTTTCTTCCTGATTAATTTACTTTGCCCGTGTAAAATTCAGACACTTCAGGGGCAGATCCTCATCTCAATGTCCTGGATTTTCACCAACGCCATCTCCGAACTCTCGCTTGGCTGTAGCCCAGCTTCAGCTGGGCACTGCGAGAGGCAGAAAGTAGTCTTGTGGTTTTGTTCTCTTTCAGAAAGGAAAATATCCAGTGCCACAAACAGGGATAAAACCCTTCCCCAAATCCTCTGGGAGCAATAGCTTGGGGGGTGCTATTCTCTTCCCCTGAGCCACACATGCTTGCTTTCTAAGACTGCCCAAATCTGCATTGAAATGGAAGAAAGGAGCTCAGTGTTTCAGTCGGGGCTGGGAATAATACACGTTTTGAATCGCCTGGGGAGCGCGATGCACCCCACCTGCTTCTTCCTCACAATTAGGGCCGCTGAGCTAAAGCCACTTGCTTGGAAATGCCCCTAAGACATGTTTGCACATTGACACAGTCCATTACCCTATCTCCGCTGGTTTTATTGTCGCTATTTATTAAAGACTCTGGAAATGTGCAAAGCTTTCTTTCTGCAAGGAAGGGGCCTGTTATGGGCTGGGGAGAGACTGAAATCCCAGCCACCCGCATGAAAAAATCACTGCCCCTCCACTGTGAGGGGCGAGACAGCCGAGACCCGCTCCTGTGGGCACATGAACCTGATTTATGCCCTGGGTAGAAAACTTTCCCAGCTTCTTTTTTTTCCCTAAAACGTTTTGAAAACAAAGCATCCGAGCACCCCAACCCCTCGGAGCACCTCAAGCCCTGGGGCCTCGGCTCATCTTCCCTCGCATGGGGTGAAATGTAGTTGTTGCATCGGAGCCCCTCGCTTCAGCGTGTGTGTGTGTGTGTGTGTGTGTGTGTGTGTCCCCTCATGGTCCCTTATTAGTGGGGTGTGGATTAATCTCCCATCTTTTAAAATTTTCTTGCCCACAGGCAGTTTGCAACCTTGTGGCTTTAGCTTCTCCGTCCCTCCAAAGTTGGGGGGTCTCCTTCTGGCTTCCCCCTGTATTTTCTCTCCCAGCATTTTCCCATTTGGGATTTGGACTCGAAATGCCTTGTATTCCCCCCCCCCTTTTTTTTTCCCCTTTTTTTTTTCCCTGCTTGCTCACAGCATCCCAATAGCTTGCTGTACAGATTTGGGAAAAGCCAGGTGGCGATATGGTGGCTTGGGCTGCCCTCTCTTGGCATTGCTGCATGTTGCACAGAGCAAAATCTCCAGACGGAAAAAAAAAAGCTTGTTTCAAGAGAGCACCTTCCCTGCTACAGCTGCCTCCTTCGCAATGCTTGATGAGAAGGGCTGGTTTAAAGCTCTTCCATCCTCTGCTTTCATTACATGGTGTCAGGTTCCCTGTTTTAAGGTCAGGGACCATATTGCAACTCCGTGATTTGGGCACATCTGTCTGCTAACTTCCTTAATGAACCTTTTCAATCTCGCTTTCGGCCCTACAGTAGCTCTGAAACAGCCCTTGGGGGAGTAATTAAAGATTTTTTTCACAACATTTGTGAATGTGACCTCCTGCTTCCCTCCCCTCGGTGGAAATCACTGCAGTGCACATGTGATAAGGCACGAAATCCCCCTGAGTCATGAGGGCACACTGCTCGATAGCGCTTGGCAAGTCCTGTGACTCCTTCTTGGCAGGCAGGCTGCTGAATCTCATCAGCGAGACGGAGAAAGGTTACAGCTGAAGGTTACAGGCAATCTTTTCCTTTTTTTTAAAAAAATATAAATTTGGATAATATTGATCTGGTTAACTTGCTTATCTGCAGCTTGCTGGTTTTTCACTCTGCAAGGGGCAACGTTGGCTGGGGGCACATCATGCCAGACCTAGGAAAGGGCTGTTTCCCCGGTTTGGAGACCATGGTCAGCTTATCTGTGGTTTTCTCTGTAATATCTCCAGTCTGTTGTGGGTTTTTTGCTGTGAGGGCTTTGCATTTGCAAAGAAGAGATCTGGGGGGGGGGATGCTGCTTTGCAGGGACCATCTGAGTCGCCCTGTGCGCTTTCATGCCGCTAATGTGGTAGGCAGTTGGGGGTCAGCATCTTTCCTTGGGCTCTGGAGCAAAACCAGAGGGTTCAGCCAAAAAAAAAAAAAAAAAAAAAGCCTTTTTTTTTTGCTGAAGCAAAGACTTTCTAGAGTCACTCCATGGTCTGGCACCCTCTGGTTTCCAGGGCTTGAACCTGCTGCTCCCCACAAGGTGTGGGTATGGGTGCGCCGGGCATTTGCAGAAGTGATACCAGGAAAAAATAAAAAACCCAAACCCAAAGCCACATCATCTTTTTGATCTGTTTTGTAAAACAGCCCTTTGGTTTCCAGGCACCCCTATCTCCAAGGGGCCAAAGGACACGCTGCTCTCTGTCCCTGTGTTTGCCACACAGACCTGATAAAATAGCTCTTGATTGCTAATTTCTCTGCTGGGTTTTCCTCTGGGGCTCTTATCGGGATGGTAGATAAGACAATGTGAGACTGAGCGAGTGGATATGTCAGACAAAAAAATAAATACTGTGCCTTACAAGTCCTCTCGTGCGTCCATGAATTTGGTACAGCAACAGCCAAGGAGCCTTTTTCCCTTCTCCAATTTTTTTTTACAAAGTAATGGTCTGTTCCTGATGGGAAAGAAATCAGAAAGCTGGGGCTGAAAACATCGTTGTTTATGAAAGTACTCATTAAACGGCTGCTCTCTGACTCCTGCCCAGCTGGATCGGGCACGGGGCTGAAGGTTCTCCTTGGCAGAGGACTGCATTGCAGTTTACAGCCGGCTCCCAGCAGTGGGGCCACGCTCCAGTGCTTCACATGGAGCAGCAGCCGCACATCAGCCCCTTTGCCGCAGGCTGCGCACTTGGCTGTGGGGAAAAGGACCCCCAGCCTCTCCTGAACACCAGCCACGAAGCTGAAAAGCCTTGGGGATTTCTTAATTCATGCCTGTGACTTTGCAGAGCATCCCTCTTTGACCAGTTGGTTTAAGGGAATTACCTGTTTTGCTGCCATCGTGTCTCTGGGGATGAGGGTACTTGTGGTGTGTCGGTGCTGGTGACACCAGAACACTGTGGGATCCAGACTGGTTATCCCCAAATCATGTCTGGAGGTAGAGCGTTGCTTTTCCTCCTGCACATTGCTTCCAGAAGTTGGGCTTATAGCAGGGTATCCCAATGCCCCCACATTGTGCCCCACCACCCTAAATTGAATGTTGTTCCTAATCTGTCCTATAAAAAGTGACATTTTTCCTCTGTGTTTGTTTTTTTTTTTTTTTCTTTTTTCCCCAGCAGATGACTTCTCCAGGTGGAGCAAGGAGGTGACCTTGCATCTCTTTACAGTTCGGTGGAGCCACAACCTGCGGGAGCCGTGCCCAGCTCTCTGCCCCCACCACCCCCACGCTCAGCACCATGCGATGCTCCTGGGTAGCCCCTTCTCTTCCAGTCTCAGCTTGGGACGAGGGTAGAGCTACTTTGGAATCAATCCCAAAGATGCTCTGGAGGCCACGCTCAGCAATGCATCCGGGATAACGCTCACAACCCAAAGCTGCTTCCCGAAATACCTTCGTGTTCTCCGCCAGTGTCCAATATTCGCTGCCACCCTGTAATGCACAAGACGAGCAAAACCCTCTGGTCTGCAGAAATGACCCTAAAGCCGGTTATGAGGTCCTTGGCTAGGAAAGGGGAAGGAGAAGGGGAAGGGGAAAAGGAAGGGGAAGGGGAAAGGGAAAGGGAAAGGGAAGGGGAAGGGGAAGGGGAAGGGGAAGAGGAAGGGGAAGGGGAAGGGGAAAGGGAAGGGGAAGAGGAAAAGGAAGGGGAAGGGGAAGAGGAAAAGGAAGGGGAAGGGGAAGGGGAAGGGGAAGGGGAAGGGGAAGGGGAAGGGGAAGGGGGGGGCTGCGGCTGCCCGAGCCCCTCCATCCCTGAGCGCTGCTGCCATCTAATGCCCAAGCCCGGACAGCGCAGGGAGGCTGGGGCACGGTACGGCCAGATTCTGCTACCCCGGAGAGACAGCATCACCCGGGAAAAAACCCCAGAAGACCCCTTTTGGGTGCTAAGAGAGAAAAAAGAAAACCCCCAAGCCAAGCCCTCTTTCTTTAACGGGTCTTGTTGCTGCAGGTAAATGATGCTCCTTTTCCAAGCGCTAGTCCGAAGAACCTCACGGATAACTGCGAGTATTGGGAGCATCCGAGCAGGGCTGCAGGGTAGCTCGGGATGCTTTTTAGTTACAGGTTGGTCCTTTTGGCTGAGGACACTCAAAATTTGCAGGGTAACCACCCTCCAGCTCACCACGGCCAGGACTCTGGTCCTTCCAAAACTGGTCCCCCTCAGCCTTTTTCTGCCATGGAAGTGAAGGAATGGATTTCTGGATTAGCTGGGATGATGGGCTGGCCGGGAGGTCTGCAGAAGGACAGGGGAGTTTCTTCAAGTCAAATATTGAGGGTTCATTAATCTCTTTATTTAAGTGGTGTTGCTGTCTGTAATGACTTTTTATTTATTTAGTAGTCTTCAAAGCACTCAGCAGCAGGCTTTTTACTCTGCATCACTCTGCAGAGGGCTATTTTTTTCCATATGGCTTTATATTCACAATTACCATTCACCCAAATGCGTGTCACTGCACGTAAAATGGATTAAAAACTGGCTTCTGTCCTGCCCAAAGAGTAACTCCAGTTCTGGGAACAGGAGGAACAGGGAGACCCTCAAAGCAGTGTCTATTTAATCTCCTGAGGTTCTTCCAAAGGCTTTTGATGATTCCACCAGTGGTAATTTTATGTTTCCTTCCTGTTGTTGGTAAGGGATGCAGAGGGCAGGAGGTCTACGTGGCTGAACACAAGTAAAGGCAGCATTTGGAGGTCACAATATTTGGGGTTGCCCCTGTCTTTTGGGAAGGTGCTGCTTGGCGCTGGGGGGGAGGATCCTGGGGGGGTGAGGAGGGCAGAGATGAAGGGTGCTGGTGGATCCGAGGCTGATGGCCCATGGGCTCGTGGGACCCAAGCAAGGAGTTTCATAACAACTATGCCAAAAATCAAGGTTTGTTTTTATTTAGTTACCACAAAAAGGTTTACCTCTGTGTGCGGGTCACGATGCTCCTGATGGGAGCTCCTGGGTCTCCTGTCAGGCAGCATGACCCCCGGTTTGACCGTGAAGCTCATGCAATTGGGCATGGAACTGGTGTGTGGCCTCCAGGCTTTGTGTCAGGTAGGAAAAAGCCTTTTTGTCCTTTATTTTTCCTTTACCACTGGAAAGGCTCCATCTGCACACACATGTTGGTGATCACAGAGCATCCATCCACTGTCTCTGGCACTTCTTTTGTAGCAGTTACCTCCTGCCAGGAAACCATTTCTTGCTGGTTTTAGGCCTTGCCCGTTGCTTTGGATTGGCCCAATATTAGAGATTTTTCTCCAAAGTTTGAAGAGCAGATGCTTATGATTTGGGGATGAAGACTCATCGCAAAGGCATGGTCAACTGGAGACCTCTGTCCTCTGCAAGGACATGGTCACACCATGGTCTCCAGCAAAGGGGACCTTTGAGAGGGGGCAGCTGTGTTTGCAAAGAGTAGTAGGGATCAAATTGGGAAACTTTCTGCCCTGGTGCTCAATGGGGTCTGGTCAAGGCTCCCTGGTACCCTGTCTTCTCCTACCGTGCTGGCAGGCGCCTGGCCGAAGCCATTGCTATGTGCAAAGAGATTAGGTAATACCGGTTCTGTGTTTGGGGTCTGAGTGTTTCTTTCAATTTAGCTTAACTCGGTGAGGAATTGACTTAAACTAGATTGATATAAGCCACTCTTAAAAGATTTAAGCCCCATCATAAGAGGATGTGCTCATGGTTTTACACTGTATTAACCCAGGCATTTGAATAACTGCTTCAGGCTAGGTCTATACTTGGGTTTTATACCAAATTATTGCATTTCAGGCCTGCCTGGTTTTTTAATTAAATCCATGAAAAATGTTAATGTGGATTCACTTACACTGGTGGGAAATTATCTTACAGTGGGTTAACTTTGGGAGTCACCTAGCTTTCCCAAGAGTGGGGACGAGGAGGGTTGCATGCTTGAAGGGAAGAAAGTTTGTAAACCCAGGTAGCTCTTAATCTATTTTAATCAGTGGGGAGAAGAGAGGAACCAAAATGTCAATTAAAAAAAAAAAATGAAACCCCTTCACATATTCCTGGGGCCAGCAGTTTCCGAAAAGTGAGCGCAGAGATGGCCCCATCCATGGGGCAGAACCAGGACACTTGGCTGGGCTGGAGCAGTAAATCCCAGGGTGGTGGTTTCCCCGTGGCTTCCCACTCTAAACCCAGTGACTTTGGCTAACATTTTGGTTTTTAACAACGTGCCCATCACTGTGCCAGCACCTTACCCCGCTCACAGCTCCGGCTGATGTAAGATGCCAGTCTCATGTCGGGCCAGACACCCGTGAAAGCAACGCTCAGCTGCAAAACAGCAAGTTTTGGCTAATCCCTCTCCTAGCACAGTATATCCCTTGCACGTATACGCTGCTGCTCTCTAATAGTATTAATAATTCTCCCTTTATTTCTCACTCAAACACTCTTGGAAGGATCATCCAATTTAAATCACAGCTTCTCTAGTTAGCGTGTGTCACCACGAGAGGGCAATAAATCATCTAATTACAATGATGGAGCCGGTGTCCTTTCACAAAGCCACCCATGATGAACTTAAATGGATTTTAAACATTAATATAATAGGCATTTAGTAAAGAATGGGAAGGAAAAAGAACATTTTAAACAAGCCAGCAGGTTCCCCTGAATGTATTTGGGATGCGGGGCTTGGATTGGCCACCAAAACCATCCTGATGTGCAGCGCGACGCTGGAATTAAAACCGGGAAAGGGAGTCCTGTCTCTTTGAGATGCTAATTCAGGTAAAAGCTCATTTTGAAGAGTGCAAACGTACTGACCCTAATGATTCAGAGCTATTTGGAGAGCTAATGGAGGGTTACTAATTTCAAAGCATATCAATCTCATAAAAAGTGAAAGAAGATGGTTCCTTACTCGACTGTCCTGAAGGATGTCTAGGGGCTAACCGGCCCCTTCCCGAGCCGGCCACTGGTTCCATGTGCCAAAATGCTCTGCCACCCCCATCGCTGAGGCTTGGCCCTATGAAAACCAAGGAAAAACCACTTTATCCCCCAGGCTGATGCTGTCTGGAATGGGGATGGAAAGTCTTGTGCTCTAACCTATGGCCACTCTAACCCAAGCGGGTATTTTTGCTGTAAAATGGTCCTACTCTTTGGTTTTTTCCTCCAGGGTGATGCAGCAGGGTCCTGGTGGGCATTTTGTGGCTCCTGTTGGTAAGTCCCCAAATGGGACCACCGGTGGTGGCATGAGCAGATGGTTCCTACTTCTTGTGGGATGGGTGCTTGGGCTGACCTTGGCTGGTTGCTGCTCATGAGCTGCTGGAGGAGTGAGGGTGGAAGATGTTCCTGAATCACCCAGCTTCAGCAAAATCTCGTCTTGGCATTCCTTGGTCTCTGACGGGAGTCCCACATCCTCAATGTCCTCATGTCCTCAGTCTTCCCAGCTCCTAAAAGGTGTCTCTTTAGTAACACTGAGTCTGGTTACAACTCATTACTTAACTGGGACCCCAGCAGGTAGACAAGTCTCCCTTTTATCTCCTTTCATAGGGAAGTCCCAAATTCTGTCTTGGCCTCGTCTCAGCCGTGCCCTGGGGCAATAGGGCACCTACCCATGGGGCAGGACTGGCTGTTCAAGAGGTTTGAGGGTTTTCAAGTGCTGCAATACAAGATGTCCCTGGCATATTCAGGTCTTCCATTTGCCTTCTCATGCTTGGTAGGCTGAGACGCCGAGCCAGTACACCTGCCCGTTGTGAAGCTTGGAGATGTGGAGAGACCAGAGGTTTTGTACAGGAATCCAAAATGACCCTGATAAACCAAGGTCAGAAATGAGCAGATACAAGTCCTCAAGGCCCAGGGCTTCTCGGTACAGTTAGGAAGGAAAAAATAGACACACAAGTATGAAATGGAGACGAGATGGGGAAGCAGCTCATTGGGGGACAGGTTGTGAAAGCAGAGAAAATTGCAGCCTAAGGCCAATGTGGCACTAAAGGAAAACTTAATTTTGGGGATTTATTATAAAGAGAGTCACATCTGAGCCTTGGTAGGGAGTTATCCTGCTTTGTGTGCTCCTACCAGGCATGAGGGAAAGCACCGTGTCCAGACTGGAGCTTCAAAACATTGTAAGCAACTTGGACAGAGTCCAGAGGGGAGGAACAGAAGTGATCCTGGGCCATGGCTGGTGAGGGGAGATGGGCTACGAGCCTCCTGGAGCAGCAGTTGGCCCACCTGTTCCTTGGGGAAAGGTCAAAGCAGCAGCCACTGCACTTGAGGCAAAACTGGTTTGAGTTGGAAGAGCAATGACATGATGAAGGGACAATGTGGACCCTCTGTCTTGGAGCTTTCCAGGACAGGGAACTCCTAGGAAGGGACTGGGTCATTCAGACCTTCCCCAGCACTGACTTTGTGGCCACCAGGAGCAAAGCAAGGCTGACGGGAGCGTTATTAGCTCCATCCTGGTGCTGGAGCTGGGGAGGACTGGGAAATGCTGCTTGCCATCAGCTCTGGAGGTCCCCTGCAGCCCTGCATGTGCCTGAGCCCTGTTGCTTTGTATTCCTTCAAGAACAAGGCTGGTGATTAGACTTAAACCACAAGAAAAAACAAGGAAGCCAGTGTTAATCTGCCAACGAGACCTACAGCACAGCCAATGCTTCAATGCTATCAAGAAGAGAGATGCCGCAGGCTTTGGGAGGAAGGAGAAGGCTTCGGGACAGGACATAAGTGCTTTAAATAGTTATTAGAGAGCAAAAGAAGCCCACGGTACAGGTTCTTCTGCAAAATAAGGGGCTGGCAAGAACCGAGGTCACCTCTTTTTACAGCAAGTCCTAATGTAAGGTTTAATGAGATGGACATTACAGACTCAGGTATAGATTTAAACTCCGTGCAGCATCATTAATGTCTGGGTCCTCCTAGTAGCAGTTTTCAGCGTCTTCCACTTGTATGAGCAATGGGATGGAGGACAGTGCAGTGGCGTGGGTGCTGGACACCCTGACAATTTGTTTGCAGCAGTCCTGGACTACTATTTCCCAGGCTTTCCCCCAGACCAGCACTGGGAAGGCTGCAAGGGCGAGTGAGTTCAGTCCCGAATGGAGCACGAAACGGAGGAGGACACAGAGCCCAGCCAAGTTCTGCACTGATTTTCATAACTAATAAAGATCCGGTATGAATATGAGATTGAAAGACCTCAAAGCTGATTAAATCTGTTTGATATTTGAGGGTTTCCTCCCCCTCCCTCCCCTTTGTTAAAGGACAGTCTCCTCCTTCAAAGTGAGTGATGGTCTAAAGTCGTAATGCCGATTACTGCTGAGATTCTCACACCAATGTGGCGGGGACAGGGGGGGGAATAAAAATCCCTGTAGGGTAGTTTAAAGTCGGCGTGAGTAGTGTGTAATCTACCCAACAGGATTGATCCAGGTCAGGCATTAAAGGCTAAAATGGATTAAACAAAAGACATTCCCCTTGTAACAAGAAGGAAAAACTTCAAAGGTGGGATTTGTTCTTGTTATGACAAAGGAAGTGGATTTACCAAGTGCCTGGGGGCACACCCCTCCGCGGCTTTCAATTTGCTCGAGTTGCTATGAAGAAACAGGACAAAATGCGTGGGGGTTTTCGCCGCGCGCTTCGGCGCTGCCGGAGCCCTCCCCGGGGTAAGAACGTTGGGTTAAGAGGATCGGCTTGGCACTGCTTTTTCTTGTTTTGTTTTGTTCGCTCTTTAAGGGGAAAAAAGAAGAAAAAAGGAAAGGCGGGGGGGGAAGCAACAAAAGGAGGGGAGAAAGGGAGGGTTGGTGGCACGTCAGAGAGAAACGTGATGGTTGAGGGTGGCAGGAATGGGTGGGACAAGCGTGGCAGAGATGAGATGGGATGGGAAATGGGACCTTCAAAGACCAGGTTGTCCCAGGCAGGGGTGAACAGCGGTGTGAGGGCTGGAAAAGGGGCCGGTCCTGCCTTAAATACCAGTCACCAGCTGTATGGAGATGCCTTTTTCCTCCTGCTCCTCACTGGTCACACCACGGCCAATTGTTGGTGCAGGTTGTCCCTGGTCAGTGGAAATGCAGCTGTAGGCACGTTCCCAGTTCTGCATGTCCGGGGAGGAAAGAGGACCTTCAGGCCAACAAATCTCACCAGGTCTCCAGGTGAGCGTTACAGCTGCTGGCTTTTATGAGACTTGCACCCTGCCGTGGGGGGATTATTGGTTTCTGCTTGTTCTTGAACCCACTCCAGAGCAAAGCTAATTCTCCTCCCTGGCCTGAGAAAAAGGCACAGTGGCAGTAGGCATGGTGGCAGCAGGGCATGGTGGCAACAAGTCATGGTGGCAGGAGCCCTGCTGCCTACAACACTGTTCCCTCCATCTTTTCTAGGTCCTGCTACCACCACAGAGGACCTGCTGTGACTCTGGCACCAAAACCCCACATCACTCGCCGAGGAAACCCATAACACCCCAAACTTTTCCCAGCACTGTGCTTCCACAAAGTCCAAAATGCACCTTTGTGGCTGGTGCATCCAGGTCTGGAGCATCTCAGGGTGGCCTATGCTGAGCTCCTGGGTGATCCTGCAAAGGTGCTGCGTGGTGGGACCGTGGTGGCTCCCATGGTCTCTGATACCTCTCATTGCTGGGATCCAAACTACAGCACGAAGGAAGCTCTTTGAAACCAAACTTCTATCATTTTTAACTATTTCTTTAAGGGAACAAGACCTTGGGTATAGTCTGTGTGATTACAGCTGGGTTAAGTTATAGGTGTCCATGTGCCTCTGTGTGTGTACAAGTTTTCCACATTAAATTAGGCAATTAGGCAATTGGGTCCAAGCTGACATCAAGAGAAGAGGTCCCCAGGTTTGCACAGTGACAGGCCTATGGCAATTAAATGTGACATGCTCAATTATCGAAATGTGAAAGCATCTTTGGGAAACGCCATCTCCATCCATGCACGTTCTCTATATTAACCTACAGAGCTGAGCTACAGCTCATTTATTTGTGGACAGAGAGGAAGGACTTCTTATCTTTCAATGCCTGATGGCCATAATTAGGATCATTATTGTACACAGGCCTTGGAAGCCCATTGCAAAAGGCTGTCTCTGAACATGAGCTGCTTTTCACCAAGTGTCAAGCTGAGGAGCTGGGAGTGAGCTGACTTGTCTCTGCGGGGCCTTCTGCTTGGGCTCAGCATCCTCCCGATGAGACCTTCTTGGGCCGAAAGTGGGAGGGACTGTCTCACCACTAGCCGGGAAGGACACTGAAGAACCAATTAGGACTCATAAATGGCAAATAAGGATGCTGACAGTTACCACAGAGCATCTTTCCCTTTTTTGCAGTACAGTTATTTTCACAGAGCATGCCCAAATCCCTTTAAACACAAGTGTAAATGGTTTCTGCTGAGATCCTGTCCCAGCAAGTGCCCCATCACAAACCTGTCAGTAGAAGAGGGAGGTGGCAGAGGTCTGCAGAGCCTTGAGCGGTGGGGATGGTGGAGAAGGGTGCAGTGTTTCATTTTTGCTTCATAAAGCCAAGACTAGCAGGTTAGTGCATCATTTCCAAGAAGCTGTAGGAAGCCCTTCATCGCAGGACACATGATGAAATCGTGGACCTCTTCGCTGCAGGAATCCCTGCAGATCCATAGGACCACCTCTGGCTGGAAGCAGTTGTGTGGCAGAGCAGTGGAGGTGAGGAAAAGAAGTGAGGGTACCACTCCATGCTTAACTTCTTCTGACTCGGGCAGCAGTGACTGTCAGGGCTGTAGAAGGGCTGTGGGGTGAGGTGGGCTCTGGGGCAGGGCAGTGAGGCTGCTCTGGTCCTTCTCTGATACCGCTGCCCGGACGGCTTTGGCTTATTGCACCTGTAGTTGATAATGTCTGTGCAAAGCTTTAAAGACAGTCCCATTTAATGGTAAATAATTGATTTCTATTTGAATGAGTTGTTGAGTCGTTCCCACTGCAGGTTGTCCAGCTCTGTCACTCTCATCACTTTTTTTCGCTTCCTGATATCTAGATATTTTCCTAATATCTAACCTAAATCTCCCTTGCCTCAACTTGAGGCCATTTCCTCTTGTCCTATCTCCAGCCACCTGACAGAAGAGACCAAGATGGGCTGTTCCAGGCTGCTCCGTGCCTCAGTTTCCCCTCTCTAAAGTGGGGATGCTGCCGTGTGGTTCTCCTCCCTGTCTTCTCTGAGCAGAGGGGCAAGGACTGGCACCCCACAGCCCATTAACCTCCTCCCATGCCCTCTCTCTGCAACACCTTATATTTTGGGGTCTTTTTATGGGGGTCTCAATTTTATGCTAAGGTCCTGGAAGTGTTTTGCATCTCGTGGCAGGGCAGTGGGCATGTAGACAACCACATCAGCCCCAGATGGTCCCTCCTCATTCTCAGCCCACTTGGTCATTAAAAATCTCCACTTAAAGCACATACTGCACAACCTTTTTTTTTGCTTTATCTCAGCACCCATCAACACACTGGCATCCCCGTGGGTGTCCCCGAGGGCTGGCAACTCCTCCATCTTCCATGGCTCTCCCACCTCCTGCTCCCTCTTGGGCTTCAAAATGCTGCTGGGTTTTGTTCGGGTTTTAGCAAATACCTTCTCACCTTGATTTGTTTCTTTTTTGCCTTCCTATTTTCTGCTCCCTTGGAACGGGCTTATGCACTCCGTGAACTTGGCAAGCTTGAAAAAGATAAGCACAAGTTTGCTGGCTCAGCAGGTGAGCTTTCTGCGCGGGGTTCAGCAAGGACCCCTTGCACGCAGGGAAAAAAATGCGCCTGATTATGCTCTACCACCGCCAAAGCTCTTGTTTGCACCAGGTATTCAGTGCAGTCAACTTTAAAAAGGGGGAAAAAAATAATACAAAAAAATCGAGCAAAGCAAAGGAGGCATGGAGTTCATATGACATGGGGCAGTGGGGGAAGCATGGTGGTATTGGTGGTGGTGCTAAAGGAGCAGTAAGACAGGGATGCTGGGCACCACGGGGCAGAGGGTGGGGAGATAATTCCCTGTGGCAGGAATATGCCATCTGTAGAAACCCATTTGTGTTGCTTTTATAGAAACCGAGGTGGTATAACTACATTCGCTAGCAAATAATTTAAATATTGCCAGTCACGTCACATTGTGGTTGTTTGGAAATAATTATATCCATATCACAGACAGTAAATAATAGATGTGCTTTCACTAACATTTTATTCATGTTCTGTTTTAATATGGCAAACTTAGAAGTAATTTAATCTCCCAGTAAATTGAACTGGTAGGGGGTTCTTCACACAGAAGATTGCAAGTTATTAATTCCAGGCAGTCTTCATCTTGTACAATTAGTCACTGTTTGCAGCTGGAAATGTTTTATTAATTTTCCATAGCAGTTGATTTTCCACAGTTTTCTCAGTTTAAATTAAGCAGTAAGAGCCGCTGTTTCTTCTTAAATAAATTTCCTTTCCACAAAAATACATGCCTCTGGCTATGTCAATTTTCCCGTTTGATTAAAGTGCCAGCAGGCAATTAATAACTTAATGCATTTTAAAGTACTTTTGGAAAAGTAATTTGAATAGCCAAACTTGTATATTTGAATTGATTGTTGCAGAAGATTTAACACACGTTCTGAAATCACAGAACCTTGTAAAGGACAAATGAAGAGTTGCAGAAGATGAAGGCACTGTCCGACACCGTTTCCCAAATACAGAGGGATCCTCTGAAGCTCGTCCTCTTCTGGGATTGTCACCCTGATCCTGGGAGAGGGGTTCAGCCTTGGTTTGTCTGGATTCCAGGCACAGAGTTGCAAGAGAAGGGACTTGCTGTGTTGGCTGAACTCTCTGGAGATGAGGTCCTTGGGAAGCCCTGAGGAAGGCAACTGCTCTGGTGAATAATTGTCACGTCTTCACTGTGTGGCCTGGGACATTCCCAGTCCCAGCACGGGCTCCCACTGCCACCAGGCACCTGCTATCAGGTGGGTCCCAGAGGGCCCTTATGGTGATTCAGGCCTAACGTCATTGCTCCTGTCCATGTTCATCCCCATGTTCATCCCCATGCCCGTGCTCATACCCATACCCATACCCATACCCATACCCATTCTCATGTCTACCCATGGTCAGTGCAGCACAGAGGCAGGGCTCAGCAGGACCAGCTCAGCATGACCACTTAGTTTGGTTTAGAAACCAAAACTAAGGCTAGTAGGGACCTCAAAAAGCCACCTAATCCATCCCTGGCCCTCAGGTGGGATCAGCAATCTCTAAACCAGACAGATGTTTGTCTGACTCCTAAAGACCTCCCATGAGACCTCACCACCTCCCCCGGCCATCTACTCAGGCTTTGCTGCCCTCATAATTAACTGTCGCAGCCGTACCTTCCCTTGGGTGCATCTCCTCACGAAGCTTGTGAGCAGCTCACGCCAGCGTGGTCGTGTGTGCTGAGGTCACTACAGGCGGGCGAGCAGGGTGTTTCGGTTCTCACACCTGACACCGTGATCCAGCAAAGCACTTAAGCACCCTCATAAATATAACCAGATAAACAACCCCTTTGAGTCGATGGCTTGCCTTAAAGCATGCGCTTAAGGACTTTGTTGGATTAGATTTGAAATGCTTTAGCCCTCGTCTTTATCGGCCTTAAAATCAGTCTTGGAACAGGACTGCCTTATATTCAGTTGTTATTTCTTTTAAGACATCAGCAATTCTACCACATTTCTTCCTTTTGCAGAAGTTGACAAATGTTCTCGTATCGCCCAGCTGTGAGGAGCCGTGGGCACCACAAAAGATAACCAGGAATTTCATCTGATGCATCCACTATCTGGAAAGAGATTATTTTTCTTGATGCTGAGCTGACTTTTCTGACCATCTCAGTGTAGATTTGGAGTCAAGTGTGGGGTCCCAGGAGGGAAAAGGAGGGGTGATTCATGTTGCGGCCATCAGCGTTTCACACATCTGAGAGCGTGGCGTGCCCCAGCTGAGAACTTCAATTCACTTAGTGCAAGATGAAATGGCATCTGTCTTGGATTGATAAAACAATAATAATCGTGATGAAATAATAGGCTTAATGCCAGCTATTGCTGTTTAGCCAAAAGGTCATTTTGACAGATGTAACTTTTATCAGGCAGCATCAAAATATCAGATTCGGTTTTGATTTTTTGAGGAGAGGGCACTGAGAAGACAAAGTGGGGATGTTGAACATGCCAGGACTTTTCTGGGCTCTGGCATTTGGCTGGAAGCAGCTTATGGTCTGCAAACGGCAGGGGACATCGTGGCCAGAGCTCTGCCGTGACCAGCACCAGGCTCTGCTGCCCTGGCTGAGAAAGTCACCCACAAATCACGTCCTTTTAGCTGAACTCTTAGGGTTTTTATTTTTCTCTCATCTCCTGAAACTGTGGGCAGGTTTCTGATTCCTGCACCAGAAAATACCTTCCTGCCTTGTCTTGGAAACCCGATGCAACATTGCTTTAGTTCCCACCTGCCCTTGGTGGCCTGTCTGGTCCCCCAGTGCTGCCTCAGCTCTCCAGGGACTGCACAAGTTACGCCAACACAGACTGTTCTGCCTTTCCTCCCTGGACTAGTTTAGTGCCCATCCTAAGGATGATGGGGCTAAACTATATATACATACATGAAAAAAATGGTTGTATAGCTCTGCTCCTTGCCCAGGGCTGTGTCAGAAGAAATGCTGATTGGGAAGACTAAGTCTTTGATTGTGTGTCTCCCTTCTGCTGGTGGCTTTGCTGGATCTCCACCTCTCTGCTTTCCCACCAGAGCCTGTCCTTGCCCTCCACTGCAACCCTCAATTTGCCCAGAGGGTCTCACATCCCTCCCGGAGGAGGGACCCTGCTCATCCCACTGCCAGGGGACTCTGTCTGGGCTCTCTATCCTTCCTTGCTGCCCCATGGGCTGTGCTTTTTCCCTCCTCTGAAGGTCAGAGCGGTGTCCTTGAACCTGCCGTTGCACGTGCAGCCTCACTGCCATGGGTACCATGTCCAGGGATGTCATCGTTGGCTTCCCCACGTCATGACAGCTTGCACCCAGGCATGCTCCGTCAGCCTCAAGCTCCACATTTCGGAAGCTCCCAGGGTCCCCCGGCATCCCAGGGCCAGAGTTTGGGGTCTCCCCGCTCCTACTTGCTCAAACTGCTGCCTCCCTGCCACTGCGGGTGGTTTCTAGCTTGCTGGGTGTGCACCTGCAAGCAGAGCCCAGTTAAAACCAGCGCACCCCAGTTCAGCGAGGGGAGAAGGGGACTTGCTTTATTTTTTGTTTTGCGAGCGAGAGGCGCTTTCCAGCGCAAGCCAAAAGCGGGTCTTCTCTCGGCTTTGCCAGCTGAAGTGCGGGACTGCGCTATTTGCAGCCGAGAAGCTGCTCTCCCACCGCTCCTGGATCAAATGCACGCAGGAGCCGTGGGAGGCCAGCCCACCTCTAACGGCGTGAATCAATCCGAAGGAAAGAGACAAAATCCCCAAATCTCAAAATAATGAAAACAAAGATATCCAAGTAATAAAATCTGCAAGAAGCACAAAGACAACGTAACTCAGATCTCAGCTGGCTCAAAGAAAGTGTCTATTAACAAGGGATTAGCGGGAGGGAAGTACACAACCAGTCAATAGGAAGTGAAAATACACCGCACAGTCGCCTAATATCACAGGCCAACGCAGGGTTAGGATGAAGGCTGTGTTGGGCGAGTTAGAATAAGAGCTACTCCAGAAATCTAGCAAATAAAAAAACAAGCGCTGCAAAGCCTGCCTTTGCTGTGGTGCCTGGTTTTTAAGAAACCTTGAAGACTCGTAGCTCTCAGTCAAAGAAAAAGCATCTTGTTCTTTCGCTCTGCATACTTATGCGCATCCCTTGCGTGCTGCACTTCACCACTACACCTGAGAAATAGAGATTTTTTTCTTGTCTTGGGGCTTGTGTATCTCCTTTCGCTGCCAGGTCTGGTCTGGACTTGGACCTTCCAGATGCCCTGGTACTTACCTCCCTGGTAACACAAATAGGAATAAAAAATGAGTGAGATTGATTATGTTCTCCCCACGGCCATTTTCCAGCTAGTCTGAACAGGTCCAAAACTCTTCTTTCCCTAAATTTCAAGAAAATCAGTTATTCTATGAAAAGCACTGATGGATTGTGGAGTATTTCTTAAAAAGCAGGGCAGGAGAAAGCGCTGTGTAATTAAATATGCAGAGAGCGTAGCATGTGTGGGTGATACATTCATTTGGAGTAATACACACACTTGCACTTCCATCGTTATTTAGAGATTAAACCTGTGCAGCTCCTCAGTGCTCACGTCTGCCCGAAGCCCCCATGGACTGCAGCAGGCGTTGGGGTCCCTTCTGAAGCCACGAAGCATTAAACCCCATCCCAAAAGCCATGTGTGGCTCTACTCTTAAATGAGTTTTCACAAGCCAAGCCTCGTTTCAGTAACTCAATGTTTTAACTGGTCTGTGCTAAGAGGATGGAGGGGAGAGGCTGGGTGGTACCCAACACCCGGCCGCAGTGATTCACAGCCCCTCGGAGGGGGGGTTAGCCCAGCTGCATCGGAAACAGGGCCAGGTTCTAAATAGGGGCTTAATCTGAGTTAAAATTAAATGGGCTTAATCTGGGCTTAATCTGAAATAATACCTCCGGTGTTTTGGATGTATCGGTGTTGCCTCAAATGGTCGGCGGTACCAGCCGCCGTCCTTCACAAGCCCTGGATGGTGCAAGCAGCATCCCGCTGCCTCCTGCAAACATCTCTGGGTCTCCGTGGCCACCAGCAGTAGTAGGTGATCTTGCTCTCAAGCTGGCCATGATCTGTAGACTGGAGACCTCTGAGTGCAATATATAGAAATTTGTGAATTTGCAAGTTTGTGAACGCCCTCCCAGGCCTGCCCACGACTCTGCTATTTCCAAGTGGAGTCAGTGGAAGTCCTAGAGCAGTGCAGATGCAGTTGTAGGTACTACATGGCTGTGGGTCCAGCACCCGGAGGTGTGCTGGACGTGGCACACACTGACTGTCAGGGTCCCCCTCCGGGCAGCGGTCCCCATTGCTGTCACAGGCAAATGCAGCCCTGGGGCAAAGGCTGAGGTCCAGTAGCCCATCCTGCTGGATGCAGGTGAAACCCTCTGCCCAAGTCTGGAAGAAAAGAAAAATGCAATGGGTACAACAGGGAGAATAGAAAGGATGTGTGACGGACCTCAGTGGCAGGGTTACACCGGTGACCCAAGCTAAACAGGACCCTAGCGATGCTCAGCCAGGCACTGGGATCGGATACACGCACTTGAAATATGAGTAGTAAAAGTAGCAGAAGGATGTTGCAGGAGCAGATGAGGGGCTCTCCCATCACCAAAGTCCACATTAAGCCCTGGTCAGCACTTCCCTTGACAAGCACAAAGGGACGTCTCCACCAAGGAGTAAGCAAAGGAGGGAGAAAGGGACAGGCAGGACATGGCAGCTGGCTGCGGAGCACACGCATTCCTCCATGCCTCTGGGGACAGGATGAGGCAGAGGATAAGACATGGAAAGTGAGCAGATAGATGCAAATCCCAGTGCTAGCTCTGACCCTGAATACGGGAGCTGAACTCTCAGATTTCCATTTGCTTTGAGACAGAGGAGTTGTGCTAACCTTATCTAATATTTCTCACCCATCACCGCCCAAGCCTGCCCTTAAGGTGTGCCACTTCCCCATCCACCGCCAGGCCAACGGCCCAAACCCACTGAAGTCAAAAGGAAAGTTTTTAGCTGACTTACAGCTGCCTTTGGATGCAGCTGCGGGGAGAAAGCAATGTATAGTTGAGCCCTTTTTCACCCTAATGCCATCTCAGCACCCATCAGAGGCAACAGCAGGTCCTGCTAAAGACCTTTTCCAGCTCTTCAGATGTCCACCAGCGAAGGAAGGTGATGTTCCCGAAGTTGTGTCCCCATTACCAGAAGATCAGGGCACCTCCAGCTCTGAGTTATGCTTTGTTTCTGCTAGCTGGGTTTGCAAATTTAAAACAAATGTGGTTCCCAGGACGTGTGCCCTAAATCCTGCTCTGGCTTGACAGATTTAGGTAAGCATTGGTCCGAGTGGCATCATGCTTCTCTGACAACAACTCCCGTATTGGGAGAGAAGTTATATGGCTTTGCTTTCCTTTTTGCCTGGCGATTGGCGTGCAAACACCCGCTCCCTGGAAAATAATGTATATTGTCTCGAGGATTTATGTATTGCCAGCTGCAATTTGTGAGATTCTGCAAGCTCTGCTGGTAGCTTTGTATACTGGAGGTTTCATTTTAGTGTCATCAGCCACATATTATGACTGCAAGGGGTGCCTGTCTTTAATCTCATTTTTGAAGGAATTAATGTTATTAGTTTTGATGAATTAATGGTATTTAGGTGTGCAAGGTTAGCATGAATTAATGTCCACCTATTTCTGTTGTGTGGCTGACTATTGTAAAAGGACTCTGGTAAGCAATCTTTACACAGTCTCTTTTTTCTTCCTCTTCATTCTTTTGTAATGCTCTTTCAGGAGCTTAAAAATAATGTTTGGGATTTTTTTTCTTTCTTTTTAAGTAAAAAGAAATATTGAAGATTTTCCCCTGGGTACAGCTGACATTAACTTAGCCACTGCTGAGTCACAGAAGGCTAACAAGCATTTGGGAGCCCAACCAAAAGGCTCTGCTTTGTGGATGCTGCAGGTATAGGAATAATTCATGGCACAGTTCAGCTTTCTGGGGAGGTCTCGCATTGCTGAGAATTGCAGGTTTAGTGGCTGATGGAAAAGCATCAAGCAAGAGAGAAGTTGCAGGGCCCCTGCCACCTCCAAAGTGGGTCGCAGGGCTGCGAGGCCACATGGGACCTGCTGCCACACGGAGCCAGGGTCCATAATCCTCTTTATTTGCTGCTCACTTTCTGCTTAAACCACCTTGTTTTCCTCCCACTGCTCTGATCAGAATCAGCCAGCCCTGAAGATTGCCAAACTTCATTTCTCCAGGCTGATTCATGATCAGCTGAACCTAGTGTGTTTGATGTCCACGCTGTCCCTCAGATCAAGGGCACCTAATGTTTACCTGGGTTTAGACGCAATTGTAGACCCCTGACTTTTTTTATTCCTGGTTTGTGTCAGTCCAGCTCCTTTCATCTCTTCTCACAAGAAAGATCGCCAAACCTGATGCTGCTCCCTGTGCCTTGTGCTCTTGGAGGGGGTTATGCACACACTTGAGGTCCCCTGCAAGGGGAAGGGTGCTCCAGGAGGACGTGCGCAGGCTACGAGAGAAGAACGTACATCTCATAGTGCCACCAACTCTGTTCACCTCAACACCCATCTCTGCACCCATGGAAGGGCACCCATGAGATGTATGTATGAGAAAAATGAGGATGTTGTGTTTGCTGTAGGAGGAGGCTGAGCATGGACAGACGGTCCTATCGAAGCATGGGGTGGATTCATCTTGGTCAACTCAAGCTGGTGTGTCTTCCCCATGATGCTGGTGAGGAAAGACGGGCTCTTCGAGGAGATGACACATCCCAGCCACCTTAAGCCCCACTCAGAATGGCAGGAGATGCTCTCCAGTGATGTTTCTCTCTGTCCAGGAGAGGAAATCTGTACTTTTAACAAAAACCGGACCCCTAATTCTCATATCGCTCAAATTAAGCGACATCCATCCTGTATGTCTGCCTGGATGGAGACAGTAGAAAGCCTGGCAGAGGCCAATACCAGCAACTGATTTGATTCTCATGAATGGCTCCCTGGATAGGTAGTGTGCTTCTTCCACTTGTTTGAGATGATTCTCTAGATTAACATCACTTTTGTGGTGGGGAAAAAAATTCAGCACAAATATTGCATACTTCATGTCCAAATGGTTGTGACAGGTCATGTTTTGAATTTCTGTGTGTGGGCTGAGAAGGCTTAACTTTGAAATGAGTGGACAATCTGTTGAAGGTCATCTTTGCCACTCCAGCCCCAGCATCCTTCAAAAGCAAGGACAGATGGATCTGTCTGCCTCTTTCTCTGCCCATCCTGCAGAGACCTTGGCATGGGCATTTTATAAGGTTACTGGGGAAAGATTAGACTGGTCTAGTAAGTCTGGCCTCTTAGAAGGTGGCTCAGCACAGAGGTTTCTGGTACCAGCTTTGTACTTCTGAGTACAAACACCCTTTTCTGAAAACAGGAAGCAATATTCGCTTTCAATTCTTGAGGAATAATTCTACTAGCAAAATAATTTTCTACAACAAAATAAGCACAAAATTGACTTCTGAATAGATGTGCCATGAACACCAAGGCCAGATATTTAACGTTATTTTAAACATGACGTTGGTATATACAAAAATACTCCCGAGTGCTCTAGCCTTGCATTTGTTCCAAGTTCAGTGCCTTACACCAGGTAAAGCAGGCATCTACCGTAGTTCCCAGTGAAAATATGTTGAGTGACTGACTCAGCCCTTGTGGCAACCAGCAAAGTCCCTGTGACAGGACCAAGGGCAGCCAGTGAAGCACCCCGATAGCCTGTGCTTGTAGTTGCTGTAAGTACAGACACCCCCCAGGAGGTGAAGATGCTGCACAGAGCGAAGGGGGAAGCAGGTGGGCTGAGGGATGGTAACAGTGGTAGGTCAGGTTTCATGGAGATGCTCCTGGTGAGCTCTAAGGCCATCAGGTTTTATTTGTAGTGTCTCCAACCCTTCAAGCTAGAAAAACCTCTTGAGCCAGATTCTACCACTCTCCAAACATGAGATTAGCTTCAAAGCCATTTGCTTTTTTTTTTTAACTTGTCTTCGCTTGTCTCAGTTTTTGGAGTACGTTTACATCAAGCTTTCAAGCTATTGTCAACACACCTGGGGACTAAGAACATTGATCGTTAAAAACCCTGAGTCTCCTCTGCCTTCCCTTGGCCCCAGTGACCAGGGACTTGCTCTGTCCTGAGATACTTGATAAGATCTAAGAGCTGGCAGCGTTATCTAGGTGGAGGGAGCCTTTTATTGACGATTTTATTTCTTTCCTAATGAGGAGTCTTCAGGAACAGGCAGGGAACATCTGTACTGCTGGAGGGATCCAGGTTTTATTGTGCTTGCTTGTACGAAATGGCTTGTACGAAATGGCATGTTGTCTGGTGACAACTAAAGAGCCTTATCCAAAATTGGGTTTGCTACAGTGTGCTGGCTAAAAAAAAAATGAACACAAAATATCTGAAACCCTTTACTAGGGAAGCACCTGTATTATGTGATAGGCTTCTTTCTCTCATATAGGTATATTTAGGAATAAGTAAAAGTCTGTGTAAGACTGCCTTGAGCTGTTCTTTAAGTTAATTATCACTTCTTTTGGTACTATGAATGGCTGTTCAATGACACTGTCAGCGAGTGGAATGAACCAAATTACTTTAATTATGGAGTAATTGCACAGAGTGATGGTAATTAAATCTTGATCAGTTTAAGTGAGTGAATTAATTGCTCCAACTTGGAATGCACACCGCAGCAAGAGGAGTTGTTTTGTAGTTTAATTAACACCAACCACTAAATTCTTATCATATCTAAAATGCAGACAATTAATGAGTTTGATTCTGCTCTCACCTTAATAGGAACTAGGACAGAATGCATGCTGAGAAAGGTAGCTGTGGTAGCAAAATGACAGAAAACTTAATATTCCTGTCAGTTGTGGAGATATATTAGTTATACTCTCTGCTTTGCCTTCCAGTGAAATGTGCAAATAGAAATATTTCCATATAATTAGCTTCTGGCCCCATTTTGTTTCAATACTTACTGATCTGCTAAACAGGAGACATTGCCAAATTTGTTAATGTTTTAAACTTCAGGGGCCTGTGTTTTCAGGTGATTTTTAGCCTCTTCTCCTTGTATTGTCCGGCGTGCGGCTCCCAAGCTTGATAAATGAGCTGCCTCCTTCCTTACGTCATGTGCAAACGAGTTGCCATAATTTAGTCGTGTAACGGTCACACAGATCACTCCTTAATGGCATGTCCACCTTATGTCCCACCTGACAGCCTTCCAGAATTGTCTCCTCTCACAGGTAGTGTCTTTGCTTCTCTTCTTTTCACTCCTACCATGGTAGGGGCAGATGGGGAAGACCTTCCAAGCAGGAAAGATAAGTTAGGGAGTTGGGTCATGAAAACTGGTAGGATCCAGGTGTCTACTGGGGGAGGCCGTGGTCATGGAGAGTGAGCAACATGGTGAGGACACTTCTGAAGGACCACAAGCGAAGGGAAAATTGGCCCTGGGGACAACGCAGCGCTTGAGGCCACTGCCACGCTCCTGGGGGGTACAGTGCAGCCACGGGGCTGCCTCTGTGGTGGGTCCCAGTGGTGCCACCCCAGAGACGTCCAGGCTGGTGAATGTACTGTCCAGAGAGCCCAGTGCAAGTCTTGCCTCCTATATACCAGCCGCAGGCTCGGCGGGATGGCGGTGACGCAGCCAGCCTCCCTGTTTACAGCACCTGGTCCTGACACGCTACCGATCCATGGGACAAGGTGTCAACACGTCTCCTCCTGCACAAGGCCATGCAGACCCTGCTGGGTCAGTACAAGGCGTACACAGTTCCTGACTCTCCCTTTTATATGGAGGTCAAAACAAAAACTTATTATCTTATACCCACCTCCTTGCACAGGGCATGGGGTCACCCTGCCCTCGGCAGAGGGATCTCCCTTCCTCCCCATCCCTCTTGGCCGTTTGGGGGGCAGTTTGTCTTGTGCCACCACCTTGGCCTCCTGGAGGTCATTCATATATCAGTCACGGTTTCCATCAGGCTACTCTGATTAATGCTTTAGCCAAGTCTTTACAGGATTATACGCACTAATCGATGCAACAGCCAGGAAGCCAAACTGAACCAGCGGCAAGCAAAGAAAGGCTAAACACAAACTGCATAAGGAATTCAAGAGCTGGTCCTTGAGTAAGAGGGTGATATTTCAAGGCACTTACCTACACTGCAATGAAATCATATTTTAATCAGTTCCTCTCTATGTCCTGTAAATTAAAATGGTGTGGATTAAAGCGCTCAAATATGGCCAAGCTGTTGCTGGTCTTCCCAGAAGGGCCAAGTGCTGAGTTTTCCCTTCCACACACCCACTCCTGTGCCCTTGGCTGCCCAGGAGCCAGGCATGGTTTTATCCATCATTATTTAACCCCTTAATTTCCCTATGGATGGGCAATATGTTCCCTTGGGGCATCTCACCACCAGCCTCGCCCCACTCTGCCTGCCTACGGATGGGATGCTCTATTGTGAGGATGACAGGTCCCACCATGCCTTTGCTGTGAAGCCTTTGCTGAAATAAATGAGACATAAAGCTGTTGTCTGCCCTTGTCCTGCTCTCCTAAGGGAACTCTTCACTCCATTTGGGCTGTGTGGGAATAGGGGAGACCTTGCTGAAGGATCAGAGGGACTTAGAGGTTGTGACATTGTCTCTGGTGCCAGGAATCCCAAAAAAGACGCAAGCCGAAAAAGAAACCCACAGTTGCTTGCCACACTGGTGACGCTGCTCAAGAGACACTTTAAAGAAGAAGGGAGTTTCCAGCAGATGATGCGACTACAGGTTCAGAGCAGTGAATTTCAGCTTATGTCATGGAGTAGGTAAGAGGAGGGGGGTAAAGTCCCTGGAATGATACCAAATGAGGCACTTGGCTTAAGGTGCTTTTAAACGGTAAAATATCTGTCATGAACACCTGCCTGAGCCACCTACACATGCACAGACAGACAGCTCCACCTTTCACTAACAGCACGTGGAGGTGCTCATTTACTCTGCAGAGAAGCCGGTGGAGGTGTGACCCTGAGCTGGAGCTGCCATCTGTGAGTTCATACCCATCACCGTCTCACCGTCTCACTCCTGATGGGTACTGACCGACACCTCGGAGGGCAGCGGCCACAGAGGGAATTCCATCGCTTCAGTGGCACCAAGGTTCAAGAGGGTTTCAAGTATTTCATTGGAAATTGCACCCATGAAGTCTCTGAATTTGGCCAAACGTGGTAAATTTTCAAATACAGAAAAGCACACTCTGGTGTGACCAGTGACACTGCCCAGCTGGCAATGCCAGACCAGCCACTGCCCCAAAATCGTGAGCTCCGATTTCTGTTTTCCACATCTTGTTCTGACCTTGGTAATGTTCCCCCACCCCTTCCACATCCCCACTCAGCTGCATGTCCTGGACACAGGCACAGCTACAAGAACTAATTCCCTGCTGAGTGATATCTCCTCTGATTTGAATTGCCATCAGCTCATGGCACGACACCATCTTTTGGAAATGAAAGAAAGAATCTGCCGAATTAGAGGTATTTCTCCATCCATTTGTAAGATTTCATGGAGTTAATTCAAATTCATGGCTCCTGTGGCTGCCATGACAAAATCATAGCCTTATAGATGGCCAAGGAATTCCCATTTGTAGGGATTTTTGATCCCCTGAGGCATGCTCAGCTTCTGCTAAGGACACAAGCCACATAAGGGGTTTAGAGAGCAGCTCCCTCCTGCTATGTACCACTGTCAGACTCACAAAACCATTTTCATTTGTTTCAAAGCATTGTCTTACTGTTTTACCAAAATAACATGGCCATGAGATGGCTGGGGCTCACTATCCAGCATCCTAGCTTTTTCTTTTACTGTTTTTTCTTCCTTCTTTAGTGACTTTGCTCATGAACTGCTGCATGATATTTGACAGGGTTAACAGACATGTCCTGAGGATACCTGAAGGTAACAGGTTTTTTTCTGGAAACTGAACCTCTTGAGTCAAAGGTCCTGCTGTTTGGTTTTGGTGGTACTAGACTAGTTGGCCAAAGGACTTGTAGCAGCCCAAGACTGCTGGGTTGAAAACAGCGTCAGCAACTTATTTCCATATCGGCAAGCGTTGCCTAGATTGTATGACAGGGTGGGAAATGCCAAATCACTTTGTTCCACATTTCCCTGGAGCTGAACAAAAGCCAAAACTTTTGACACTTACTCTTATCTATCTGTCCCTTCCTCCAATATTTCTTCTCTAGGCTTTACGGAGCGTATTAAAGCCCTGAATGAAGCAGGCTGTGCCAGACTGGGTGGACCTTCATCCCCTTTGCTGCAACCATACCGCTTCTGACCCCAACCGTGCGCATGGAGAGCCACCTCCCTGTGCTTTTGCACAATGCTTGTGTAGGGATGGGACAGCAGGATCCTAAAAAAAGAGAAAGCCAAGGAGACATCCCGAATCCCCTGAGTCCCAGCACAGCTTGCAGCCACACGAGCAACCACTTTGCCTTTCCTCACAAGGCACCACCTTCATTTTGGCAATGGAGAAGAAGCCACACGGCCACGCACGTAGCACCATATAGCCCCCACGCTGCCAGTATCCCTGCGCCACACTCAGGGACTTGTGCCACATACCAGCTACCTTTGGGCACCTGCCTGAAAGACATATGCCACTGGAAGGACAGAGAAGGAAGGGAATTGCTTGTCTCCATTATAGGGAGGGTCTGGACCCACTTGGACCTCAATTCCCTCCGGGTCCCCACTCCCCATTGCTTTCCTGTGGGTGGCCCCAGCCATGCAGTGCCCTCCCTACGCCTCCTGCCTGGCTCTCGGAGGGTGTCAGCCCTCTCCAACGCCATCAAGGTAAGCATGACTGTGAGTGACTTGTAGTGATGGTGCAAAGATTTGAACGCACGCCCTCGCCGGCGTCTCAGCCATGCAGCCCTCCTCCAGGACCCTCGCTATAAGGAACAGCACATAAATTCTGCTAATCTCATGCAGCCATAGAGAGCTTTTCTTTCATTTGCTGAATGTATGAAATCCATATGTCATCAATCTCCTTCTGGTGGCTGGAGCCTGTTTATGAAGCTTAAATCTCTGGCATGTGGCTGGGAGCACGGGGGCCAAGTCCCGGTGCCTGCCAGCACAAGCTTCCACCTCCTGCTTCTCCCGCTGCCCTCTCCTCTCCCTCCCTTGGCAGCCGGCACCCCTCGCAGCGACTCTTAGTTCCATTTTAGGGGAACCAAATGGTTCCTGTTTTAAACAGGGTGCTGGTGGAGCAGCCCAGAAGATAGGCTGTTGGAGCAAGGAGGAGGCAGAGCTGGGCAGCTGGCTGCGTGCCTTCCCCCTGGGAGGACCATCACCCCGGCTCTGTGCTCCAGAGCCTGCTTTCTGAATCGCCTGCCAGCCCCCTCTAAACCCCCAGATAAGCAATTAAATGAATTGCAGCAAGGTCAGCCGCCTGGCCTCCATCAGCATCGGAGAGCTGAAGCTGCTTAAAAATGATGGTTTTGCCAAATTTGTGGGTCCTGTGCAAAAACCAGCCCTTTGTGGATATTGTCTTTGCTTCAGCGCCTGGTTTGGGCTTTCCAAATTGCTCTCCAGAGGTTGGGCAAAGGAAATGGGTAAAGGGGACTGGTTTTGGAAACAACCCAGCCCGCCACAGTGGGAATGTGTGGCTGAGGAGGTCCTGCGGTTGGCAAGGAGGAGGCTGGCAGAGGCTGAGCCTGATGGAGATGTGACAGACCCGTTGGTCAGGACCAGGGTGCCAAGAATGCTGTCCCACCACCACCACTGCCAAACCATCCCCGAGCCCCAGTGCTGCCCGGGCACAAAGCAGATGTGTGCGGGGAGCCTGGAGGGAGATGGGGAACGCCGCCACGGAGAGGTACGCAAGAAGGGGGAACGGGAATGAAGCCCAGGAACGGCACGTGGATGGGATGGGGGGAGAATTCATGCAGGGTCAGAGCCCTTCTCCCTTTATCTTTGGGAGATTTGGGTAGCTTACTTTTTATTTTAGTCCCTTACGACACATTTACATAAAGCTGCTTTGCGCTGAGTGCTTCTTAGTGCTGGTCTCTGTTCTATTTAAACATAAATGTTTTAAAGTGCACAGATAGGTTTTTAACAGGAAAAAATTGCATGTGAATTACATTTATTTCTTGTTTACCCACACAGCTCCAGCCGACACTTATCAACAGATTAACTTTCACTAAACTTTCTATGTAATATGTTTTAAAAACCCACTTGAAGTACAGATTCTATTAGTTCCTGACCTTATGTTTTAAGAGGAAGAAAGTGGCTTTACACTCCATGAAATGTGTTAATGCATGGATAGAAGCCCTCTTATCCTCCTGCTTACATTAGGTCCAATCAGGAGAATGGATTATGTTTTTAATAATCTGACATTAGTATTAAAAGTAATATTTAAGGCATTAGTCTCCGTAACTAGTGCAGCGTGCTCAGAGCTTTCTCTTTGTGTGTGCGCGCACACGGCTGCATTAAAACATATGTTTACGAAACAATGCATTAGCCCAAACTGCCCAAATATATGGAGATAAATTGGGGCAGCAGATTACTGCTGACATCACTTTTTCAATTAGAGGCAGAGGGAAGATTTGTTGGCCATTTTAAAACTGATTATGGAGGGCAGGGATTAGAGGCTGTTAGAAACAGGAGGTCTTACTCTCCTCCCAGCCTTGGCCTTGTGGAGCTCCATCGACTTCAGGAGTGGATGCTGCTTTATGGGGTGGAATAAGGCTAGTGTTGCTGGTGGTACTGGTCATGGGTATGGATCACCTGTTATACACAGGGCTGGACCACTCTCCCTGTCTTAGTCCTTCAGAAACATTTCATGGGACAGGGGGGGGAAATCTGGAGTCTCCATCCCTAAAGCAAATGCTTTAGTGGAAAGCCAAGTCTTCCCGGCTGGTCTGGGAATTGGGGTATCCTGGCAGGTAAACACTGAACCCCTCCGGTCTGGACCTTCTGTTGGGCTCTTTGTTATTGTCACTGTCTCCACGCCTGGTTTGAGGGACATTTAAGTCATCTCATGCCCTAATGTCCCCTGGAAAAGACAAAAGGGAGCTGGAAAAGAAAGAGGGAGCATCACAAAGAGAAAGTGGTGTGTGTGGCCATCACGACGCAGAGGAGTAAACTAGGATCTGCCACCCCAGGCAAATTTCTCCAGCATTTAATTCCCTTCACTCAGGACCACTCACCTTACTTCTAGGTGTAGTTTATCTAATTGCAGCTTTTAGCACTTCAGGCTCACTTCGTCTTTGTCCGCTCAATTAATCACCCTTCCAGTGTCAGAAATCTTCTCCTCATGGGGTACTTACCGACCACGGTCAAGTTACCGCCTACCCTCCTCTCTGCTAAGCTGTAGATTGCTAAATGGAACTGCGAAGGGGTTTTTTGCACCCCTACTGGTGCTTACAGCAATTTTTAGACCTCTCCTATGTTCTAACAAGTCTCCTTGGGAAGCCTAACCGGAGACTAACACTCCAGAAGTGCTCCCCCTCAGTGCTGGACACAGATGTAACTCCGCACACGCTATCTCCGGGGCAGATGCGCTCCCTGTTTGCAAGAAGCCCAAGCCAAAATGCTTCGACTTTTATTCCTCAGCTGCTGAGAGAGCATCCTCCCTTATTTTCACACGCACCTTTTGCTCTCGCATCTCTTCGACAGCAAGACTCCCAAATTGCGGCGAGCCTCTGGCTTTTCCTCTATCAATGGCAAACAATGCTTATCTTTGCAACATATGTGCAGTAACTGTTGTTTTGCGGCAGAAGGGAAATCCACAAGCTATCCAGCCACTGCACCTGCCTGCTTGGACCAAATTCCCCTACTTGTGTTTGCTCACTGGAGTTAAGCAGGTCCTGGGCTGGGAGACCAGCTGGGAAATCCAGTTATTACAGGCACAAACAAATGAGCGAGGGGCGGAGATGGGCAGCCGTTGCTATTTGACCACAACCGAGGGAATTTGGCAGCGTGCAGTCCTGACTCTTTATTTTAATTCCAGCCGGCCCATGACAGGAGAAATTCAAGTGAGCCAAAGGAGGTGGGAGACAGGATATCCCCCACCCTCCAATCTGGACTTCTGACACATCTTGTCTGGAGTGCAGGACTAACGTGGCGGTTCAAGGCGGCCACCTTGGAGTCTGCAGACTGTCCTGCCTTCCTCCTGCTCTGCTACAGCCTTTTTTAACACCGAGGGGCTGTCTGAACGGCATCTCTTTGTGTCCAGCCTCTAGGCAGAACTGCTGTTTCAGGGGGCCCTACTGGCAGCCTCTCAGAGGTGTGATTTTGGCCAGGGCAGGGGAAGGAAGTGCCAGGTGAAGGGGAGGGTTATGGAAGGCTTACGGCATTTAGCAGACAGCTTCCTTCCCCAGAAGTGCTGCAGAGCTGGGTCCTTTCTGGGAAGATGAAAGATGAGACCCCGCAGATGCCTCCATCCTGCCCTTGGTGTCTCCCAGAAAATAACAGACGCGACTCCCTGAACCCAGAACCTAATGGGTTTTATCCATGTGTACAAAAATTAAATGAATTTTAAAGGTTTTTCTTGCAGTTTTCCTGGTGTTCTTTCCAGTAGGTCAGCTGCAGGGGACAAAACCCCAGCCTAGATAAGCCGATAGCTATATCCATGAACAACCAGTGGATATTACACTGCTTTCTGCAAAAGCTTTGTTTGGGAAGGTCAAGTTGTACAGCATTATCTCATATTTATGAGTGAAAAAATCCACAAGGTTCCTAAAGTTCAGAAAAAAGGGTGTAATTATCTCATATATTGCAGACGAATTATCTGTGCTGATTAAGCTGTCGCTCGTTAGCTCATCATGCTTATCAAGTCACCAACTGGCAATGCCTTTGACCCCAACAGTAATGATAGCACAGAACATTTGGACCACCTTGGGTCACAATGCACCCATTTTCTCGTTTTTCCTGCTAATATCATGTGTAAATATATGCACAGCTGACCCTGCTAGAGAGTCCTCTGTCCCCTGCAAGAGGCTTCAGTTCCTCTGTGTTTCCTTTCGCAGTGTAAGTTCAGACAGATTTGTGAAAAGCAGGAGATTTTGTTTGCGCCTAAATCTTTTTGTAGGATTTTCTTTAAAGGCCTTAATGCCATAGAAAAACAGCAAGAGGCAAACTCTGCTTTCGGTGACACCAAATGGGGAGTAAATCAGCTGAAGGCAGTGAGGGATGCTGGATTTATCCCCATGAAGGCAGAAGCAGAGCTCAGTCCCTAGCACTTAGCTATTTTCTGCACCAGCAGTTCTGGCCTTTGAAAAATGAGATGCATTTTTCTCCTGACTTGTGAGGAGCCTGAAAATGCCAGGCCACAGAAAGCAGAAGGGGAGAAGTCTGAGGCTTCTAAATGATAAGCGGTGGCAACATCAAGCGCATTAACATACAAGCAGACTTTGTAGTAACTACTGACCACGTAACACTGTAGTCATCCTCTCCTGGGCTCTTGGATGAAGTAGAGGGGAGGAGGTGGCTGTAGAAACTGCTCCCCTTCAGCTAATGTAACATGAAGGTTTTGAAGGTCTCAAGAACTGCCCTTCATACATATTGTTTCTTTTTATCCACCCTTGGAATAACAGTTTTAGGAAATGTCCTGGTTTCAGCTGGGATGTAGTTAACTGTCTTCCTAGTAGCTGGTACAGTGCTATGTTTTGAGTTCAGTATGTGAAGAATGTTGATAACACTGATGTTTTCAGTTGTTGCTCAGTAGTGTTTAGACTAGAGTCAAGGATTTTTCAGCTTCTTATGCCCAGCCAGGGCACCTGACCCAAACTGGCCAACAGTGTATTCCATACCATGGGACGTCCCATCCAGTATAGGAACTGGGAAGGGGGGGCGGGGAATCGCCGCTCGGGGACTGGCTGGGTGTCGGTCGGCGGGTGGTGAGCAATTGCCCTGCGCATCATTTGTACATTCCAATCCTTTATTACTACTGTTGTCATTTTATTAGTGTTATCATTATCATTATTAGTTTCTTCTTTTCTGTTCTATTAAATCGTTCTTATCTCAACCCAGGAGTTTTACTTCTTTTCCTGATTTTCTCCCCCCTCCCACTGGATGGGGGGGAGTGAGTGAGCGGCTGCGTGGTGCTTAGTTGCTGGCTGGGGTTAAACCACGACAGGAAACATCATCATATTCTGCAAAGACCTTTGTCTCTTGCTTTATGTTAAATATTATTTTCATGTGATTGTCAACAGCTATTTGGTGTTAAAAAGATGCTCAGAGCACGATCACTCTACCTCCAGTCCAAGATTAGGCAGTGCCAGACTGGAAGTTTTCTGTCTTAATAGGACCAGTCCAACTGTCCCACTTCCCTCCCTGGAAGGCCTCGTTCACATGGGGACTCTGCCTTCAGTCACCCTTTCATTTCCACAGTCTACAGCCCCTCGTCTCAGCCACCTTAGAGCCTCCAGCATCCTCATCAGCTCTTTTTGATTTTGAAAATGTTCCCCGATTTATTTCTAAATCACCATCCATCCTAGGCATCAAGTGAGGAAAAAAAAAAGAACCTGTGGAAAAAAAAAATGACAAAATCCAGCCACAGGCATTTGGGTAAAGGTTGTTGTAACACTCATGCCCTGGAGGGGTACACTGAAGTTTTGTGCTGATGTTTTCTAACTCTTGAGAGCCTAACGTACCGAAATTGGTGCATCCTTCTGCTTCAGCCTCAGCAGGAAAAGCTCTGACAGCACCTGTGATCTAGGTTGTATTTGAACCTGGGCCCAGACCCCAGGTCACCTAAAGTCCATCCTATAAGGCTACCAGCTGATGTTCAGATGCAAGCTTGAAGCAAGCTTTGGGGCATGCCAGGAGACACCTGGGTTTGGGCCGTGTTTTAACACGTGCTCAGTTATGTCCTTACTTGTGATGTTGACATCTTGGGCAGAGTGTGCTTCCCTCATCTGGTCTTTTGCTGTTGGGCCCCGGCTCCTTGTGGTGACATCCCACAGCTGCAGTCCAGCAGATAAATTGAATTTGGGGTCCTTCCTATAACATCTTCCACAAGGCAGCTAGCTTGAACATGGACTGCTCATGCAATGCTCTGGCCACATGGGCACTGAGCAACTGGCGATGTGAATGGGCAAGTCAGGTCTGGGTATATGCCAGGATTTAATCTGGATTTAATATAATCCATTTAATCTGTTTCCTAGCCTGGCCTTCTACAGGAAATGGAGATGGAGCCAAAATATCTTCATTCTGTTTTTGTGCTTCCTGACCTCTAAGGAGAACAACTACGGGACCCGTACAGACCTTGGAACAAGTGGATGGCACATGTTCAGGAGCTTTGCTTGGAAGAGCACACTGAGAGGGCAGAGGTCCATCTGAGCCCTGGGGATGCTGCTGCCACCCACAGTCAACGTAGCTGCTGAGCTTGGACATACTCCTCTCAGCTACCAGCATGCTGAAGGAAATGTAGGTGAGGTTTGGCAAAGGCTTTTTTTTTGAAGCTATGGAGAATCTCACTGTCTCAGCCCGAATTTTATGGGAGACTTACGCTTAAATGGTTCAGCCATTACTGAGAACATAAGAGAAAAAGTGTTGTGTTTTGCTCCTGTGTAATAAAGGACTGCCGCCCACTGGAGCAAGGACTAAGAAGGCTGAGCCAGAGATCTGCCCCTAGTCAGCCTAGGAAAAGCAAATCAGTCCACTCAGCCTAACAAACTCAAAATCCCGCCCATGGGCTAACCCTCCACCTCTCTCTCCTGGAAAATTTGGATTTGTTACATGAGAGCTCTGCAGGTAACACAAACTATCCCAGAAATGGCATGTCCTGCGTGCTGACACACCTCTAACAGACCTCACATCAGCAGGGCTGCTTGTATATTGGGGAAAATGGGAGTCCCTTGCAAATCCCTTCTCTTGAAGGTTTAGCAGCATTGTCTCCCCAGAGTTCAAAGCTGCAGCGGATCTAACTTGCAATTGTAGGAGCAGGCAGGGCTATATGCCTCCAGACACTGGATATAAGCACAGTCCTAGCTCTGCCTATATATAAGGTTCCTCACTGCCTTCCTCCTAGGAGGCCCATGCCTGGCAATGGGACATGAACCTCTTCTTTGTGGAGCAGTCTAATGATGAAAAGAAAGGAGTCCTTGGCTGAAGTGCATCTTACATCACCTTCTCTCTTGCTATTCTACACTACCTGCTGTCATTCAGCATCTTCACAAGTTAATTCTGGCCGGATATCAACACATCAGAGTCCTGGCCAGTAACCTCATCTCCGCAGAACGGCTTGGAGGAGAAAAGGTTCCTACTACAATCTTACCATGAGACTAATACAACAACCTTATGGGAGAACACAGATTTTTGAACTCGCTCTGGAGCTCCATCAGTTTCCAACTAGATTAAAAGACAACCTGTGGTAGCTTAACCACTGATAGCAGCATCAGGGATTTGTTCAATGCAAGAACAGAATGAAGATATGGCAGGCCCAGGTAAGAAGGCACTGGTAAACCCAGGTAAGGAGAGTCATTATGGAGGATGCAATTCTTGTCCCGCTTGACACTCATCCTTTGCTCAAATTCCCTGAGCGTGACCCTCAGCTGATACAATCTGATCACAGCTTAATAAATAGGAATGAAACAGAAAGGACTGGATGTAACGTGAAAAATTCTTACTATCTGATGAGTTTTACTGGAACCATGAACACAGGTGAAGAAAGGAGAGTTTGAACCACTGGAGATCCCTGAAGTACCGTCTGCTGTTGCAGATCTTCAGCTACATGCTGTGTTTGGGCATTTCTTGGGCCAGGCTGTGAGTTTGGCCACTGAGGCACAAGATGGCAATTGGTGTCCTACAACTGTAATTAAAAGGATGAAAAGCATTTAAATGTGTTTTGTGGTGGTAAAAGGTGTTCCCTTCTTGAAAATACTGATCACAGAGTAATTCAGCGGTCTGGGGATGAAGGGAACAGGGCCCTCATGTGGTGCATCAGCCGCACTTGTGAGAGATGGTCTCTAGCGTGTTTGTAGAGCCACTGTGCAGATCGGACACCAGACCCGAGTCTGCCAGTAAGGCATGCGGGTAAATAAATAATATTAGTTCAAGGAAATCAGGTGTGAAAACACAGAGCTGATTGTCAGAGTTCTGGGAAAACCAGCTGAGACAAATGGGATTTGTGACTGTTCAGTGTGTCAGAAAACCAGCTGGAAGGCCACTAAGACTGGCGGAAGCAGGGACTGGAGGTCTTCTGCAAGAAAATAAAGCCTCTCTCACAAAGTTGCAAAATCATGGGAAACAAGATCTGCACAGGGAAATTAGTTCAGCCTATTTTCTTATTTGGGGAAGAAAATTAAACTGATTTTTGAAATAATGAACAAGCTGTCCTATGAGTGGTGGAACCTCATCTGTTTTCCTGTGGAATTGAGCCCCCAGATTCTCCCAGCCCTCCGAACACGACCATCCCTGGGTCCCTGGGTCCCTTTCCCCATGCCAGATGACAGCCAGCACGATGCTAGCGGCCAGGCTGTGCAGACAGCCTGGCCAGCAGCCCCGGTTACAGCCACATTCCTCCTTCCTCACACTGCACACACTGATTTGGGTTTCTCACCCCTGCCCAGCTTTGTATGAAATAGCCATTACTATAATAACATCTTGGACACCTTTGCCTTTCTTTTGAATTTTGACAGGTTCACAAGGCACTGGGGGTATCACAACGGACGTACAGTGCAATCGCATGAAGCTTGGTCCCTTAGATGGACAAGGTGAATACAAGGAGTCACGTCTGCGGCGTATCCAGGCACGCAGGTCCCCACGTGCTTTGGGTGACCAGCTGCATCCAAACTTGTCCTTGGTGGCCCATCCTGGGCCAAGCCCACAGCCCAGTTGTGTGCAGCCAGAGGCAGATCCCTTCAGCAATACTGAACATGTGCGCTTGCAGGATGGGGCAAGGAGAGCCTCATGATAGGGGCCAGAGGGAATGCTCGCTGGACCAAGTGCACTTTTATTCCACTTTATTCCGCTTGGAAGTTCCCTCTGCACCATGTCTAGCTACTGCAGTCATGTTGCTGTAAACGTGGGATATGACCCTGGTCTTCCCCCCTGCAAAAAAAGCCCCCAAGAAGTCATAAAAGGCAGCTTATTCAAGCCACTTACGAACACATAAAAGTAGCATAATCTTCCTTCTTGTGCTCTGCAGGCAGGCATATATCATCAGTGGAAATACTGCCAAACTTCTTGTTTAAATATAGTAGTGGTGCTTATTTGTATTGTTAATGGTCCCCACGAGGACCTGCTTTCCTTACACGGGGATATTGTTTACGATGAAGGGCGGGCTGGCTACTTTGCCATTAAAATTCTGCGCCAGCCCAGCACTGACAATATTGAAGGCTTTGCTAAATGTGTATACACGTAAGTTCATTAAATGGATGCTGACTGTTGTTACACAAGTACAGCAGTTGAGTGCTTTCTGTATTAACCTTATCACCTGATGGGCAAAAGAAAAGGTTTAACTAAAGCTTAGGGCTAATTGAACGGTATTTCAGTATTTTCTTATGTAAAACTGGTTCTGGTCTATTGTTTTTATTTATTTGCAATAACTGTGCTCATTCAAGTTTGTAATGACACTGCCATGGGTGAACAGAATTTGCTTTAAGTATTATTCTCCCTTTTCCTATCTCCTGCTTCCTCTAAACTGTGTCTCTCAGGAGAAAATCTGCAATAAGGTCTAGTAAAAAGACAACTCTCTAAGTACACATCCATTTGGTGGAGATATGTTCTCAAGCTGCGTTTTTAAAATTACTGTAGAAGTTCCTGTTTATTTTCTCTGCCTGCCTTGGGTATTTCCTGTCAGGCTGAGCGCAGAGCATGGAGCTGGAGGAGATAGGAGAGAATAAGCCTCCCCTTGAAAGGTGGGAGGCGTCTCACCATCAAGACACTGCACAAACCATGAGCACTTTCTTTGCTTAGTTGCCACTAGAGTATGCTCTCGTGCTACAAGTTCCAGGGATTTTTTTAAAAATAATATGTGTAGCACAAGGCCGTCTTTCAGATGCTTTCCACTTGCCCTAGTGTGGTTTTTTTTTTCTAAGCAATACTTTTTTTTACTGCTGTTGAGCCCGTCCTCAAGGCTTTGAGAAAGCTTGGAGGGTTGCCGTGCGTCACCCTGCGGCGAGGTGAATCTAACTTGGGTTTGGACAACTCAACTTCCAGAGCACGAATGAAAACAGTCAAAAAATATCTGCCTGGCTCTGACAACCCCAAAAAAAGAGGGTCCGCATGTCTGTCCTGTCTTGGTTGGACCCCTGGGTCACGCCTGGTGAAGAAGGGGGAGTCAAATCTCATGAATTAATAGATTTCTGCTTACAGAAGTAAAATGTAAATGCGCTCTCCAAAGCATTTGTGCCGACATAAAGTGTGTCTGTAATCCTGGCCTTTGAAACGGTGGTAGTTATTCAGCAAGATAAAGGCTGTTGTGAGCCTGCCCTACCATATTACAGCAAAAAGTACTTTGTCACTGGCACCCTAAAAGTTCCAGTTTCTGCATGACAAAGATATAAAACAACTTGCAGGACAATTAAAGAATAGTTTGTCCTTACCATATTATTACCAGCCATTCTTCCACATTTCGATATTCGCCTTTAAATTGCTACCTCCCCCATCAATATAATTGTAATCAGTCACGGTTAACATTTGTCTTTGGATGCCTTTTCCAAGTTAAATACAAAGAAAGAAAAATACCGCAAAGAAAAAAGCCATGCTTCGGATAAAGAGCCTCGCCACCAGCCTGCTTTCACACACAGACTGTGCACTTTGCTGCTAAAATTACATTTTAGCAGCCCCAACGGGTGCGGGAACAATGACCCCTCTCATTACCATAGTGACAATGGCTGGTGGAGGATTGCAACATATCTTTTTCTTCTCCCTGATGAACCTCAGCCAATAACCGCAGAAACCTGCCAACAAGTTGGGTATATTGAAGCACACTTGGTCACCGCAGAGCCAAGTGGTTGCCTTCTGCATGGAAGGCAGCCACATGGGCCCAGCTGTTATTCAGCCGGTGTTTATACCCTCAAAATACCAGTTCCTTCAAGCAACCCGATTAACTTCTGAGTGGGTCGCAACTTCGGCTTCTTTTGCCGTCTCCATACGTACCGGCTGGAGTGTGTAAAAAGGCCTTCCCTAAATTCCCTTGGATACCTTTCTCGGTTTCGACTTGTGCCCTTTTGGCGTTTTTGTGCCGGCTGTTTCAAAAGGGTCCTTCGGCACCAGCTTCTCCAGTCCCCGGAATACGACGCGCGGTCTTTCAGTCGTGTCAGCCCTTGATCCTGCCCTTTTTTTTAATAAACGCAAACCTAATTTTCTAACGCCTCCACTTAGATCTAATCCATAAGGCTGTTTATTACCCTGGTTACCCTCTTCTATACCTTTTTCATTTGTATTCAAAAGCCTCTCTTTAATCTGTCTCAATTCTCCAGGTACAGCCTCGCCGCTCTTTTGTACAATCCCATAATGATTTCTATGGATGCGTTTTAGTCTTCCGTCGATAGGTCTCAGGATGCTATTTGCCTTCATTAACTACTCCCGCAGCGGGAATCGCTGCTTTTAATATTCTATACGCTGACACCTTCAATCCTTTCCTTCACCGGCACCAGGTGTAAACCCCGTTCAGGGCGTAAATCTTTATTACCTGTGCACCGCCACACTCGTACGCGGAGCTGTGAGGCACTTAAAAGACGTTTATTCAAAAGTTGGTGTTTCAGGAGGCCTCGGGCGCGGCCCACCCCAAGGCTCACGGGCACCAAGGCACCCTCGTCCCCCTTCGTGGCAACCCCGGCCGTGTCCCCCTCCTCAGGGTGCTGGGCCCGGTGTCCCGCCCGGCCGCCCACACCGCCGGGTCTCCCCGGGGGCCGGTCCCCCTGAGGGAACGACCCCGGGCGGGCGGGAAAGGCCGAGGCCCGCTGCCGCCCCCTCCGCCGCTCCGCGGTGGTTTCGCCCCGCCCCCCCAGCACCCCCCAGCACCCCCCAGCGTGGTGGTCCCGCCCTGCCGCACGGCCGCCCTCACCGAGGGGCGCGCTCCTCCGCCCCGCCCTCTCCGGCTGTACCAACCGCACTCGGGAGGGGGGAGAGGGAGGAGGAAGAGGGCGGGAGGTGGCGCTGATTCGCCCCACCGAGCCCGCGGCCCTACTTCTTCCCTATCTGAGCGTGTTGATGACGGTCGGTCCCGGGAGGCGGCCCGGCGGGGGGGAGTGGGGAGGCGGGAGATGTGAGATGCTCCCCCCCTGCGGGGTGGTGGAGTGGTACGGCCCGCCCGCCCCGCGCGGCCGAACCCGGAAGACGCGGGCGCGGCGGCGCACATGGGCGCGGGGATCGGGACCGGGACCGGGACCGGGACCGCCGGGGCGCTGGGCGCTGCCGTGGCGGCTCTTTACACGGCCACGCTGCCGCCCACCCTGCCCGGCGGGGATGCGGGTAACGTACCCAGCGCCGCCAGCCCGCCCGCGAGCGGGGGAGGGGCGGCGGGGCACCCCGTGGGGCCGGGGCGTGGGGTCACCCCACCGGGGAGGTGGCACCGTCGGGACCCTCGCCCCGTAGGGGCTGGTGCATCGCGGTCACCCTTCGGGGGTGGGGGGGCTGAGGCCTTAGGGGTTGGTGCATCGTAGTCACCATATAGGGGTGCTCATCCTATAGGGGCTGGTGTATCACTGTCACCCCATAGGGCTGCTGTCACCCCATAGGGTTGCTCACCCTATAGGGGCTGGTGTGTTGCTGTCACCCCATAGGGTTGCTCACTCCATAGGGGCTGGTGTGTTGTTGTCACCCCATAGCGTTGCTCACCCCATAGGGGCTGGTGCGTTGCTGTCACCCCATAGGGTTGCTCACCCCATAGGGTTGCTGTCACCCCATAGGGTTGCTCATTCCATAGGGGGTGGTGTGTTGCTGTCACTCCATAGGGGGTGGTGTGTTGTTGTCACCCCATAGGGTTGCTCACTCCATAGGGGCTGGTGCATCACTGTCACCCCATAGGATTGCTGTCACCCCATAGGATTGCTGTCACCCCATAGGGTTGCTCACCCCATAGGGGCTGGTGTGTTGCTGTCACCCCATAGGGGCTGGTGCGTTGCTGTCACCCCGTAAGGTTGCTCACCCCATAGGGGCTGGTGCGTTGCTGTCACCCCATAGGGTTGCTCACCCCATAGGGTTGCTGTCACCCCATAGGGTTGCTCATTCCATAGGGGCTGGTGTGTTGCTGTCACTCCATAGGGGGTGGTGTGTTGCTGTCACCCCATAGGGTTGCTCACTCCATAGGGGCTGGTGCATCACTGTCACCCCATAAAGTTACTGTCACCCCATAAAGTTGCTGTCACCCCATAAGTCTGCTGTCACCCCATAGGGTTGCACATCCTGCCCCCATAGGGTTGCTCACCCCATAAGGTTGCACTCTCCCCCCCCCATATGCCCTGCAGTCACTCTATGGGGTGCTCACCCCATTGGGGTTGGTGCATTTGAACCTCCCCATAGGGACATTTGCCCCCCAGGCTGGTACATCACAGACACCCTATATTGGGGTGCACCCTCGGGGCTGGGGCACTGCCGTCCCCCCATGGGGTGCTCCCCCCACCGAGCCTGGTGCGTTGCAGTCACATCTCGGGGTGGCTCACCCCCTTGGGGTCAGTGCTGCACGGTCACCCCGTGGGGCTGGAGCCTTCTGGCCACCCCACATTGACCTGATCCTCGCCCCCCGCGTGTTTACTTTGCAGTGAATAGTTTGCCTGTATTTGAGGCTTTCAGCAAAGGATTTGGTCAGGGGCCCTGGCGACGGCGTCAGAAGGCAGATGTGGCGTCAGAAGGCAGATGTGGCGTCAGAAGGCAGATGTGGCGTCAGAAGGCAGATGTGCCATCGTGCCAGATGTGGTATCGCTGCTCAGGCTGTCGCTTTCTCTGGCCTGTGCAGCCACAGCTGATGCAACAGTGAAATCTCCGGATCTGTCTGTCTGGAAGTGCAACTTGCCAACAGTGACAAACTGTCTGATGTTTTGTGTTCCACACTGCCGATCCCACCAGGCGGGACAAAATTCTCCTGCTTGGTCCTTCTGCAGTTTTGCTGGTTTAGTCTGGTCTTGCTTAAAAAGTACCCTGCTTTTGCAGCATGTGTACAGCTGTGATCTGGGGATAGGAGGGCTTGGATTTTCTAGGCGATGCTTTGATTTTTTTTTTTTTTTTTTTTTTTGATGGCGTAGGTACCCAGCATGCTTTCCTTCTTTCGTATCCCAGAAGAGCATTGAGTGGGTCTGTTTAACTCGGTGCCTCTTGGACATCGCTAGTTTTGGATCCAAGCTGTGCATAAAATTCCTTATAAATAAATGGGCTTTTAATGGATGCATATCTTTTTACAGCTTCAGTATGTGTGGAGAGAGAGAGAGAAACATGTTTTAATTACAACTCTTTAAAATTTGCCGTTTGTTTTTGTTTAGAGTTACGTGAAAGACAGTTCTACTTGGGGCAGGATGGTTTTGTCTAGCTGGGTGTAAGGCAGCATGTATTCAGCGTAGCAATTCACAGACAAATGTGAAGTTGTGTGGTGATTCAAGTGGGGGTTATTTGATTTAAAGATAACAGGACGGAGCTGTGTTTTCATTACACCAAGCTCATCCTAGTCAGCTGGCTCTTGGAGATGCAACCTTGTGTTGTCCATTTTCTCCATTCCCATGTTTGGATCAGAGGGACCCAGTTGTCAGAGCTGTATTAAAAGAATTTCTTTTTAAATCCCTTCTCCATAGAGCTCACATCCCGCGCTCCAGACGAGGCGTGCAACCGCACCCTTGCTAGGCTGGCCGGTGTGCACCCTGATGGCTTGTGCTTCTGCTCCCCAGTTTGTAAAAGGGCTGGCTTTGCTCCTTCTGGTTGTATCAGTTAAGACGTGATGATTGATATATTTACAGTTATTACCATTTTGTCTTTTAAAGCACTCGCTGATGGGAGACGTATGTCTATGAATGCGCAGGGTGCCTGTGCTCCAAGCTGTTCGTGCTGCATGAAGCCTTGGGAACCTGGTTTTTAATTGTACTTGAGCTTGGATTTTGCCTCCGGGATGCAAATAACCATTTGCACCCTTTACAAAGTGGGATGTAGGTAGGTTCTCCCAATAAGGTGATGCTGGGATTTGTTCCTTTCTTAATGGGAATTATCCCGGTAGATACAGTGAGCGGCCAAGCAGCACAGGCATGGGTTTGCCCCACTTTCCCAGGGTTATCGTGGTTATTTTATCTCATTTTGGAGGCAGGAGAGGGATTTCTCTTCCCCTAATTTCTGAAGGCATCCTGGTTCTTCCTAGCTCAGCAGCTGCGTGTATAGAAATGCACATGTATACGTGCAGCGTGCGTCACTCCTCTGCTAATAACTTTTGTCAGAGGTATGGAGGACACTACCTAGGCACGTGCTGCAAACAGGGCGCAGCAGGGAGATGCCCGGGGAGTGGCTGGACTGGGGGGCTGGATGCTTTAACAGGCTTCCAGCAACCCACATTAGAGGGAATTCTATTAGAGGAAATCTCTTGGCACGGTGTACCCCCCCACCAGCCCGTGACCTCGCTCCCCATCTCCCCTTGCTGTTTTCTTTTCCTTTTGCATTTTCTTCTAAATCTGCTGCCTGAGTTGCATGTATTTACTGGAGCTGAACAGAGAGGGGCTCGTCCCCAGCACCCTCTCGTGCCTGTCCCAGCCAGCAGCCACCCCATCGCGTTGTGTTAAGACTTTTTTTGGTTATTCTCCTGGTTTCTCATGGCCTGAGCAGCCCACGGGATGCTTCAGCCCTGCCACCTGGCCAGAGTCCCCTGGAAGGTCTCTGCACATCCCTGCTCGAGGCGATTAACTTGCCAGTGCCTGAGCACGGAGCTCAAACTAGTGCCATCAAAAGCACTGAAGCTACTTGTGTGAGTAAAGAGCCGCTTAAGGATTTGCTGTATCTGCTTTCAGGCAGGGAGCCTATTATTTTATTTTTTTTTTAAGCTATCTGTATATTTTTAATTGTTCCTGAAGTTTGCAGTAATCCAAAAATGTAAAAGGCAGTAGGTATTTTCATTGGCAGTTTTCTCGTGTTACTTAGCGTTATAATAAAGAAACGAGAGAAAGAATTCTAATTCGGAAACATCCACAGATGTTAAAACAGCTTAAAAAGGGATCAAATAAACTCAAGTTAAAAGAAAAAAAAAACCGCAAACCTTCCCTCTGATGTTTCAGACATCAGCTCCCAACCTTGCTGGGGATAAATCAGTTTTCAGGCAGCATTGGGCCCATTGCCTGGACACCTTTATTGGGCAATCAAGTTGGACGGTCAGAAACATATTTATACCAAGATTATGCAGGAATAAACTCTTCACCTTGAGCCGGCATCTGAAGATGCTGCAGGTCATTTTCTCTCATGAGAAATATGTTAAAATCGAGTTTGCGGATGCTGTAGTCCTCCTCTGTGTGTTTTGTCATTTAATAATAGCGCTCTGCACTTATATAGCCCTTATCTTCATTTATATAGCCCGTAGAGGCTGTAAGTAATGCCGGGGTATGTGGGTGGGAGATGGAGAATTACCCTTATCTGAAGTGCTGGGTGTTATGTGCTCCTTTTGGTTTTCCCAGTGGAATTCAACAGGCCTGCAGCCTGGGAGCTTATTTTTGCAGGTTTTCTTACTTTTTTTTTTCCTTAATTCTTACGGGGCAAAGTTGTGCTGTTGGCTTTCAAAGCTTGGCAATGGCATCCAACGGTATTTTTTTTTTTTTTTATTTATTTTTTTTCCCCCCAGCTTTCTGGTTGGTTTGTGTCTGTATTGCTTTGGGGTTATTCTTGTCCATGATTTGAACCAACATCATAGCAATGCGCGTGAACTTAATCTTTAGCCATTTTACATGCACCTATTGCTGTATCCCCGAAGGACTTTAATGAAGGTGAAGCCGTGCCCGGCTCGGGAGCAGCATCCCAGCGATGCGATGGGCATCCGCCCTTAGCCGCTGCGCAGAGCGCAGAATTTAGGGTCTCCTTTATTAGCATCATCTTTTGCTGCGTGCAGGGAGATCGATTGCTTCCCAGCCTCACCGTGCCCTGGAAACATCGGAGCTGCTGAACACTAAAGGGCTCAGCTTGGGATGGATGGTTTTCCCGTTGCATCCGCTTTTTCAGGGCTGTCTTGCAATAGGTTGAAACTTTCCTAAAATAGAGTAGCAATAAGAATAGCTGGCGTTTGCAAACGCAGTAAAATCCACATCTGAGAGGCTTTTGTGCAGAAAGCCGTGGGGTTGTCCCCTGGGCATCGCATGGGGCGAGAGCTGTAATTTTAGGGCAGTTGCCAACAGCAGTAGTGGGTTGACTTGCATCTTCCTTTTAAAATATATTGTTTACTGTCATGTCAAGATTTAAAGGTGCCATTTGCACAATCCTCCTCCTTTGCCTTGGATGGTAAGGACGTAATAACGTGCCGAAATTTAAAATATTGTTAATTTAGCATTTAAAGCCAACAGCGCCCTTCGTTTTGCATCTTTACCATCTAACGATGGGACAAAGCTACTGTGACCTTGGCACTTGCAAAATTAGCAGGACCAGTAAGACCAGGCTCCGCAAAATGGGATCACGAAATTTGAGGGAAAGAAGGAAAACCAGCTGTAATTTTTAATTTTGTCGCCCCTTGGTCGTGCCCTTCGTCCCTGAATGTGTTGTGCCTATTGAATATATTTAATATATATTAACGCCGCTCAGGAGCGTTGCAAACTGCTTCAGTGTCAAGTGCTCTAAAAATGTCAAGTATTATTAGCTATTACGCTAACATGGATCTTTTTGTGGCAGTTGTTTGTCGTGGCATAAAATACACATGAAATGCAAAATCTGAATGGTGTTTCTAATGGGAGCGGCTGCTGGATGCGGCATCCGCTGACAGGTAAAAGTGTTACTTGCGAAGCAGATGCTGCAAGAATTGCTTTAGCATCGAGGGAGAGCAGCGTTCCCAAATACGTGGATGCAGATTTGCACGATCACTGATTATATTTTTGCCTCTTTAAAACTATAAAGCTGTGGGTTTTTTTAATGAGAAACAACTGGGTTGTTTAAGAGACAATGCAGCTTAAGCGTTGCAAACTGTAGTGCTTGAAAGTTATTGAGTCAGTTGGTTTTAAATTAAAAATATGCACAAATGTCTGCATTTTGAATATCTCAGGCCATTCTTTACCCGAGCCTACCTATACTTTCACTTATCTGTTCATAAAAGTCTCGCGAAAACATACAAAAGATATTTTGTGCAATGACATCAGAGGGAGAAAATATTCTTAGAAAATTTCATGCTGTTAAATCTCTACAGATTTACAGTTTTATCCAGTCAAATTAATGCAAAACCCCAATGCAAGCATTTGGATTTTGAAAACTTTGGAGGAGTGTCATTTCCTAATAGTAATTATTGGTTTTACATTATTTTTTCACAGGGGAGCTGATCACAGCCGCATATGAGCTTGGAGTAAGTATTAGTTTTATTGTTTAATCAATGCTCTCATTAACAGTTTTAGGAATTAAGGAAGTTTAATTAAGCATGGAGTAAAGTAGATTAATTTATTTTCAAACCACAGTTTTTACTAACTTATAAGTACAGCACGCGACAATTTACTTCAAGTTTTAAATCCAATTAAACTAAATTATAAAGCAAAGGCTTTACTGTATATACAGTAGCTGGCTTATTATCAACCCAAATTTTGTATAAGCTGGGGAGAATAAAATAAATCGGGTTAACAATTTTAATAAGTTTTATTATTTAATAAACTTTATTATGGTGCATGATCCCTTTAGGCAAGACCTTAGGACTGTCAGCGCGGTGGTAATCCGATAGCAGTGTGGTCTTTCAACTTGCTAACCAATAAAATAGTTGAGAAGCCGCTTTTTTTAAAAAAAAAAAAACAAAAAACAAAAAAACAACAGCCTTTTGAATGACCCTAATATACTGTGAACCCAAACAAGGAGCCCTTTAAGGCACGCTAATGAAACGTGGCACCTCCTTTTCTCGCCGCCTCATTATTATGGGCGAGGCGTGGAGCCAAATCCACTAAGGAAAAATATTTGCGGAGTTAAAAATTGGTACGAAAGGCTGGGTCGGGGAGAGGCGCTGCTCAGAGAAACCCCCCCCCTCCGGGCTCCTGCTGCCGGACCCCGCCGTGCCGCTCTCCTTTTGATTTCGTAGAATTTCCCTTCTTTTCAACCCCCGTATCGATCTTGTCCGTAGGTCGCCCACCCTCCCGGCTACCCCCTGTTCACGCTGCTGGCCAAACTGGCCACGGGGCTGCTGCCCGTCGGCTCCCCCGCCTACCGAGTCAACCTCCTCTGCGGCTTGTTGGGAGCGGCTGCTGCCTCTTTGCTTTTTTACACGGTTTTCAGGTAAAGTCATTGGGGGTGTTTTCTCGTTGGCGTGATGCTGGCAGGGCGCTTCCCCGTCGGCTCGGGACGTTTCCGAAGGTTCCCGCTGTCCCCTCTGGCCTTCGGACTAGCGTTTCCCCCCTTCCCTCTCCAGCTGTAATTAGTTCCTCTGATTAACCTAACAGCGGTTTAATCTGAATTTGACCTTCTTTCCTGCACAAAAGGTCCCTCTTTTCTTTTTTTCTTTCTGTTAAGTAATAATAACAGTTATAATAGAAAGTGCACCTTTCCCTTACACAGACGTGACAGGTTGTTCGGGCTCATTATCACAAATCACCGCTCGGTTTAACTAACCAGAACTAATGAAGTTTGTCGTTCTCGAAAGATGCAGATGGTCTGTTTAAATTAACAGGATGAGCTTCACCTATCGGGGAAAACCGTGAACCCGGTTTAATCGCAGCGGCTCCCGGCGGAGGCGGATGGGCAGTTGCCTGCCGGTGGTACCCGAGGACCGGGGCGAGCATCGGCGCCGGCCGCCTTCCCCCGGCGGAGGTGCTGCCGGGGACCGGCTGGATCCCATCCGTTTTTCTCCGGACCTCTAACCTTGGGAGAAAAAAGGGAACAATCGGGATGCGCACGTGGTTTGGGGGGTTTTGTTAACCCCGCTCGTCTTTGATGTGGGAGTTCTGGCTGCTCTTAACCTCAGCCTGACCCATATTTGAGAGGATTATCGCAACCCGTACAAACAATTTCTGATGTTCTTTTGCAGGGAAAATAGGGCACGTTTTGAGGCTGCAAACAGCGGAATCTGAAACGATATCGGGGCGCTTTCTTGCCGAGATTAGTTTGACAAAAGCCCTTTTCTCCCATCCGCTTCCAGAGCCGCGTCGCCCCTCGGGGAAACCTTCCCAGAGAGCGAGAGCAACCTAGACATAAAAGCAGGAATAAATGGGGGGGGCAGATCCTGCATAGCCCGAGAGCCCTGAGCTCACTTAAACTTCGGTCCGTGGCGTCCGTCTGTCCGGGTGCATCTTCCTCTGCTGAAGAGGAGTTGCTTTTTGCCCATTGCCTTTCACGTAGCAGTGCATCAGCTCCCAAGCACACCTACTGGAATTGCTTAAGTAATTCCTTGATGTTTCTATAGGCATTTAAAGCGATTGCTTTTACTGTTGAGTAATACATGTAATTAAGTCGGCGTTATTTAATTTAATATCCTGTATTTTAGAGCGTATTTGGGGAGCTGGAAGCGGCGCTGCCCTCCCGTGCACAGTGCCAGGCGCAGCGTCAGAGCACGACTCGTTTTGATTATATTAAAAACTCCTGCAAGGAGTTGCTAAAGGTTTTGAATATTGGGTTCTGATTTTTTTTTTTAATTATGGTTATTCCCGTTATTACAGTTACTGTGAAGATCTGCCCCGCTTTTTAGTTCTAACTCCAACGTGACAGTTCCTTACGTGCCCGTTTTGTGCATATGAAATGATGCGATCGTTGCTTTAGAGAAATAAGAATATGGGAGGGAAATGACAGGCTAAGTTTGGGAATTATTTTTATTCTTCTAGAGGTTTAATTTTTTTTGTTGTTGTTTAATTGGATTTGGAAGATGTTGCTTCTGTCAAATTTAAAACTTGCGCAGAAGAACGGAAAACCTGGAACTGAGAAATGACAGAAACTATTAGGACTTACAGAAAATTACTTCATAGATACAAGGCACTGACAGGATCAGTTATTCAGCCTAGCAGCGATTGATTTTTTTGAAATTAATTGTAAGGTATCGTGGGTCAGTTTTATTTCTGAATGACAATGTTATATTTTTCCTTTCAAGCGCCTTAAGATTCATTTATTTTTTACGACATTCATTTAGCAAAGAAAAGTTTTTTCTCTCCCTTACCATCTAGTTTTTTAAAAAAAAAAATCTTTCAGAAAATGTTTACTGGCACCGACTGCGTGAAAGCCGTAACTATCTGAAGGCGACGTGTTTTGGTTTTAACCGGGCTTGTCCGTACTCACAAAGGATCTAAACCGGTCTATCAAATCCCCCCGCATTTTTGTTTAGCTGATGGGGTGACCCCCGCGAGGTACCAGAGGAAAAATAAGCACCTGCTCCTCTTGCCGCATGAAATGTGGATGTTAATATGAAAATATGTAGATGTTAGGAATACAAATAATTGATGAAGTACACATCCTTCGGGAGCAACACGGTTCAAGTGGCAAATCTCTCTCCTCAAACAATAGCCACCCTTCAGCGGGGAGGAAGCCATCTCTATGGTAATGGGGCTGATGCTGCCCTATTGATCGAGTGGAAGAAGACATTATACAATGTCAGTTGGGTTGTTACAATTTCATTTGTCGTCTGACCTGAACTTAACCTCTAAAACCTTTCTTTTCTCCCCACCAGCCGGGCAGGCTCGCCGTTTACCCTCGCGGGGTTTTTCCGTGCCTCCCAGCATCCCTGTACAGTAAATCTCTCCCTTTTTTACCCATTGACTCATTTTGTTTAAGAGGCATTTCCCGAGTTTATTCCTTAGCAGGTCGGGACAATTTCTTTTACTGCTTAAGGAAAGAGTCATCGTTCCCTCCGTGGCTGGGTGGTGTTTGGGATGTTTGGTGTGTGCAGGATTAGGATCGCATTTATTCCTTAAACAGATTTCTTCTCTGCCAGGTGATGGCTGGCGGGATGCTTCACACAGACACCGCCGGGTTGATGGGAAGCAACCCCAACATCTTGTTTGTTTATATATTATAATATAATATATTATATTATTCATTTTGGTTTTTTTTTTAAGCCCGGACTGTGCTTCTTAAAACAAAGTTATGTCAAACTGCATTGATGCAAAGAGCTCTTTTGTCAGTAATCCAGACTATCGCCGAACGAGTGCTTTACTCTATTGAATTAGTTCTCAAATATGGTTTTTTCCCCTCTCTGCACAGTCTTAATAAATTGCTTGTAATTATCGTAAAATGGCATTTACAAAGAGTTTTCTCGGACTGCTTGTAACTGAAGCAAATAATTCATCTTTGCTTTGAAAGACGGGGGGAGCTGCTTTATGTTTTTAGGACGCAGCAAGTGCGGCTATAGGATTGTTTCTTTAAACAACTATTTATTTGTTTTACTGTGGGAGGCAAAGCATAGCAAGTTTACAAAGTAAACCAATTATCTTCTTATAATATGATTGCCAAAGTGTCATTTTCTGCACAGATGATGCATTCTTTGCATTCTCTATTGCAAAGAGAAATACGATGCTTTCCCCTTCCTTAAGTGCATTTTTTTTTCGGTGTATACCTTTCATAGCTTGGCTGTTTTGCTGTATCTAAATATACAAAGTTAATTTATTGTGGGGGCAGTAGCAGGGGAGAACGTGTCATTGCCCAAGTACTTCTAGTAAGTTTTTGCCAGCTTTATTCTGGCAGAGTTGCATATGGGTTTTTGAAAAGGGGGAAAATGTTGCATTAAATTAAGCAGTTCATGTCTCTTTGGTTTTCTGTTCTGGGTATCATGTTAAGTTTTGGACTTTTATATATGTGTATATATATTAATATAAATATTCCCTGCCTCTTAAACCTTCCAGGCAACACGCTATGGATGTATATGAAAGCTGGAGCCAACTCTTCTCCCACTGCCAAAAAAAAGAAGCGTTACGCATGTTTCATAATGAAATCATCAAAATGATTTGATCATTTTGAAATCATCAAGGTGTTTTGGACATGGCACTTGACCATTGTGGTGGCCCTGAGGTTTCTTGCGCCCGTGATGTGTGTCCTGGAGCTCTCATGAGAAGGTCCCTGAGAAGGACCAGGCGCGTTGGAGCACCGATGGGCGCGCGATGGGTCACCTTCGTGGTCCTCCCCAGAGGGACTTCATGGCTGATGCTCCCCTAAAACTAACTGGTGCTGGGAAACGTTGTCTGCTGCCTGCGACGAGTGGGGAAATACTCCGTGTCCCTCGGGTGTGTGGCTTTGCTGGAGCAGGAGTCATCCCCAAATAGTTTGACTCCTTTTTTTGGGGCATGGTTTGGGGAAGATGGAGGGATAAGAGAGGAGCTCTCCCACCTGGTGTGCCGGTGCCCCCTCGGCCATCATGGGAAATTAAAATATTGGGCTTTGGGGAAGGTGGAATCTCCTTAGAGGGCATATTTGGATTTTTCCAGATTACAGATTATCATAGATTATCGCTGTTGTAGCACAGCACGAAGATCTGGGCTGTTTGAAAAGCAGCTGTGCTTAGTAACAAGTAGTTACGAAGTTTTAGGAGGGAGAGAAGAAAGGAAGGTGCTCAAGTATTAATTTGCTTTCAGAAGAATATCTACCGTGACCTCTGGCTAATTGATCGTATATATATTATATTTTTCCCCTTGTCCCCATAATAAACCAGCACTGAGTTCAGTCTGTTTGAAGACGTTACCAAATCTGTTCATTTGCATTTTGCTCTAAAGTAGGCACATTAGGCTGCAATAACTTTGCTTCGTTTTGAAGGGGCGGGGGGAAAAAGCAGGGCAAAAAACTCTTTTTTTTTTTTTTTTTTTTAAAGACTGAAGAGTCTTTTCTGACAGCTAGTCAGAGTTAGAATTAGTTCAAGGAAATGTTAATAATGCACTGCCTGGCTTAATCCCTTTGATATCACCAGGTATCCTCCTGTTCATGGGTTAATTGCTTTAAAAGCGGAGGCAATATTCTGAGCGGTGGGCCGCTTCACCTTTTCACAGCTGTTACCATTGAGTGACAACTAAATCCCATGTGTAAGATGAGGAAGAGCTCAATCTCCAATTGGGAGAAAATTTATGTAAACCGCAATCCCTTCAGAATGTGCGGAAGTCACAGACTTTCTTGATTTACTCTGCTTTTCCCAGAAAGCTCCATTGTTCCCTTCCCTAAGTCCCATCAACCCTTTGTAGCAGAATATCACAGCGGCGGCAGATAGCTTGAAATATATAAATGCTATCATAGCTCTGATTAATAGCGGCGCTTATGAGTCAAGTCTGATAACGGAGCAGCTCTCCACTCAATTTCAGATACCGCTAATGGAATCTGTCTCCTGCAATTGTAATGTGAGAAGGGCTAATTTGCCATGGAGCTTGGAGCTGTCACCAGCCGGGGATTGGGGGGTCAGATGGGAGCTGCCAGGTTTTTGCCCTGCAGCTTGTATCTCTCGCTTTGAATAGCGCAGCCCCCTGCCTGCCAGGGAGCTGATAGGCCGCCGGGGGGTTTATGCCACTCCGTACAATAGCGAAGGGCTGCATGGGCTGACTTGGTAATTGTGAAGCCAGCTCATTTTTATTTTATTTTATTCTATTTTTTTTTTTTTACTTTTTTTTTTTTTTTTTTTCTGCGGCTGCATAATTTCTAATAAGGGGTTTTAACAAATGTCAGATTAGGAAAAGTTTCTGCAATTACAAAAAAAAAAAACCCCAACTTATAAAACATTTAAATAGCTCAAGTCGGTTCCTACCGAGGGTTGGGGTTTTGGAAGTAGGCACCGGTTATTACGGGCGCCCGGGATAAAGGCGTACCTATTTTCTAGGGATTGTGAATCAAATAATGGGTCTAACTGATATACCCTTTCTGCTTGCAAAGACACTGGGAGAGAAGTTCTCCTTTTTAATGGCTGGAAGCACAGTTTTTACAACTCGCTCTTTAGCAAGGTGTGAGTGCGGGGTGATATTTATTAAAGCAGCGCAGCCCTATATGCATTTTATCGATCTGTCGCGAGTTGTTCCACTCGTTGAATAGCTTGACGTGGAGGTGTTGAATTTAATTACCAGAATTTGATGGGAGGGGGCTGCTGCAGGCAGGGTCCGCTCCGGCACGGTGGTGGGCGTCCAGGAACGCGCGAGGTTTGAGGTCGGCGAGTCCCGTTCCTCCTGAAGTCCCATTGACGCGAAGGAGAAGGCGGTCGGTTATAACCAAAGTACCCGTTTTGGGGTTTTTTTTGATGGCGGTCCTGCCCGTTTGCTTGGTTTCTGTTCTCTCCTTGTGGCCATGAAGGCTCGAGCAGGAGAGGCGAGCCAAGCCGTGCTCTCCTACCTCCTCCTCCGGCGCCGGGAGCGGAGGCTGCGGGCAGGGCTTAAGTGGCTATTCAGCTCCAGGTCCTTGAGGAAGAATAAAATCTGGTTTGCTATTCCCTGTAGTACCTGTGCTGGCTCTTCAGCGCTGAGAGCAAGAGAAACTGCCTTTTGTCCATCGAGTGGTTGTGACTGAGAGGCAGGCAAACCCAGAGGGATTGGGGTTTTTGGGGATAATTATTATTACTTAGGTCCTAAGCTCGTGTTTGGATTTTTATTTGTGTTTTATTTTTAAATGGTTTTTCTATTTCAGCACCAATGCACATGCCCACTTAAAATTTATCTGTGGAAAGCTTGGTTGTTGAGTCTTCTAAGTCCCATGCTTTTTAGCCTACATCAAAAAAATTTATTTTTTTTTTTTTAATAAATCAAAAAAGTGAAACCTCTTAAGTTAAATTCAGAACATTAAATCTACAATGCACTGGTCTGTTATACCGTGAAATAAAAATACATTGAAGGGATATATCTTTGCTACTGCAAAGCGAAGTCACAGCATTGCAGAGGCAGAAGTTGCTGGTGATGTACCTGGAGCCTGTGCAAATGTACAAGGAACCACCAACATCAGGGTCATCATCTGCAGGTGCAGGGAGAGACTAAAATTAAAAAAAATCCATTCATTAGTTTATTAGTGGAGATTTTAAAAAGCGGGAGAGTTTTTTCTTATTCCGTTGACTAAAAAAAAAAAAAAAGATGTGAGGCTGAGATCTGCTACCTGTAAAGTTTTGGAGGGAACAGAAGGCAGAAATAATTGCCTTATTTCATTAGGTACAGATAGGTGTTTCCAGTGTTTAATACATCAGCTTCAAATATAAAACATTCTGATTATCTTACTTTTCTTCTTTATGAATCCAGTGCACTGAAGATTTCATTTAATGAAAATATTTTAATTAAATTCCAGTTCCCATACCAATCATTTAATAAGTTTTTGCAAATTATTAAATATAAAATGTCTGCCATTATTTTCTAAATAAAAAGTAAAGACACTGATCGAGTTCTTTAATGCGTATAGATGTAACCTGTGCTTTTGGCTAACAAAAAGTTTTACCAAACTTAGAGGAGAGGCTAAATTTTAAATCACAAACTGACATGTTTTAGTGACTGCCACCAAATGAGAAGCTAAAAAGTGTAATTGCAAAACCAGATTAAAATAACTAATTTCAGTTTTCCCAGTTGTTCCTGCAAACTCTTAATAAAAACCCTGTGGCTAAAATATTCCTGATTAAAGCAAGTTTCTGCTGCCTGTGTCCTTGAAGCTGAGGCCCAGCCACACATTCTTTCACGTGGGTGCCTGAAAAGGAAAACAAAAATAATAATAATTTTTTTTTCCAGTCTTTTCCTTTTATGTTTAGGGATGCCATGGGAAAATATTTCTCACAAAGGACTGTGTGACCTCTCCTTTGCTGACTGTTTCTGTCCCTTCCGAGTGCGTTTTCAGATGATGGGAATTTCTGCCCATGTTCAGAAGATTATAGTCCGTCGACTGATAGGAAGGGACCTTCTTCCCCCTTGTTTTATCTTGATGAAGTGCTCCATGTGCTTTCAGCAGGTCTTGCCCCAAACCAGTTATTTTGCAAAATCAGAGATACAAGCTGTTCCCTTGGCTTTTCCTCCACGTAAGATAAACAAGCGCAGAAGGCAGCTTTTATTCAAGCTCGGTGCTTCAGTCCTTCTCAAAGTGGGCCGGCGGTGGCAGCTGTAATACCCCTGGAAGAAGTTACGAAGACTCTCCCACTCTTGCGTTGGCTGCAAATGTTTTCTTCTTTCATGAGCTGATTTCTGTGTGCCATGGCTGTTCCGATGGCAGGGTATTACTACTCTGAATGCTCTCTTCTAGGTGACCCAGCCTTCTTCTCCAAGAGACAGTCCTTACCTAGCCCAAGCCCGCAATCCCCTCTCCACTGGACAGAGCCTTATAGCAGGGCTTTGCCCACCTTTTATTCTTTTTAAAGCCCATCTTCTTGAGGGAGTCACTGCAAGGTAGCTTTATGCCTACACCGTGTTGACAGATGAACACCGTCTGGTTATTACCATTGCCACGGCTTCGTTTTTGGCAACCCATTGATCCTCTTGTTCCAGTCATCTGTTCTTTCTCATACCGGTTCCAAAGACTAGGGGAAACGTGCTGGCTTTGGGAGAGCGGGAAGCTACCCTCCCTGCTCCCCAGAAGCAGTGGGATAAAGCCCTCCTAGATGTTGCTTTTACATGAGGCCAGTTGAGGATCCAGCCATCATGGGTCTTCGCCGTGTTTTATGTAGCACCTCAACTGTGCGTATTTGAAAAATGCGTTCAGACAGAAGCGTGTGTAGAAGTCACGTGAGGATAAATCTCTGCTGCGCTCTGTTCTGGAGCCCTGATGTGCTGTCAAAAGGACAGACAGTGTTAAACAAACAAAAGGTGTTTTCAGGAAAAAACCCAACTGTTTCCCAACCACAGTGCACCTGCAAGCCTCCAGCCAGTGTAGATGGAAGAGTGTGGGTCTCCAGGCTGGGTGGAAGAGACTGGAGTCTGTGTGTTTGCTTCTTGTCCAGCAAGGCTTCACTGCAGGAATTATTTGCAGTGTCTGTGTCAGACCTGGTGTTTGATTTTGGTGAGGCATGTGTCTGTGTACCACGAGAAAACCCCTTCTTACCTTCCACACAAATGGCTTCTTGGTCTTGTTCCCTCTCTGTCTCAACACTGGTAGTTGGGTTATGGAGCTTTTGGGAAGTCTCCTTTACCTCTTGTGTTAACCTTCTTCCACAACATACTCTGTCTTAACCACAAAAATGCTGTCTATGCCTGTAATTAAAGCAGCCATTATCTTCTGGCTTCCTAACGTCCTGCTTCCTTATGCAATATGTTGTAGATTGCACTGTCCTCCTTTGCAAACCTTTTCATCCTCTTTCTTGGCTTCAAGCTTCTTGACCTCGGGTCCAGAGTTCTGCCCCATCCCTTTGCTCTTTCAATTCTTCCCGTCTCTATTTTACTGTTATCTTTGTGCCTTTTCTGTTCTTTCATCTCTTTCTGCCTTACCTGACTAAACACCCACCAGTGTCTTTCCCACCTTGAAATTCTTCTTTGGTCCAAAGCGTTGTAGGTGGCTGACCTGTGTTGTCCATGCCTGAGCTGCTTTGTCACCTCCTTGGACAGTGTGTGGGTTTGGGGGCCCATCTTGGTGCCAAGGCAAGAGAGACACAGCACAGTGTCACTCTGTGCTGGAGAAGTCCAAGAGGCTGCCAGATGGCAGAGTGCAGTGGTGCATGGAGATCCTTGTGTCGATCAAAATGAGCAGTATAACATTAGCCCAGCCACAAGGTAGGGTTGATTTAATTTGGCCCCAGCATCGTGCTGGTATAGTTGCATGGGATTCATTTCTGCTTGTCCTGCTGGTGCTACTTTGCACTGTGAACTGTTGCATTGGGTGGACCTGCTGGACGTGTTTGGGTTTTTTCTGCCAGGTGGTCTTCATCCTCATCTGGAGATACCTGCTCTGATTGTTCCACTTCCAAGGGTGTTTCCTTCTGGATCAGCAAACTTGTAAATCTGTCACTTCCATTGCTGGTAACAGAATTGGCAAAATCTCTTGGTCTCCAGCTTGCATTTCCTAAAGCTACTGTCTTGATGTTCTTCAAGAATGCAAGACATTTCCATTTGATTTTTTAGCAGCTAGTATACTTGTAGGAGCTTGGTGCTCCATGCATGCAACATGCTTTCACAAAGTCAGCTTAGCAGCCTGGCTTTCCCACGAGTTTCACAGGGAACGAAAGGCAACGCCGGCTCTGTTGACAAGGAGATCTTAGTGCTGGATCCTGACCCTGCACTGCTCGGTGAGCAGAGGTGTCCTCTGTCCCACATAGCTGGGATAAGTCTTTAAGCTTTGGGTTGAGTAGCTTTTGCTTAAGCCTTATTTCATAAAACTTGAATCGCAGGTTTGAGACTTTTTATCAAGAGGATGGGATTTCTTTCATCTCATTTGAACTCTAATGATACGCTTGAGTCTTTTCTGGGAAAGACAAGGAGAATTGGTAAATGATTGGGACATTTGCCTAAAATGCTGCTTTTCATCCAAAGGTTTTCAGGAAGGTTGTTTTACCTTTTTTTACCTTATTTCCCTGCAAGGATTTCAAAGGGATTTATGAAGTTGTTTCTTTATAACTAAAAGTTTGTGCTGTTTAAAGGGTTTAGTCAAAACTTAGGGATGTTGTGTAGTGAGGTTTGTGTGTTGGGGGATCTCTGGGCTTTTGAATACACATGGCCCTGCTGCCCTTTCCTGGTATTTTTCTTTAGGAGCAGAAACCACTCCTGGCTAGGTTCCTGCAAACTCCATCTCATCTTTCCTTTTTCTGTTATGGGTGCCACATCTTTCTAGTAACAGGGAGGAGGAGAGAACAACCAGAGCCCTTGAAGCTGAGAACCTTGCCAGACAGGTTGTGTGTGTCCCCTCTCCCTTGGAGGAGATGGACTTGGGGCTGCTGGGCTGGCTTGGTAGCAGAACTGACAGAGCAGCCTTCATGCCTGTGAATGTCTTTTCTATATGCAGCTGTGTGATTTTGAAGTGTTATATTAATGCAGTGAGTGACAGGTCTTGCCTTGGGAGAATTTCATGCCAAATACCCGAGCCTGTGTTGAACCACAGTGAAGTTTAGACGTTGGAAGAGTCCACCACGGTGGCATGCGTTAGTGAGCACAACAGTGGATACTAGCAGTTTGCCTGATTTCCTGCAGAAGAGGTTCCATGTCACCTTTCTTCAAAAGCTCATAGGGTACTTTGCAGACACAGATTTGGTCTGAAACGGTCCCACCTGCTGTCAGTTGAGAATTTTCAGACTTTTCTTTCCCCTTCCATTGATTTTTCAAGACCCCTTCCTACAATCTTGATGCTGAAGCTCTGTGTCACCCTGAGCTTGTCTCGGTCTGACCTCGGACACCTGAGAGTTGGGTTTTTTTTCCCTTCTGTTAACTGAACTGCCTTACTTCTTGCCCTCCAGCTACCTCCCGCAGCTGCAGATCTCAAAATGCTTTACAAAGGAGACAAAAATCCTTAGTCCTATTTTGCAGGTACCTGGGGCAACAGGAGCAGAGTGGCTTGTCCCAGACCACCCAGCACGTCTGATGTTGGTGGCAGGAGGAGGAACAGAGACCTGCTCTTCCCAAGCCCTCATCCCAGTCCTCTCCTCCCCACAAACACTGCTTCCCATTTTTAATGGATTAAAAATTCCCGTTCTGATTGCACAAGCCCTTCTTTGACATCTACAGAAAGAGGTTGGCTGTACGGAGGTCGTTTTGGGAAGGTGGAAAGAAAGCATAACTAATGAGAGGAGCCCTTGCTAGGGAGTGCTCTGCCAGCAGCTCCCTCACCTCTCTTCTTAGGGGCTGTAGATTTTGTTTATTTGGTCTCCATTTATCTCAGAGTTACGTGAGGAACCCCATAAGCAAGTCCTATGTGGACGGCCACTCTCCGATCTCTGATGGGCAGAACAAGCCACCTGGGGACTTTGGCTGTGCTAGAGGATAGGGCCAGTATTTAGGAGCAAATTACACGGGTAGCTTGATGAAAAAATTGGCTAGCTTATCATCATTTTGCTTTAAACCTCCTGGAAACATTAGGACTAAATGGAAGTGTGAGTACCTGGGGTGGGACTAGAAAAATACCCGATTTGTGGTAGAGCCTGGCTTAGTCTCACAGTGGGACGGTGAATTTCTGGAGAGGAGCTTTGATCGTAGCCGCAGCTATTTCTGTCTTTGGATAAGGCGTAATTGAGCTGGTTGTGGTGCCCTACGTGGCATCTTTTCAGGGTGACTTCCTGAAGGGGAGACCTTCCATGCGGGCAGAGCCAGAGCCGCCCCCGATGCGACTGGGTGGGAAGAGCCACTATTGCAGAGCAGGCATAATAGGTTTCCCGGGCTAAATCCCACCTCGTGGGCTCCCCGCGCCGGCTGCAGCATCCAGCCAAGTTGGGCAAGCGGCTCTGTGGGGAGCGTGTGCCATAATCCCGTCCGGGAGTCGCAGAGGTGCCTGGCTTTCGGGCTCGCGGCCATCCCAACGGCGGGTGCTTCACCCGCTCCCTCCTGCTCGCTGGAGCTGACACCCGTTTTCCCCGCTCCCGATCCCGGCGGACACCTCTCCCTGCTGGGACCATGGGTGCCGCAATCCTCACCTACCCCCGAGACACTAAACATCCCCCCTCGGGAAAGCTCTGCTAATGCTGTCCATCGTGAATAGCTCTAATCCACTCTTTATTCAGCACCCTGATGAATTTAAGGCTGCACCCTTGCTGGCGTCTCCTCCAGTGGAGAGTATCCCGTTAGAGGCGTGAATCCCTGGCTCGGTGTACCAGGACCCGCCGGGCCATCGCTCATCGGGGTTTCTGAACCAAATTCAATACTGGAAGTTTTCACGGCGCTTGCGAGAAGAAGCCGACTCTTTGGTGTTGGGTGGCTTGCAAATAGACAGGGCTGGCTAACGCCTGTTCTTCCTAATTGCAATTCTTTGCAAAGAAATTATTGGGAAGATATTAACCATATAATGTTTTGGCAGGGTGCTGGGTGGCAGTCATCATTTCTGCTGCTACAGTATGTTAAAAAAAAATTAAAAAAAGAAGGACAATAAAGTAGGCTTTTTTGTTGGAAAAGAAGATTTCATGTTATCTGTGTTTGCAGGCTTTCTGGCTCATATGCTGGAGGAATCCTTGCTGCGGGGGTGTTTTCATTTTCTCGTCTAACATGGCAGTGGTCCATCGCGGCGGAGGTTTTTAGCTTAAACAATCTGTTTGTGGGGCTGCTGATGGCTCTCACCGCGCATTTTGAGGAGGCATCCACTGCAAAAGAGAGATCAAAGGTAAAACATCTCAAGCAAAGTGAATAGTTCTTTTTTTTTTTTCAATTAGTTATTACGCAGCTGTTTAATTTCCTATTCATTTAGTGCTGTTTTAGTTTTGTTTAAATAAAGAAGGCCAAATTTTGGGACTTGGTTCAGCACCTGTGCTGGCTGGTGTCCATCCCTGACCTACCTGGATGTTCAAAAGTGCCAAACACTGAAAAACGCGTCCACCTTGCTTAAGGGTTGAGTTGGGACCTGTTGGATGGGTTTGGGGTTGGTTTGTTTAATACACACAGGGTGGAAACAGGAAAAGCAAAATCATTTTCATCTCAATGTTTTAGTGTAAAGTTTGGTTTCCTGCATCAAAGACTCAAACTAGGCTGTTCAAGTTTTTGTTTTCAGAACTGATATTTTTCCTTGGGGTAAATAGATATATTTTACAGAAAACTTCATCTAGTTAGAAACCCAGGATTTTACTGAAAAACTGAAATAACCGAATTTTCAATCAGTTCTTCTTTTGAAATTAAATGTGCCCCTAAAATAATGGCATTGTTAAATACAGAGACTTTACATTTCATGCTATATTCTCTACTTTATAAACAGACTAGGCAGCCAAATGATATTTTTACTCAGCAGTCTTGTTCTTTCTACTTCTATTTGCCTGAACATCTGATCTCTTCTCCTCTCACAGACTTGCCTGCTGTGATTCCTGTAAATTGTGTGAATAAAAGGATTTTTGCCGGGCTAGGCTAGAATTTCAGGAGTCCGCAGTGGTAGTTTACTCAGCTTCGTGAGTTCTCAAATAACATGTTTTATCAGTGGTTATAGAGACCTTGTTTCGCCACTGGATTTTTTTTTTTTTCTTTCCTAGTGAGTATTGTCCCAAGATCCCTACAACCCGAACTCCACGAAGATGGAGTTGGGCATTTTCCAACCTGCTTCCACGTTTCATGTGCCCAATTTCCAATGGGATTTTCAGATGGGATTTTCAGATGAGATTTTCAGAAGCAGTTAAGGAGCTTGTTTCAATGTTTTTTAGGTGTCTGGCATCCCACACCTTGAAGAAGCCAGGCTGCCAACAGCAAGCTCACAGCGCTTTTCATATATCAGATGGTCGTGCAAACATCTTCAGGGGTGTGCTTGGAGTTCATCAATATACTTGAAAAATTACTGAGGTTGTTCTGAGTCCCACAGGGCAGCTCTGAAGCCTGCAGATGTTTTTCAGAAGTTATGGCAGGTGTTTTCATGGCAAGGCAGCATCCAACGTTGAATGCTGGGCAGTCAATTAAAAATTACCAGGTGATCCCATCACCACGCCAAGGCAAGTGTTTGCATCTCACACGCCATCCTCACCAGTGACTGAAATAAACAGGGGTGATGATCTGATGGTAGATGGAAGTGCCGTCCTCCTTGGGGATGGCTGGGGAGGTGAGGATGGGTTGTCGGCTCCTGTCCAGCAAGGTCTGTGGGACTCTGGTGGCTTGTTGCCCGCCGAGGAGCTGCCCTGGGGCATGGCTTCAGGTTGTAACATGGACCAAGTGGCCAGTGATGGTGGAAGAGGAGGCAAATTCAGAGGAGGAGCAGTGGCCAGTGGTATACGTGGCACTGACCCAAGGTTTCTACATGGAGTTGCTCTTGTAGCCTCGTCCTCCCCCACTGAACGAAGAGGACTCGGCACTGGTTTGATGGTGTTGGGACAGAGCAGAGCATATGGCAGCATGGGGCAGAGAGAGGCTTTCCTTAGCATCAGCCAGGGATGGCCATGGTACCAATAACGAACCTGTGAATAATCCTCAGTGAGTACCAGAAATACCCTTGCACCATGCTGTATAGTCTGGATACATTACCCACTTTATCAGAAAACTCTTTCAAAGATGCTTGAAAATGAGCTTTTAGACTAATTTCCTTGCTTAGGAAGTTTGTGTCGCCCTGACTTTAGCCCTCTGTGCCTGAAGAAGAGGAAAAAATGATTCCTGTTGTATAAAATGAAGTCTCTGTACATAATGGCATTATTTTAGGGTATGGCTTCTGAAAACTTAGCATCCTTTGGGGTTAGCTGCTGGGCAGTCTCCCCTGTGTAGCAGGGGTTCAGGAATTGGACCCCGGTGCATTGTTATGACATGATGGTGCTACAGATGATCTCTGTATACATGGAGACATAGCCGTTGTGTTGGATGCTTCTTAAATAACGTTTTCTGTTAAACAAATGAAATCTCCCTGTAAATAATCAAAAATAGCCTGTTATCTGTGTTATAATTGATAGGTGCTCACCAATGTATTTGCCTGTCTCCTGCAAGCATGCTGTGGGCTGCACTGGAGCTCTTTTGGTCTCTGGATGTTTTTGCAAACCGTAAAGAATAATTGTGAATGCGTTTGGTTTTTTTGCCGTTTCAGATCTCTAAACTTGGTGCCTTTTGCTGTGGGCTCAGTTTGTGCAATCAGCACACGATAGTGCTTTATATTGCTTGTATTGTGCCTTGGGTTCTCTCCCGGCTTTTCAGAAAGACGGTACGTATTTTGCTGACCCGTGCCTCTGTTTTTGTAAGGCAGTGAGTAATTCTTCTTTGCAAGCACTCGTGCCGCTTTTATGTTGATGTACAAACAGGGACAGTCAGTGGTCTGTCTAAACTAGTCAGTCATAACCCACTGAAGTTACAGTCCGTCAGTCTGACACCAGAGCCACCGATGACAATTTAGGGCCGGTGCTCACACCAGCGATCGGCGACCTGCCCGTGTCTCCTGGCGCAGGAGCGCTCTGCCCCACCTGCTTGCAGATACCCTGTGAGCAGCTACGAGACCGATACTTGGAGCTAAAAACTGCTCAACGTGTACGAAATAAGAGCATGTTCAATGACCTACCAAACAGGAAAGCAGATCAATACCTGTTGGTGAGAAGTCACAGCCATGTACAGTCTGGGCACTGCTTCTCCTGGCTGACGGCACTGGCTTTCTCGTGGCATCAGCTCATTTGGAGATGAGTTTCTGTATGTCGATTCCCTGGTGGCAGCAAACGAAAGCTGTGTCCGCTCATTGCAGAGCACCTTGCAACTGCTGTTGATGGTTGAAGGCTCAACCAGAATAAGCAGCACAGCAGTAAGGCTGCAGATGCTTGTCTTTAGGGAAGTCTTCTTCAGCATCTCCTTGGGACGTGCCTCCAGCTCTGATGCAGCCAGGACTTTTGAGTCCTACAAGAGATCAGCTCTCGGGTGAAGAGCACCTGGCTCGTGCCAGCTGGGAAAGACCAAGGGAATGCTGACCTGAGGTGAAACAGCAAGCCCCTGATCTGGTCAAATATGTCCCTTTCATCTCCTACCAGAGATCCCCTTCTCGAGATGTTCCTCCTTCTACACCTCTTCTATTAAGCTTGCTAGCTGTGTAAGAAGGTGAAAACACCTTTTTGCATGCTTGGCTTATGAAGGTGATGTGCATCTGTCTGGATGCTCTTGTCTCTGTAGGTGATCTTCTGTGAGTCAGTGCATCAGGCTGGATGTAGACATGTTGTAGAAATTCTACTTTGCCCTGAAAACAAGCTCCACATCTCAATGGTGCATATGCTCTGATCACTTTGCCCTGAGAAGCCTCCATCTACTCCTTCTCTCTCTTTTGTCCCGCTGAAGGTCACACTTGGGCAGGTTTCTGCCGGGCCAGTCCTGCCTGTATTTTTCCACCCTCAACCTGATAAATCAGGTGTGGTTGTGAGTAATGGCACAGGGTATAATGAAGCGTGGAGTGAAGCACGTGAGCTGCAAGAGATAAGATGCAACTCAGGCAAGCTTGATCCAAATTCTGTTCAGCATCTCCAGCAAACCCCTTTCTGACTATATATTTCCTTTAACACAATGAAGACGCACTTCTGCAATATATTTGTGTTCTTTAAACAGAGCTTTTTTTTTTTTTTTTCAACCAGGGAGGTCCAGAGAGACCTCTGTGATTTCCAGCAAGGACAGTCCTGTGCCAATATAATATTCCTGGGAAATACTTTAGCCAGCCCAGTGGTGCCTGCTGCAGAAAACCACCTGAGAAGAAGGGTATTTGATGGAAAACAGTGACCTCTTAAGTAAAAAAGAGCCAGCTTTCTTCTGAAGGAACTCTGGCCACCACCATTATTAAGCTACTTTTTCTGCTCTGTAGATCGTCATTCTGAATGGTGCCTCTTCCCCATAACCCCAACTGCTGAAGAAGTGCTTTGATTGACAGGGCAGTGGCTAACGATAAAGCAAGCGTGCAATATTCTAGGGTGGGATTTTCCAAAGCACTTAAAGGAGTTAGGCACAGAAGTCCCTTTGAAAGTCTTGTCTTCCTGACCCCTTAGGCAGTCTTGAAAATCCCACCCCAAAAGTTGGCCTATCCAATTTAGCCAGTGTAATCGCGATAAAGTAAATGGCAAAACTGACTCATGATGATGGTGATGATGTGCGTAGTTGTACTAGAGCAGCATTTTTTTTTTTTGCCAGATGGAATACCAGCCAACTCTTAATCGCTGCAAAGTGGGTTATCTCAGCCTTGCAGTGCTTCAGCCATCTATGCATGTCATGCCATGATTTAAATGTGAAAGATGCAATGAGTATGATACTCATGAGTCCTAGCTAATATTATTTGCTTCACTTAAATTTCACCCTGCCATGCAAAGGAGATCAGTTTGATGCTGTTTCCTAGTAATCCACAAAATCGTAAGGTTTAACATAGCATTTTGTAGGGACTTACTATAAATTGAGAGATCAGCTCTGTGTAAATATATTTGATGTTTTTTCTTTATCTGTTCTTGAAGTTCCAGCGTGATTAAACTAAAATAAACATTGTTATGCAATATGACATATTTTGGTGCAGGAATTGTCCCTAGGCCATTTGCTGAAGTTGGGTTTATGCTTCTTGGCTGGTTTGCTGCCTTATCTCTATCTGCCGGCTTCGTCCTACCTCAATCGAGCCCGTTGGACATGGGGAGACCAGACGACTTTTCAAGGATTTTTGACCCACTTTCTCAGGGAAGAATATGGGACATTCAATCTGGTAAATAAGGGTCATTTTCTAAATGACTTTCTTTTAACTTATGCAATAGCAGAACCTTTCTATTTGTGACGATTAATGGCTGGTAGGGGAAGAAATTGAAAATGTTTTCTTTTTTAAAAACTTGTTTCTGATTTTGACCTTCTGATCTGTCAGGTTTTCTGGGAATGGATCACGTAGCTGGGAAAGCAAAGAAATAATTCTCTTTGCCTTTACGGGGTGAGCCGTATTATTTACTGGGAGCTGTACAGGTGTCTTGTAAGAGCCCAAAGAGCAAACTGCGCTAGAGAGAGATGGCAACATCAATTTTGTATTTTTCTTGTTTTAAGACAAATAGTTGTCTTACTTTTTTTGTTTTAAACTCAGCTATTTAAAGAGCAAGCAGTTTTCATTGCTGTACCTTCAAAAAACATTCCTTTTAATTGACTTCTTACTAATATTGAATTTAAATGAATGGTAGGTTTGAGGGGTCTCAGAAACCTCCGGTGAGTTATTGACAGGTCTGTGCTCTTTCCAAGGGAGGGAGGTATTGCATGGTTGCTTGCAGAGCGCAAGGTTTGCATCTGCCTCCTCCAGCCCTGACTTAGATGTTTGGCACTGGCCACCCAAGGAAAGCAAGCACCCAGCACCCCTTCTGTCCTTCTGCTTCAGAGATTTCAGTGCAGAGAGCTGGGAAGTCGCACCACTGGGGGGAAAAAGAGAAAAAGGTATGGTTTACATATTGTGTCACTCCGTGGGGTCCTGAAGCTCCACATCCTCAGAAATTAAGTCCCCGCATCCAGCCAACATGATGCAGCGAGCACCGTTGCCATTCCATTACAGCCTTCTTGGAGAGCTGGGTGGCTGTAAGATGTGAGGCAAAAGGCTTGATAATTCCTGCTGCTGCCACTTAATCTTTCCAAAACTCCTACAGAGATAAGATCCACCCTCTGAAGGACTTGGGAGATTTCCCCCGTTGTCCTATTCCCAGCTGTCTCCTGAGAATGAGACTCCATTGGGCAGAGCAATACCAAGGCATGCAAATCCCTTAACTCCTTTCTCCATCAAATGTGATGAATTCAAGTTGATGTTCAGGAGGCTTAGGGATGGACTGCGTGTAATCCTACACCACAAATCACATTTACGATGAACTTGTCTGAAACAGGAGCAATAAATGCAGCAAAATCCAAGCGTTTGGTCCCGACGCCAGTTGGGCTAATGCCAGAGCCCTGCCTGGATGGACAGACAGCCCTCGCGTCCCACGGCTCCGTTTTAAGGGCAGGCAGGGTCAAAAAAAAACCAGAGAAAAGACCCGGGCAAGGGTTCCACCTATAAGCCAAGGGTCAGAAGTGTCATCTCCTGCGAGGGATGTGTCTGAGGCCAGAAGCCGTCAGCTGCTAGCGAGCTGGGGCTCTGCAAGAAACAGAGGTAGCAGTGGTGCTTCAGGAGCTGTGGGCTGGCTCTCCATCCTCTAACACTTCTATTTTTTACTTAAATCTTGAATGCAATTAACTATTCCATTTTTATTGAGATTAAATACTCCTTCCAGACCTCCTGGATCCATTTACCTTCTATCTGGTAGCCACCACTTTTCCAACAAGCACCTATGAAGGTAATTCCTCACCTCCACCGAGCATGTCTTCTTTCCCAGACTTGTGCCATGGATTGCAAGTCTCTGCAATAAAAATTCTCATATATCTTATATAAATCTCACACAGCTCTGCCTCCATCAGGGCAGAGGAGACAGGGGCGAGTCTGGTAAGCAAGCGGGAATTGAGACCCACGTGCTTGTCTCAGGCTGTGGGGAGATGTCCCAGAAAATAATTGCACTGTGCAGACACAGGACAAGAGGACATGGCCTCAAGTTGTGCCAGGGGAGATTTAGACTGGATATTAGGAAACATTTCTTCACTGAAGGGGTTGTCAAGTGTTGAAACAGGCTGCCCAGGGAAGCGGTAGAGTCACCATCCCTGGAGGTATTTAAAAGATGGGTAGATGTGGTGCTTAGGGACATGTTTAATGGTGGACTTGGCAGTGTGAGGTTCACGGTTGGACTCGATGATCTTAAAGGTCTTTTCCAACCTAAATGATTCTGTGATTCTGTGATATAGCGGAGATCGTAGCTAAACCATATGATGTGCTTGAGTTGGAGAGTAATGGGTTGGTAGCACCTTGAAAAAATGCTGTTCCAGGTGGTAAATCCTGCACAGTGGCACAAGAATGTGGGAGAAGATCTTGCAGTGAAGGTTTGAGTAGAGTTTGATGTCTTTTTGTTGTTTAACCAATTCTTGTTCCCTTGTCACCTTGGGGTACCACCTGAAGGGGTTTTGAGGAACTCTGTGTGCTCAGAGCTCTGCAAACAGAAAACAAAAAGACTTTTCCTTGCCCCAGTGATATGGCAAGCAGCATGTGGGTTTCTCATGGGTTTTCTCTCTTTTTAATCTAGGCCAAGTCCGAGACAGGATCCAGTATGAGAGAGATGCTGGTGTGAGTAAAATCTTGACAGTGCCTTTTAGTGGAGAGAAACCTGCTGCTGCTGCTGTCATTTTGGCCAAAGTGGCTCCTGTCCTGCCTTTCCTCGGCTTGGTCCAGAGCTGGGGCCGTATGTGTCTGGCACAGGGACAGCATGCTTGTCCGTTTGTCTTCCCCACTGAAGGAAAAATGCTGGATCCCCCTCCCCAGCGATTTTTCATTCAAAATCCTGACACGTAAACCGAGCTTGTTCCCATTTCTGGTAGACTTAATCACAGCAGAATAGGAATATGTTATGTTGTGCTTATTCCCTGCTTCTCTTGACACTTTAATTGAGTGCAAGGGGCGATTTGGGGATGACGCATCCATGCACTAATTTCTCCGCAGTTTTCAGCTGGCGCAGATGAAGTCGGAGCTCTCCCTTCCCGTCCTCGCCCTGGCACTCGTGGCCTGTGTGAGCACAGCACTGCCGTAAGTTGGAGGAGAATATTTGCTCCGATGTGCATTTTCTTACTGGCTGCATGGGCAGCTTTCTTTGCCTTCTGCTTGCTGGTGCAAAAATTTCAGCAATTGGCTGTGGTCATGTATTAATTAAGAGCGAAATATCCCTGCTCCTGGTAAGCCAGTGGTTTTGTAGATGGCAAGCTTAAAAAGTCTTGAAAACCTGATGGTTTTGTGCTTTGAAAACAGAAGTCTCATAAATTACAAAGGTAAAGAAAGTCTCATCGGCTCCTTGTATTAAATGCATTTAGGTATGCAGAGAGATGGTGGGTTTCAAGCACATATAACTTTTGTCTCGTTTTTCATCATGCCACTATGTTATTTTTTTAATAGGACAAAGCAGCAGAAACCACCCGTGATCTGGCTTTTCACTGGAATGCTCTGTCTTTATTCCCTTTTCTTCGCTTGGAGAGCAAATTTGGATATTACAAAACCTCTGTTTCTGGGTGTGGTAAGTTGCACTCCAAAAATTCGCTCTGCCGTGTTAATTTTCGGAAGAAGCCTTAAACCCACCTACTCAGGAGCAGGTGGTTGTCTTGAAAGCTCCGCAAGGCGCAAAAATACAGCCACTTATTCTGTTTCCTTCTAGCTGGGGAAACAGAAATAGCATCTCTGGGGTTTTGTTTCCTAGGTGGAGCGGTTCTGGCTGCAGAGCAGTGCCGTGGTGGCTGTGCTGGCGGGGCTGGGGCTGGCTTCGGTCGGAAGCGCCGTGCTGGAGGGCAGCCGGGTGCTGCCGTGGCTGGAGTGGCTTTCCGCTCTCGCTCTTGTCTCTTCTCAAGTTTGGGCAAATTACAGGTAATGAATCCCCCGGGCACTTGTCTTGGCGCAGCCTCGTGGGGCTGCGGGGTGCCGTGTGGTTGGGGTGCTGCTGTAAATTTCCCCACCCTGCTGCTGGGGTTTCTGCCCTTGTCTTGAAGTGGGAAAATCAGTTGTCACGTCCCAGCTAAGCTTGCATGGTCACAGCCTGCAGGGCTCCCTTCTTTGATCTCCCTCAAAATCATCAAGCACCAACTCCAGGCTGTAAAATGGGGGTGTCGCGTAGTTTGCAGGAAGAAAACTCTGTAGATATGTAAACTTATAATGAAAGAAACTCGTAAATCTGTGCTTTATTTCCTAAGGAGGTTTGCAGAATTCATTTGACCTGAACAGTCACCTTCTCCTTCCCTTGCTTTGCTTCAGGTTTCCTTGTGCCCTGGGGTTTTTCTTATTTTTTTTTCCTTTTTGAAGAGTTAGATCTGTAGTATAGGGCTTCCTTATCCCATAACCACGCTGAAGACTCTGCAGTGGCTTGGGTAGGAATCAGTGTAATAGCAGGGATGATCCGGTAGAAGTTGACCAACGAAGCGTAGACTTCATACTCAGGAATCCTTCCTTCGCACACATCTTTTCCCAAAGGCTGGTCCATAGGTGAGCCAGCCATAGCTCATGTCCTGAGCCATGTCATGGAGTGTCCTCTCCTTGAGTCCATATCTGGAGTGTGTGCGCACACAACTGTGTAAGGAAAAGGATCTAATCTCAGGTAATGTAAATCTACTTCTGCCTGATGCTAGAAAAACTTGGCTTTTTAATGCTTAATTAAAAGCATTGAAAGGATGGGGAGGATTTCAAATACTTTACAGAACCATTGTTGTGCTGGCATTTCCAGCACCGACTAGTAAGTCTTTAGGTTTAGCCCAAGAAAAAATTAGAATGAGGGTGAAGGCGTGCAATGAGTGTGTATTTTGGCAAAACTGTAGTGGCTCATGTCTCTGGTGCTGGTTTCTGGGGGACTGTAGTCTAAATGCTTCATTTCTGTACCTCGGTTTCTCTGCAAATAGAGATGATGATTTTCAGCAAGATCTGACCAGGGTGGACTTCCCCTGTGGATGCATGTTGCATAAAATTGTTCTGAAGATATGCAAAGCGATGCAAATACCTGTTTTTAAAATACTGGTTTTTATCTGTTCTCTTAAGTGCTTGTGATCAAAGCAACAACTACGTTGTTGAAAAGTTTGCAAGGAATCTGCTGTCCTCTATGCCCACCGGTGCAGTGATCTTGCTAAGAGGAGATTTGCCTGGGAATGCTCTTCGTTATGTACATTATTGTGATGGGATGAGGCCAGATATCACCTTAGTGGACCAGGAGGTGGGTTCAGAAAGTAATATTAAAAGAGGCAACAGGCAGATCTAAAAATACGAAGCAAAAGTTCAGTTGTTCCTTTCTGTCCTCGAGGGGGTCTCTTTGTTAAAATAAAACTCATGATGCAGAAATAAATGAAATTGATTTTTTTTAAAGGGTTGTGGGTAGCTCTGGGACGGAGCATGATGTGCAAGTCCCATTCAGGCCCAAAAAGCCAACAGGGAGACAATAGCGGGTAGAGAGAAGGGGAAGCCCAAGTCCTTCATCACGGCAGATATCCAGATGTGGCACAGGGCTGATGTTTGCCTTGCTGAGGAAGCTTTGTCCCTGCTCTTTTCTGCGGTTGCCCTGAAATACAGATGTTGGGGCAGCAGAATGCCTGTGGGAACAGCCTGGAGGGCAGCAGGTCAGCAGTTGCCCTGAGGGTGATGGGGTTTTGGGGTTTCTCCCAAGGGCTTTACCATGCTGAGGCTCATTCCCTGCATCCCCTCTGTTATCTTTGTCCCCCAAAGGTGGTTTCGCAGACTTCTGCCTCTCTTTTTCACATTAAAACAAAGGTGCTGTGTGTCCCTGGGTGGTGTTTGCACTCTTTCCTTTTTCCTGAGAAATGGGAGAAGAAACCCCCCCCCTTACAGAAGGGGACACCTACACTTCCACTGCCACGTCAGTCCTTGCACTTGGCTTTGCAACAAGAGTTTGTGACTTGTTGGGAACCCAAAACCCAACGCTTCATATTTAATCAAACCCAAGCCCTGTTGCGTCTCTTACCAGCAGTAGCTATTTTATGTTTCCTTAGAGTTTTGCCCGCTCAGCGGTGAGGACCGTGTGCCTCTGATCAGAAATTACTGGCGACCTGGTCTGGTGATGTGGTCCCAGACCATTGCTGAAATGGGAGGTGACTTTACTGGGCAAATAGAGTCATTACTCCTGCAGAAACCGTTTCTTCCGGATGTAAAATGGAAGAAAACTTTGCTTCTTGTTTTAATTATGATAATATTTTTCATGATAGATGATGACTTATGAATGGTACTTACCCAAACTGGCAAAGCATTTACCTGGCGTTTATTTTCCTGGGAACCGGTGGAATCCTGTGGAAGGAGTATTACCCGATGGGACACTTGTTTTTAATCTCCATCGTTTCCTCAAAGTAAATAAACAGTAAGCACTTCTTTCATATGTAACAGCTTTCCTAAAATTTCTGACCGTTTTTTTTCTTGAAATTGTTTATGGAACAGCTTGGTACTGCATCCAAAAGACCAATTTTCTCCACTGAGTTCCTCCCCGGTGGTGAGATTATTTTTGCAATTAAAGGAAATATCTATGCAGAAGTAACTCCATCCGGATATAATGTTGCTTGTTGTTTTGAGGTTGGTTTGGTTTTTAGGAAGGAAAGATAAGAAGGTGATCAGCAGAGAGTATTTACTGATTATTTTTGTTGTTGTTGATAACAGTTCATCACAAAAAAAGGAACGTTCCCGTGTACTCAAAATGACGATGGTTGGAGAGCAAATTGCTGCTGCTTCTCCTTCATGAACATTGTGGCCAACTGATTAGCATAGAATGAATGTATTCCAGGAATAATCATCATATAAAAATAGCTTAGTAAGAGTGGAGAAAGGATTAGATACTCACATGAATAAGAATAGCATCTGCATTTAGACTAGCCAGGGTGAGCCTTGCGAGTGTGGGTAGGCAGAAGAGCATTGCCAGGTGCCGGCAGGAAGAAATGGGCTTCTCCTACGGCTTCTGGCATGTTTGTGAGGTCCAACGTAGGGGAGAGGATGTGTCTCCTGTGCTGGCTGCACAAGATGTGCAATGCCAGATGGAGTATTTGCTTGCAGCAGGAGAGCTGTTTTGCCGAAACAGAGACACAGACTGACCCAAAGACGTGTCCTTGCTGATGTGAAATCGTCAGGATGGGCATCCATGCTGCAGAAAATACGTGGTTTGCTCAAGCATGTGGCGTGGCCCATGGTCTCTGGCATAGCTTCACGGTTGCTCTCTCTGTTTTTTTTGGCAGTAAGGAAGTGTTTGTCTGCATAGGTCTTCATGAAGGTGACTCAACCTGGAAAAGGAGCTATTCGCTCTGGCCGTGGGGTACATGTGACAAGTTGGTTCCTTCAGACGTTATGTTTGACCCAGGAAAGTGGATTCATCTTACAAGAAATCTCTATAACTGGACTGAAGACTACGGCAGGTACGAGGCAGAGGCGACTCTGCTCCTTCCCACTCATCATTCTTCTGCCAGCAGCATACCCACATTCATTGCAGTGTTAGAGAAATTAAACATGAGCCGTCATCATGTTTCGTGTTCTGGAACATACAATAATAAATCTGCATGTGGTATTTTTATTGGTGTTAAAAATAGAGAGGACGTTTCTAGTCAAATATCAGGTCCAATTCTGATCTTAAAACTTGATCAGGAGCCAAAAAACATTAAGGACTTGGGACATCCAAAGCTTTAAATGTCACAGACTAAACTGTGATGGATGGTAAAAAGCATGTCTTCCTTTGAGGATAGCTAGGTTGCTGTGAAACACCTGATAGACCAGAGGCTCTTTCTATGGAGAGAGAGGAATAAAGTTTTATGAATGACTGAGGATCAGCTGAATTCCCTGCTGTCAGAGCCATATAGGCTTCATGATGGGTTTTCTTCTGGCTGGGAGGTCCGTAGCTGCCTGGGTTAGAAGGGTTGATTGCACGGTGGGTGAAACACAGTGACATGCATCTGATGGCTGAATTTTATATCTCATTCCCATTTAGTTTCAAGCCCTCTTCCTGGGAAGCTGTCGCCAACGAGGAGATGTGGCAAGCCAGGTGATGCTCCTTTGCTCCCTTCCAACAGCCGGTGGGCGATGCCAACTCACTGGCGTGGAAATACACACCAAAATGGGCAGCTTGATGGTGCATGGCCTTATTGGATCTAAATGTGCCAAGCTTTGGAAGGAAAAGGTTGGCAGAATGAGATGAAGCGTGCATGGCCTCTGGCAAATCCTTCAGGAAAGTGGTTGTTTCGTTCACTGAAATGTTCTGCTCGAAGTATCTCGAAGGAGCAGAGGGTAGTTGGGACACAGGGTGAGAAAATACATCATGGAGAGAAATTTGTATCACTGATGACTTGAATGGGGATGCTGGTGTACTGTCCCATAAAATTGAAGAGCTGTATGGACATACTGAAGATGTGTATAACCATCTGATGTGAGCTGGTTACGTTCAGCAGTTATTATATGGAAGTTTTTCTTGTTTTTCTAGGATGAAAACAGCTTTCTTCATATTTGACCTTGCAGAAACTGCCAGTGTGACTGCAGAAGTGAAATCACAACTTTACACCTTTGCATACACAGTAAGTCATGTATTTTGGTTATGAATGATCCCTGCAGTTTCCGTCCTTTTTTTCTTTTTTTTTTTTTAATTTTTCAATTCCATAGAAATACGGTGTTCCCATATAGGTCAGCTGTCCTTGTAGGCTGCATTCTGCTTCGTTCATCCAAACCGGGAACATAGCAGATTCAAAGAGGTTTGTTCAGGGATTTTATCCATTCCTACTTGCCCCCTCAGTCATGGAGGATGCCAAACGCTAACCAGTCGACACCCTGCTTTTGCTATTAATTATGTTGTCTGTTTGCTGGGCTCCAAAGCCATGCCAAGAGATTGCTTGTCCTGAAGTCCCCTCTGTGCACTTGTCCCCTCTGTCATTACACAGTCATGCATCTGAGCCAGCAAGTGTAAAATCCGACAGTCTTCTCGCTGCAAATTAATTCTGCTGCATTTCACACCAAAGAATAGCACCCATAAGCTGGTGTAGGTACCTCTTGAAATACTGGACTGCCTGAGATGCCAACAGATGCACAAAACGATCAGCATGTGTCAGCAAAGAGGAGGAGTGTCTCATACCCCAGCAAAGAGTCAACAAATAGTTGCCTTTCAACTCTTGCCTGTTTTGCTGTGATTTTTGCTGTTCCACAAAGTTCTCAGGCACGTGCCTGCTGTTGAACTTCTGAATATTCCCACTCAAGTCAACAGACTGCTTAAGTCCTGTGGAAGGTGTCCTGATCTCCTGAAATATTGAGTAAATGTCTTCCCAGGCACGGCAGTTAAATCTCTTTTTTTCCCCAGCCTGGTGTAACAGCTCTCTTGGGGAAGCACATAACGTGCAGTGGGGTTATCATGATCATCTGTAACGTTTCTAAACAAACAGCTGCTGTAGGAAGGGAAACATTTCAGCCCCCCTTGGATTTCTGATTCACGCTATTGTGCATCACATGGCAAACACAGAGTGAGTTACAGAAATGCTCCGACTCTGGACTTGGACATCTAAATAGCATCTGTTCCTTTATGGGCAATTTTGAAGCACTGTTAAGAGCTGTTGGTCCCCTTCATTCAATTAATTTGTGTCCGTCCCCCCCCTTTTTTTTGTCCCTTTAACAGTCATACAAAGAAATTGTCAACTCTCATCCAAATCACCCGGTGAACTGGCACAAAAACTACGCCATCGCCTGCGAGAGGATGTTGCGTCTCCATCGGGTGGATGTGGATCCCGAAGCGTTACTCTCCGAAACTGTGAAACATTTCCTTCTGTACACTGAGAAAGCAGAGGACGATCCCCAGCGGCAGGATATTCTGCAGGCTGTGAAGCACCTGAAGAAAGAGCTGCAGGGGCTGAGGAAAATGAAAGATCTGAGGCGGGGAGCTGGGTAGCACCCGGTCCTCCACCCGCCCGCTGAAGTGCTGAAATTTTGAAGTCAGGACTTAAAACCTGAATTACTCCTTGACAACGTGAGAATGGTTTTAAAAGGCGACAGAAATGGCAGTGGAGAGAAAATCAAGTGTGATTGCCTCCGCAGGAACGTACTGTTGTTTGATCTATGATTGCTGTTGCCAAATGAACTGATTGTATTGTTTTGTCTGTGGGGAAAAAATCTAATCACTAAATAAAATACTGGGTTTCCAAAATGAGAGTTTTCTTTTAAAAGAAGCCTCTGAATCTGTTGTACCGTGAAGATTATTTTTTTTTTTATGAATGCAGCATCCTTTATAGATGCAAAAAATGTATTTAGCCTTAAATGTTTCTTCTGTTACTGAGATGTTTTCTAAAGCCGTTTTTCTTTAGCTGTGCTGTGTCTCTGTGTTTTTGTGGTCATGGAGCAGCACGGTTGGGTAGGTTTCCATCAGGACAAGCACGCGGGACGGTGCCCTTCACAGGAGGCTGATCGTTTGCTGTTTCGGATGTGCTCTGTCCCCTGGCTGTGCCTGTGCCCAGGGGTGCTGCAGACACGATGTCCTCCTGGCGTGGGATGGTAGGTAGAGACCAACCCAGCTCTTTCTGCCTCCCTTGCTTTGCCAGGATGGTTATTTTCATTACACTGGGATTTTATGTTGGGATAGACTTTATTGCTCTACTTTTCCAAGAGCGAGGAAGCAACTTGGTGTATTTTCCCTTGCAGAGCACCGTGACTCTGTAGGCAGCAGCGTGGCATCTCCTGCGCTGCCTTCACCTGGGGTAGAGGGACCGTGGTGCCAAGACCCTGCACCGGGGGGGGACACGAGAGCAGCTCCCCTGGACAGTGCTGTCCCCGTGGCTGGTGGCATCTGCGCTGCGGCCTCTTTCCGTGCGAGCTCGTAGCGCTCGCCTGCTCCTTCACGTCCTCGCAGGTACCGGGGATGCCAGAACTGCAATTTTAGAGATGTCGGGGGCTTTAACCAAAAGAATAGAGTGTGAATCCATCCTGCTTTTCAGTCTACCCCAAGAGCCAAGCAACTTGGTTAACAAGAGCTCAGCTACTTGTTTTCAAAAAAAAGACATAGAATAGCATGTTTTTCAAAATGTTGTCAATTAACATGTTCTTCAAATGCTTAAACCAGACCCAAACCTCTGGTATTGTTACTGGAAAGTTATGTTCATCTAAATTTTCATACTTCAGTCTGTGGTTCTGTGAGATCTCAGCCCAGTGTTCTGTAGGAGACAAATTGCTGCCGGGCCAGGATTTCATTTGGACTAGTAGAATTTTCAGAGAAGAAAGACATACTTCTCTAAAGATCATGTTATCAAGTGGCACCTCTGGAAGCTTCCCAGAGGTTTGGAGGAGCAGATCAGGGTGTGTGCAGGAACGAGGGGTGTTACATGTGGGTGCTCTGTTGGTCTATAGTTTGAGGTGCATATAGGTGCAGATTTAGGCTTGTGTGGCTGCTAATCCTAATAGATCCTTTTAAAAGGAGACTACTTTTGTTGTTCTCTCCAAGTGCTGGTTTTCCCAGACTGACTTTCATTGAATGCTCCCTGTATAAAAATCAAGCTGCCGTCTAGGAATCTCTTAACTCCAGTTGCAAAATAACATCCTTTATTTTCCTCCCTCTCATTCTGATTTATTTTCATAGTATGATTTCCGTAGCAATTCCCCCCTGTTAGTTCTATAAATGATTGCTGTACAAACAGCAGATGAGAAATGAGCAACAAAAAGAAAGAAAACTACGGCTTCTGGGGTTGCAAAGCCAGAAAGCAGAGGGGAAGGGAGGAAGAGGAGCGGTTCAGGGGTGTCATTTTAACTCTTTGTGTTGTAATTGACTACATTTCAGGTCGACCGTGCCTCACTTAAATCTCTTCCTTTTTCTCAATCCCCGCAGAAGTGTTTGTACAGAGCAGGGGAATATCATACATTCCTCCGTGCAGCTTTCTCAGGGTCGGCTTTCTTCTCCTTTCTCAAAATCAGTCCTTCAGCCTAACAGAAAAGCATTAGGAATCCAATTTTTGAATGCTTTTGTTACCTGCATTATTGAAAATCCATTCAAGCAAATATACTGAGCCGAGGGTTTTCTTTATCTTGATTAGATGCCCTTCCTTAGCTGCATAGTCTTGAAATAATTGGAAGCTTTTGTGGATTCCACTATCTACTCAGGAGAAAAGAGGAGCTGGACAAAGGTATCTCAGCCTGCAGCCCACGTCGAGTAACGTATCGTCATATATCATAATAAGCAGCAATGCAAACTACAAGGAGAACTTTCCCACTGGCAAAGCCATCCTAGGTGTGAAGAGCAGGGGAAACGTGATGCTTTTTTAGGGAGCAAAGCAGAACCGGTTGCAGCCGTGCATTTCACGTGCGCCGTGTCCGTATGAATCGTGGGCAGGTGTGATACGGGTGTCCGTGCTGGGCGTTCAGCTCAAAGATATCCCTGACGGCCGATCGCAAAGGGGAAAATATTAACGGCGATGGAAGTTACGAAATTCCTCCCCCTGAATCTGTTCAAATGAGATTTGCTGGTGCTTGTAGACGAAGCAGTTGCGTGGCTGTTTCTGAGCCTGTTCGCTAAAAGGCAGCGCTGAGGGATGCTGGCAGTTTAATTTTTATCAGCTCCTCTTAGGTGGCACCCTTAAGTTTATCAAACAAGCAAAGCTGATTTGCTCTTCGTTAGTCTCAGTTGCATGAATCAGTTGCCAAGTAAACAGGATTTTGCATTTTCCTAATTACTTTCATATTTGTGTTTTACCTCTATTTGTTCTCTTGCAAAACTGGTCCTAATAATTAGTCAGGCTCCTGCTGCCTAGACCTTAAAAAAAAAAAAATAAAGCGAGGGGAGGGAAAAAAAAGACTTCTGAGGGTTTTTTCTCCCTTATAAATTCATTTTTGTTACAAGCATCTTTTATACATATTACTAAAGGGAGCGCACTAAGAAATGCAAATAATAGTTCTTTATTTTATTATGACAGTTAATTAATAGCAACCTGTTTTAATGAATAAAGTCACTCAGAGTCCTTCAGCACTTCCTAAGTAGAGGCCAGAATCTGTAGGGATTCTTTTTTCCCCCGCATTGTATAGCTCCGAGACTCCGCGCACTATATAGGGCCTGTATAGAAATGCTCGCTAATGAAGAGGGAGGGCGAGGAACTTGTCTGCATTCAAAGATCACTGGTGAGTCATTCAGCGAGAAAAGGCCCCTTGCTAGGAATAGTCACAGTTCCGCGGCATTGTGCTAGCAAAAGGGTTTGATCAAAGGTCTCCTGCCGAGCTTGCATGGTTTCCTTTCATACGACGACCATAATTAAAACCACTAATTCTCTTTTAAAATGCTGCAGGATGCCATGTAGGCATCTGTCTGGAGTGTCCTTTGTGCTGTCGGGAGCTGTTAAGGACCAGCGCCGAGGGCTTTTCAGCGACATGCCAGTCAGGAAGGTGATTCGACATAAGGGTGCCTCTGAAGGCTTGACAGGGCCTTGACTACACAATTCCAGCTGAATTTGCCCCTTGTCAGCTGCCAGTAAATAAATCTCAAAGAAGGGGGGCTTGGGCGGGGGGAAGCCGAAGTTTCATTACCTGATCCCTGGGGCTTTGTTGGTTTTGGCATCGCCCAGGGGGAAGCCCTTGCCCCTCGGGGCCGGGGAGCTGGAGATGGCCATTGGAGACCCCTGCGCCCGGGCGTTTGAAGACCGTCAATACTTGTAACAGTTCAGCTGTTAGGAAGACAAATAAATGGAAGAGCCCATTAATCCCCTTTGGGTACTCGGTGCCTTTTGCCCTTTTATCGCAGCCTTATTAGGTTCCTACTCATCTTGAACCAGGAGGGATGAATTGAAGTTGTTGAGCGCTAATTGGCAAAGACTTTTCATCGCGGGCCAAGAACTTTCACTGACTTGAAAGTAACTTCGCCACGGGGAGGATCAGCAAATTCTTGCCTCGCCATTAAAACAAAACCCCCAAATCCCGTTGGGATTCAATGTGGTATTTAAAAAAAATTAGGGGGGGGGGGGAAGAGGCAACTGCTAAATTGTTGGGCTTGTCCTTCGTGAGGATGTTGGCAAGTTATATTTGCTTTTTAAAAGAGAGTCACGGAGCCAGACGTGGCACAAGGCGATCCGTCCTGAAATGCAGTTGAAATCCACGTGTCTTACATGTGTAGGCGTGCGTTACCAAAACCTGCTCCCAGGCCAGGCTTCCCGAAAGCAGCCTGGGAGATGATCTGTAAGGTGGCACCATCGTTCTTGATAGTTTGCAACCGCTCAAGGGTCGAGGAGGGCGGTGCTGAGGTTTCCGTATGCCCAGGGACAATTCTGGCTGCCCTCGAGTCATCCCTGGGTTTGGTGATGGGATTTATAGCGAGGAAATACTTCAGCGTGGAGGCACTTGGATGTTCTCATGTGAATTGCTTTTTAATGTTGATTTTGGTAAAGGCTGCATTAATTTGGATGTACTTATTGCCCTCTCTCCCCACGTCCCCCATTGCGTATTTTAAATAAAGAATAAAACTTTTGCCAGGTCATAAAAGCATCTCATCCATGATAAGTGACAATGTCATGGGCCACCTCAGCCTGAAAGACATCGAGCTGAGGATTTGAGAGCACAAAATCTCATTGATGTGGTCCCCAGCCCCTGCATATGGGAGACTCGTGAAACAAGGTGGCCACATTAAGGATGGCATCTCCCACTGGGATGCCAATGTGTGTACCCTGGCGAAGCCCAGGCATGCCGGAGCCCTCACCATCTTTCCAGCGACTTCCAGGACCAGCAGCTTGGCACAGCGCTACGTGAACAAACAGGCGGCTAAAGCTCCTGCGCCGCTCGTGGTAGGGAATGAAGACATCGTTGTCAGTACCCTCTGAAAGGCTGTTTGGTTTGGATCTGCCCAACAAAGCCGGAGCAAGAGCTTGTGGCATTGACCCTGCCAGGTGGCTGTGAGATGCCGCCCGGCTCCATGGCCACGAAGGGCCACGCAGCGAGGATGGAGGGTGCTGGTGGCACCGCGTCCTCCACGTGTTGTCTCTTCTACGGGAGCGTTTGAGTGCTTTGGGGTATTTTAGAGTTGTAACACATCGCTGCCGGTCAGATACAGCAGAAGCTTGCTGAACTTTGGGGAAAAAGCACCTAAGAGGAGCACGGTTTGGGGGGCCTTTTTTGTCCTATCCTTTGATTTAGCAGTAAAGCCACTTAAAAAAATGGCATCTGAAGAACTCCGCTGCTCATAAAGCCTCCCTAGGGAGGATCTGCTGCCTGTTTCAGAAGAAGGACTTGCATGCCCAAATTGTTGCCATTTTATTCCTAAAATTTATTATTTCTCCCTTGCTGCCTCTTGACACTTCCGCTATATTCAAACATGACATTTCAATAAAGGTTTTTTTGAAACAGAGTGAAAACAAGAAATGAGTATAAATTGGAATAACTTTATTCAGATGAGTGGAGCTGGAGGAATTTGTGCTGGCAAAGGGCTGGTTGGAGATGGTGTGCTGTGATTGACAGTCCCCATCCATCCAGCAGTCCTTCACAGCCTGCTTCTAACAAATCTGAGATTTTGCCTTTTGTTGGGTTGAACAAACCCAATGCAAACATACTGGTTATTAGTGAATTTTATCAGTAAATCCTTCTTGGTCAAATGACAGCAAAAATGGGTTTTGCTGGTGAGTGAGGAACAGACACAGTGGCCTCGAGGACGATGAAGGTCAGCCTGGGTACTCGATGTACATGAGTGTTGTCATCGCTGGGTATAAAATGAGGGGAATAAGGCACTTCTCAAGAGAAGTTCCCTCTAAGTGATTATTTTCTGCCAACATCTGGGAAGGAAAAAGTAAGAATTTGCTACTTGATTGCAAGCCGTGGTTTGGCATCGAGAAAACTGAATGTTTTTAAAAATCCACTATCATAATTCTGATCCTTATACTTAATTGAACTAATTCAATTAGACCATGCCACTCTTGTGTTTGATTGAAGACTGCAGTTTGGTTTTGCTAGAAGGTAAGAGTGAACCATGAATAATTCTGACTAAGTATGAAAGAGGATTTTTCTCTCTTGTGGGGGCCCAGGAGGGAGGTCGGAGCCTCCTTCAGCGCTGTGTATCACACTGCCCCAAAATGCTAAGGTATTTTTTTCCACAACTTATGCTGATATTTGGTCAGTATACCCTGCTCATCCATCACATCAACTTTCCTCCAAACCTACTGAGTCCTATTTTCCATCGGGTAAAAATGAGAGTCGATGACATGACATGAGGAGGAGCCAGCTTCTTCACTTGCTGTTTGATTTAGGACCATTTGGGTAACTGTCACCTTCAAATAAACTTAATTACAGCAAACATGAGAAACTTGGGCAATATGGGCCAGGTGTTTTGTTCTCTATTTCTGAAGGCTGTGTCCTATCGAGGTCCCCAGCACATGGGTGACCTCAAATATAATTTAAAATATTGGGGTTTATTGTGTTTTTAAATTCACTGACATCATTTATAACATTTTAATTCTTCTTGTTGTCCCTGGTGTTAAAAGCGGCTAGTTTTAAGAAACCCTGGGGACCCCTAAATACCCTTTTTTTCTCCCAACCGGGATCTAGCTTTTTACCATTTCCTTAATGTTTGCAGCTAGAAATACAGCTTAAGTGGCATTATGCTAAGTAATTATTCTTACAGGATGTGAAATGAAACAAATTTTGCACAGCATGAAATTATTCCTACCACGTATGGCGTTCGGTGGCAGATTTTTTCGTTTGGACCGTAAACAAGGCTCAGTGGCAACGAAACAACACGGAGCAGGGGAGGGGGGAGTGGGGAGGAAAACACTACCAAAGGTAAGTCCTTGTAGCAAAAATATTTTTGGCTGGATCAAATATTAAACCTGCTACTACAAATTTCACGCTTTGCATTCCTAAAGCAGATGCCAAGTGATGATGCCAAAAATTAATTGGAAATAATATCGCTTGCCTTGTGTGCTTTATCCAGCAGAGGGCACAACGGATAAATGATGTGCGCGTTGCCGAATTCGCTGCCGCTGATAAGGCTGTTTGTAATTATTTCTGTAAAAATATGTAGCAACATGCTTGTGTGCTTATTTACATTTGGGGATGTGGTCTGGAATGGAGGGTTTAGATTTAGAAGTATTCCCCCCACCCCATCAATACGTACAAGACTTTAATGTTTTGTCCGCTTTATGTTTTGTTAAATTGCTAGGTTTGCTTGTTAAAGTACAGTGAGCTGATTCAGTGTTTGGATGATATCTTGAGTTAAAAATTCAAACCTTGGCTGCTAATAGGGAGGTGATGCATCATCTTCTTGCAGCAGTATTTTTACGTGGGTTTCTGTGGGTAAATAAAAATGTCGTTACAGAGTGAAAAAAAAAAAGGTTGAAGATAACTGTAAGGAGGGCAATATTATCCCTTTTATTTATGGAAAAATGTGAGTTGCTTGTTTACATATAACAAAATAGTAACTGGGAAGAGAAAGTTTCGCATCAGTTTCACATACTATAGGATAAAGAATCTATGATTGCATTGGGCAGGAGATAGATGGGGAAAAGATCTAAGAGAAGTCTAAAACAACAAAAATTTTTAAAAGTCCACTATTATTTGCATTCAATGAATCACGCAGTTAGCAAAACGGACTAGGATGTTTGGGCACAGGATCGCTTTCGCTGGTGCAAAATGGATAGATATTCTTCTTAAGTACAGTCCTTTGTATTCAGCAAACACATCAATCAGGAACAAGCATAACCCTTAAATCATCTATCTGATTAGGGAAGAATTCTTTTCATAAATGATACAGATCAGAAAAAAATGTTAACATGTGCTTCCCACCCAAACCTTGTTTGGAAAGCCCCATACTTCAAATTATTCTCGCTGCTTCCAGCCCGCTTTGCCCAAGTACAGATGAAGTGGGCAGGAAGGGAAGGAGATGGAAATGTGTGCTAGAACAAATGCAACAGCGCAGTCTTTCTCAAGTGACTGAAAAATATATTTCACGCTGCTTCCTTCCAGTTTCACAACATATAAATAGATGCTGCCTTGGAACAAGTCAACATTTGATGCAAACAACCTCAGAGCTCAATCTGTGCAAGGAAAAAAAAAAAGTCTGTTTTCATGTTCTAGTCTCTCCCTATCTTGTTTCAGGGTTATTGTTTAAATCAACACTTTCCAACTGTGTAGATTTTAGCTGGAGGTTTTTTTTCTTGCTTGTTTGTTTTGGAGAGGAGGGGGTTGTAATTTCCCAACGTATGGGAGATAAATGAGATGTTTAAAGCGCCTCAGTGGAGTGGAATAAAAGCTGGGAAATCAGAGAGATTGTAAATCTATGTTTGTTTTAGAAATAAAATAAAATAAATCAAGCAAGAGCAGGTTACAGCTGCTAATACTGAGCTGATTAAGAGCAGCAGTTACATAAAAAGCAGCTAGAGTCCATGTTGTAAGTAAGTATTATTGCAGCCATGAGAAATGCAGCTCCAAAGCTTTTAAGGGCTAGTATGGTTGTTTGGTTGGTTTTTGGGTTTTTTTTTGTGTGTGTATGTGTGTGAATTAAGTGCTGATGAAAGGTACGGGATTGACAGCTTTGCAAATTCAGTGCTGCTGTTTAATCACATAACCCGTAGTAGTGCCTACAAGACCTGCAAGAGCAAGTTGTCCTGGACCTCTGTTGACTCTGTTTTTAGGGACAGAGATCACCGAGTCCCCCAATCCAGGCTGGTAGGGTCTGAGATCTACTTGTAGATCTCTACAAGAAGAAAGCAGCTAAGAATTCTTGCAATCCCAAGCCATTGTGCAATCATTGTTGGGTTGGCGAGGTTGTCCCCTCAGACCCCAAATGCCTCCCACACCTTCTACCAAGCTTGAGACTGGTGAGAAGTGGAAACCCACAGCTCTAATGAGGCAGGAAAGCAATGGGTGCTGCTATTCTGTTGTGACTGACCCGAGACCCCCAAAATTGGAGGTGCAGGGGCAGAAGAGGAGGGAAGGCTGCTCTTGCCCTTCCACATGGTGGAGTTTCATCCAATATGTTGGAAATTTTCAGCAGTGCCTTCCCTGTAAGCCTGCTGGCAGGTAGTTCCTTTTCCCCTTAGAGGGAGTAAAAGCCATGGAGACTGACTGAACCCATTAGAAGGAGGTTTTGTGTCCACTTCCCTTGGTCAGAAGAGGCTGTTTTCCCTCCACAAGCTCATGGCACCAGGGCCCTTGCTCTGGCAAAGCGTTCTCATCAGCCTGTCCACATCCTTCACCGGAGACCTTCCCTCTGCAGCTCTTCCTCCAGCATTAGCCAAGGTGAATGTCCCGGTGTCTAAGGCTGTCCATCTCCCACCGAGTTATCCAGGTCAGGTTGATGGTAGTGGGTACTTCTACCACTCACATGGCAATGGCAAGGAGGAATTCCCACTGGGAATTCTGGAAATTATTGGGTTTGGAGGGCAGTCAGTTTAGATTAGACTAGGTCATTTTTTCTGTCGTCGAAACATTTCCTTGTGATGCTCCATTCAGCCAGCAGTGAAATGGTTTGCCTCATGTGGAGGATTATTTGAGCCTTTTGGTTTCACAGTCTTCTTCCTTATAGGTCCATTTTAAAATGGAAACTGTCTGTGTTCAAAATGGGAAGTCATGCATTTTGTTTAAAAAAACCCCCACCCCTGAATTTTCAGACCTAAATTCTGAAAATACAAAATCACAATAATTATAAATTTGCTTGCTTTTTTTTTTTTTGGTACATTTCTAATGCATTTCTTGTGGCTGAAATGTCCTGAAATCAGCCTAAATATAGGAGTGGTTTTGGTGTCTTGGGACTATTTTTGATTTAGCTAGTGGCTATTCAAAATGTCTTATGTACCTTTACCTACCACTGCAAACAAGATTTGAGGTCCTCCTTGGGGCAGGTAGATATATTTCCCCGTCCTTTATTACTAGAGCAGAAAAATTCAAAAATATAGGAAAAATAAAAATAAGTTTACTTGCCTCATGGTCTTCTCCAGGATCACAAGCATCATGCTGGGAGATGGTGGAGAGGATGAGGATTTTGCTAACATGGCTTGTCTCCAAGTTGCCATTGCTGGCCCACACTCCCCCAAACTACCTTACCGCTCCTGTCTGCTGCGACCCCCCTCCATGTGGCTGCTCTCCCACTCCTGCCCTGACACTGAGGTACAAGATGGAAACCCTTCCACGGTTTCCAGTCATGTCCAGCTCGGGTTGGAAGGTGACTCTGGAAGGTCAGCACATCCCTGCAATAGTAACTTCGCATCTGTGCAGGTTTCCCTTGAATTTCATATGGTTGCATCTGTTTCCTCTGCTTTACTGATGTCTCATGGAAAATGGGACATATCCTGACCTGCCTCCTGCCTGGGTCTCCAGGGTGGGAGCAGCGGGGCATGAAGGCACCTCTCCAAATCCCCCCTTGCAGGATCCCCTTTGCAGCTCAGCCTTCTTTCTCCCCAGCAGCCCAGGGAAGCCTCTCCTGGAAGGGGACCAGGCTGCATCCCAGCCAGCACAGCACGGAATGATTCATCCCATCCCAAGGCAGCGATCCCAGGGAGATCGGGGGGATCGCTTGGTCGGGGATCTCCTTCTCTTGGTCAGCGCTGGAGGGAGCCCAGGTTGCCAGCTCAGGCGCGGGCATCTGCAGTGTAGGAAATCCCACACAAGGTGGCAAACCCTTCTGCAGCAGCAATTTGCATTTTCTGACCACAGGCAGATAACACTGTTTAGCTCTCTTGGTGTACAAGGTTGTGAAAAACCAGGCCTTATATAGACATGTGTATAAGCTTAATATTGAAGTATGACTGAAACAACATTTTAGAGCTCAAGCCTGCTGGTATATTCCACTCACAGCAAACATGCAGCATCAATTGGCAGCTGCCTAGAAGAAAAGATATGAATAGAAACAGCAGGAATAAGTTGCAATGGACCAATTGAGCTGGTTTTTTTAAGTGGACAAAATAAGCTGATTTCTTTGGCCTTATTCTCCACTGCTCTGTGCCATGGCAAAGCCTTGTACTAACTTTGCATGGGCTTAGCTGCTACGCATGGCAAAAAAAGAATCTTCCCCTCTGTTATTTTGTTTAGTGGCACCAAGAAACTACCTTCTCCTGTACAAGGGTGGTGCCCAAGAGTAGAAGAAAGAGGAGGGTGCCTGCCCTGAGTACTGCGATAAGCGGCCAGAGCAGAGACTGAGCGGGAGGGAGTGATGTACCCAGAGTCCAGGGAGGGAAAGTCTTAGCTAATGCATAAGAAGAGTAAGTGATCTGTGGTCGGTGATGAGGCAAAGGCAATTTTTGAGTCCCTCCTGTCCCACGTGACTGCCTCCCGGTCTCTCTGAGGATGGCTTGGTGTGCTGAGAGCTGCCTAGGATTACGGTGAAGGTGTGCGCTGAGCAGGCAGCCGAACAGCCCAGCTCAGAATACCTGGGAGAAATGAGTGGCACGTCCTGATTCATCCTGGTGGCCGAGAAACAGAGGAGAAACTCAGGAGTGCGTGCATAAATGCTCTTCTGGTCTCCTCTGGAGCTCAGGTTTCACCAGGTGACAGGAAATATTTTCCAAAATTGCATGTTGCTTTCTGTTGAGACATGTTGCTGTAGCATTAGCCTGGAGGAAATTCATCAGCTATCCCTGCAGATGCGAAGGGCTGTCCAAGGATGCAGAGGTGAAGCAGAGCTTTGTGCCTGTGAGTGGTACCCATGGGTGATGAACGGTGTGCAAGGATAAACCGCACCAAGAGCCACGCTGGGAGGTCTGTCTTTGCCTTTGTGCAGGTGGGCATCCTTGCCCGTGCGTTGCTCGCACAGCCACCTGTACTGCACGCTCCTGTGGCTGGTCGGCTTCTTCAGTGTTTGTAGTGTCTGAGTTGACATCTCCACAGACGTCAGATATGACATGGAGCCAAAATATAGAGGGGATGGTCTTAAATGCAAAAGCCTGGCTCAAGGCATCTCTAAAGTACTAATTACTGGAAGCTAAGGGACGTGGCTGGGGAAGATTGCTCTGTGCTTCTTCCCTCACCTCATTTCCAAAGCGTGGCTGGTGTTGGAGGTATGACAACACACTAGTTGGACCCAAGTCCTGACCCAGTACAAACCTGACCCTGTCCTTGCAGCTGGTATTACCTTTTTTTGGTCTAAGCTCAAGGTCAGCGATTCCCTGCGGGTCTGACTGTCTTCCCACAAGCAGACAAGGGGACAGTGAAGTTGTGTCTTGCACCGGGGCCAACCACCACATCCCTTTTCTCTTCAATTTCAAATGGGACTGGACCAGATTGGAAGAGCCGAAAACACATCCATGTGTCTCAAATCTTTTTGGCCAACTCCGAGCCAACTTGGCCACATGCAACTGGAAACCCTGGAGCGAGGGGATGCCCCTTATCCTTACTTTGACATGACCAGCGCTCTGCGGGATGAGAGGAAGGGCTGGAAACGGGCAGAAAGCACGCACCAGCACTGCACGCTCTTCTTCCGCTCCTGCCTTTAAGTCCCTGACATATAATCTTGGTCCTGATTTGGTCTCCACCTCATCTGGCTTGTGTAAGCTGCTTCCCGTGACCTTTCCTCGGCAAAGCAAAGAAGGGGGAGGGATGGGGGGCATGTTAATAGAGCCAGACCCTCCTGCCAGCGGGCAGAGGGTGCTCTTGCCTAGCATATCCCGCTCCCTCCGGATAGCCAAGGCTGTTCCCCTATAAACCAGCCCTTCCCACATGCTCCGGCCCAGGGATGCCCGAGCATCCCCACTCGCCCAGCGCGCCGACACGGATCTGCTTCATTAATATTCCTGCTCTGGTGGGTGGGTGGAGGGAGCGCCGCGTCTAACCTACTTTATTCAAATAGAAAGTGTGTGTGGTGGAGTGAGAGGGAGATACAGGCTCTGCCATAATTCCAGATTTAATTGGAAATTTAGTAAATCTGCTAAAATATTTAGTGGTTTCAATTTTTTCCCCTCTTCTGTAAGAAACAAAGGATCCTGGTTTATCACGTGTCTTTCAACAACTTTAATTTCATTTGTAGATTAAGGATGGAAGTAGCATTTCCACTCGATTGCATACTGGGCATTAAGAAGACAAAAACATTCATTGTTTGCCCGAAGTCGGAGGGTTTTTTTGCAGACATTAAGCTGTAGGTGGCATTCTTTATACCTGATATCGGGACGCTTTTGTCAGACGTTCAGTTGACAGGATTTTCTGCTGACCCATCGGAGGTGTGTGAAGCAGTGAAAACAACCAAACCATTTCTACCAGGTGATGGGGACCCAGGGACAAGTGGGACAGTCTCATCCCAGCCCACTGGGCAGCAGATGCTCACAAAATTGATAATTCACAGGGGTTTTTGAGCAAGCATCTGAGAGAATTAAAGAGCAAAGATTTGGTGGCCTTTCCCATAACATAGTCAAAACCAACCCTTGCCCAAGAAGTGGTCAGTGGGACAGGTTTTTTCCCAAAACCATGAACATCTCATGAGTTTTTGGATGCCAAAGGGTTTTGTGCTCACTTCTGGCTCCTTTGTTGGTAGTGTTGGGGCCAGAGGTGAGGTTGGAGGATGGGATTCTGGGCTCAGACCCTGGATGGGGCAGCCCTAGAGAGCCACCGAGTTGTGGTTAAACCCAGCATCAGGCCCATTTCAGCGTGATGTTTTGTACCCATGCGGGACAGGGAGTGACTACGCAAATAACAGAAACTGCACTTCCATGTATGATTATACAAATAAGCTCCTGTTTTGGCCTTAAATGTTCCCCTTGCCTTTAAAAGTCCACCACGTGTGCAAGCAGTCTCCCACACGACAGGCCAGAGGAGTTTTTGGGGATCCCTTGCAGGTTTTGGGTTTTTTTTTCCCAGCACCAGCCAAATTGCTCCCATGACAGTTAGTGGGAATTTGGCCCTTGGCTCAGATAGGAGCAGGGCTGGACAGGGTGCCTGTGCGAATCCCATCTCCTCCTCTCCTTATTATTATTTTTAAAAATAATCCTTTGTTTATATTTTCTCTCAAAAACTCAGCCCAGCCTCTTCTGAAGCCACCTTTCTGTAATTCTCTTAACTACTGCAATGCAAACTCACCACAAAAGCTCCTCGAGAAATCAATGCTTTTGTGAACACCAGGCGAAAGGAAGAAAATTGTCGCCTAACCTTTCAGCCATCCTCATTTTCAGGGGAGCAAAGGACAATCTCTGGAGACACAGCGTTTTTTATCTGTGGCAGTTAAATCAGATTTATTAACATGCCACATTATGAAGGTGGGAAGTAACATTTGTTTTCCTGGGTCTTTAGGGAATTTATCCTGCCATCATTAAACTGGATTTTAAACCACCATTTAATGTTTTGTTATTTTTCTAGGGTGTTTTTTTAGCATCCAGCGTTAATCCTGCAATTGGAAACCACAGTGGATAAAAGTACTGTGTAACTTGCTTCCAGAACAAATAAGGTACAGCAGCTAATTTTAGTTTTAGGTTTCAAGGAGGGGGAGAGGAAGGGGGTAAGGCAGCACCTTCCCTTTATACTGAGAGACAGCCTTCAAGTGCGAAAGCAAAAATTCCCAAGCTGAGATCTAGTGAATGTAGAAAAGGTTCATTTTCAAAATTGCAACAGCCTGTACTTAGGTGATATTAGAAGACACCATGACAGTAAAGTAGTTTTATGCATAGCAGCTTAGCTAACATTTTGAGAACTAGTTTAGTGAAGCTATCAGGTTTAAAAATACCAAGCCACAAAGTTTTAATGAAACTATGCTTGGATCAAAGTACCATAAAGAGCATCCAAGAACTGCTTAAAAGATCCTTGAGTGGAAATTAGAATGGATCTTCAGGATTTATTCTGTAAAGCCTGTCTATTTTGACCTTTTTTCAGTCTCATATTAAGGCTGCTGAAAGTGTGTTTTGTTTGGCTAATGCTTGGGACTTGCTGTAGCTATTAGGTCTGTTAAACTGAGGCTGCCACTAAAGTTTTAGTATGCATTAATTGACTGATAAGGACTTGGGAATCAAATGGCTGAAGGAAAGGGCTATCATAGATTTTTTTTCCTTTGCTTTATTTCTCTTTGCAATTCATTTACATCCTGAGCCCTATTGGTGATCCAGATTTGAATAAAGCCACAGCTTAAGCAGCGATTAGATCTCAATAGCTTGGATTTTCAATGAAATTGTGGCATCGTTTTTTACCATGCGTATTTAGTAAGAGGTGTGAAAACTGACACCTGGTGCAACTTTATCTTTTAAAACACTGCTTCATTTTATGCATATACGTACACACGTGCACAAAACATTTGCAGACGCGCATAGATATATGTATATATAAAATCCTCCTGAAATTAGGGTATTAGTTGATAGGCCTTTGACTCTGTCAATGTCAGGGGTTAGTGGGAAACAAAGACAAGGCTAAGCAAAGCTTTGCAAGAATGGAAAGAGATAAGAAGACCTCCCCCTTCTTCAGGTTAATTTTTTAAGCATGTCATCCAAACGTTCAAAGCAGTGATCCTGTAAACGCTATTAGAAGAAGAAAGCCATCAAGAATACATAATGCAGTAAGGGTTTTTTTCCATTCTGATGTTATTATCATTACTGTTATTATTATTATTATTTGGAAGCAATATGTTTAAAGTTCACCTGCTAATCCTTAAGCTGTTGATATGACAATGTCAAAAATGATGGGATTTGGTGATTCTCATTATTGTTATGTATTGTTCTTCACTAGCGTTCCATATTAATATTTATAAATGCCAGGCAAAGTAGTCTTTTTATAGATATGAGAGCTCCCAAACTCCATTTTTATTTTCTTTCTAACAAATAAACATCCTATCCAATATAGATGATTACATTTTTGAACGAAAATTATTTCCCAAGCAATCCACTTGATGCTGAGTGTAGTTTTTTTAAACTTACTTTTCTGTGTGCAAGATGACAACCTGTAGATGTGATCTTTCTTTACCACCATTCACAACAATCCTTGTTCAAATTCAAATAAGTACTGATCGCAACGACTGTGATCAAACTGACAGGAATACTGAAATGGGTTTGAAATTCCACCAAAAGGTACTTCAAGTAGCAGTGAAATAAAGCCAATGGCTAGGAAGGAATTAGGTGATTCTTGGCCACTTTCTTAATTTGAAGTCCTGCATTTCTAGGGGTCCTGTTTTTCTCCTGTGTGAATTGTCCCAAGGATGAAGTCCTGAGGACCAGCTCCCTCCTACTGGGTAGTTTGGCTAATTGACCATTGGCACATCTGTCACAGAGGAGGAAGGTGCTTAGGGTAGCCTTCTAGGTCTTGGAAAGCCCATCTTGATTTCTATATTCTATCCCAAATTCCTCTCCAACCTTGGGAACTCATCTGGGGGGCTCAGGGTGTTCACCAGGGTTAGCATCTACCTTTGGAGACTAATTATCCTATGACTGCTGTTAGTCAAAGGATGGTGAGGAACGGGATTGTTGGGTGGGAGAGACATGGGTCCTGATGGCAGGTTCCCACCTCGAGTCCCCTAGTCCCCGGGGTGCCTCACTCCTAAGCCACCGAGGGGTGCACAGCACTGCTCTGCCTGCCTGGGTGCTGCCTTAGCTACACCCAGGGCTGAATGGTGCTACGGGGTGGCCCAGCAGGCTGACCCCGAAGTGCATGCAGCCTTGGTGAACACTTTTGGATAGAGCACGGTAGAGGCTTGCCTGGAATTGCTGAGTGGAGGACATTCACTTCCTGCAGTGGGTTCACATAGTTATTTTTAACCAGTGCCTCCAATACTACAACAAAAGAGGAGGGAAGGAAAAAAAAAAACCAAACCACGAATTCCTGCTGATCTGCACAGCTGGCTTCTTTGGGGCTTTGTACCAAGCGGAAGAAAAATATGTGCCCCAATTACCAGGCAAGCAACCCAGATCCAGACTGCTTGTGAAACTCATTTTCAAAACATTTGCAATGAGAGCAGTGATCACCTGGCCCAGCTTAAGAGAGTTTCCCAAAATTACCAGCACTGTGCGAAGCAGAAACATTCTGCAAAGGATGAACATCTCCAAGGTTGCATTTGGCTGGTACAACTGTCTCAATGTCTAGAAGTTTTGCTGGCATCTGTCCACCCCAGCTTCATCTCTGCAGTGAAAGACACAATCTCCTTTTTGCAGCGCTCTTTGCTTTTTTGAGATAGACCTTTGCACGAGCTCCTTTGCTGCACTGTCTAGGTGTGAGACTGGCAACATCAGACGATGGGAACAGAAACAGGGGACTGTTTTGAACTTAGGGCAGGAATGAAGAGAGGAGATGGGCACAGCCAGGATGATTTATGCTGGCTTGATGCGTGCTGAAGGGGATGTGGCTGCTGGTTGTACGTAGACTGGTTGTGAGAGGGGTGAGGCTGCTTAGCTTTAATGGACCGTGCTGCTGCAAATACAGAGAGACATGAACTGATGAAGAATATATTCAGGCTGAATATCAGAAGAGAGTTTGAGACTCTCAGACAACAGAGATTTGGGAATGGCCTTGGGGCAAATGCTCCAGCTCATTTGAAGCTGATGCTTGTTCAGCCTGTGAAATGGGATTGTATGACTTGGTTGCTGGGGATGTGACGGGAAGGACTTGGTGATTAAAGGGGGCCCTTCTTGTCCTCAAATGGGTTTTAGGATGTTTTAGTTTCCTGTTTGGTGCTGGAGGTGCTTCCCAGAAAGTCCTGGAGCTGCTGTCATATTTTGAGGACCATGGCAATTTACACCACTTTTCAGGCTTTTGGTATATTCTGGCAAACACGGATGAAGTGTGTGTGCCCTGGTTGAAGTGCATGCCCTGAAAGTGAGACAAAAGGCTGTGGTTTTGGTATAATCAAATGTTCTGTCTTTACCTCTCGGTGGTCTGCACTGCTTTCCTATCCTTGACAGACACAAAACTGGCAACCGTTCCTTTAAGCCCCCTCCTTGAACTGTGGTCTCTAATATAACATCAGATACATTACAAAAGACCGTTTTTAGCACTTTCAGCATTTCAAATTTTGTATTTGAAGTGGTCAGTCCAATGGCTACCTATTCTACTTTCTGTACTACAAACTAGCATCTTGGCACTTGGTTTGAATAAGGGACCATATGACATGACCGCACTGGATTTGATAACTCAAGAGATCCCCCCTCTGCCTGACGCTCATTTTCTGCTGCGGGCTTGTAGGAAGATACTCATGCCTTTTTCCTATACCTGTCAGGTTCTCAGCTCCTCCTAAGCCAATCACTTGTGGGATCTTGCAGACCTTTTGCATCCAAAAGACTGGGTTTTCCCAGAGGCTTATATCCTACAGTGTACTATACAGACACACATATACCCCGATCCTGAAAAATTTCTTTCTGAACTGATTTCCTTGTTCTTTAGATATCTGTAAAATCAGTGTGTTGCACACACAGCCAAGAATAGAAGAAATAATACCTCAATCAATGCTGGGCACTTAAATCACATGTTATACTACTATTACCTGAGCAGACCTTCTGGACCAGTGAGCACTGTGTAAGCATTCAGTTTCCAGATGCTGCTTGGTTATTAACAGGTTTGTCAAAGAGGAAGACTCAGGAGGAACTCCTCTGTACCCATAGGCTCGGTTTGAGCAGTTCTCAGCATCCCTGTAAAACCAGAAGATGCTCAAGTAAATGCAGTTGCAGTGCACTAAAGAGTTCAACAAAGTGGAACTGCCCTTTGAAATGGCACCGCTGTCTGTATGCAGTGAAAACTTGGGGTTGAACTCATCTCTGAAATGGTGAAACCCTCTCCAACCACCCATACAAAGGTATTTTTGCCCTGCATATTAACAAATAAGTATGTTCTTGGGAACAAAAAGGATGCTCCACACCCCAAGCACACAGCTCAGTCAAGGGATGCGTTGTTGCCAGCCACTGCAGGGTCAGACAGCCTCTGCCCTGCTTTGCATCTAGCATCAGCTCTGCTCTGTGTCAGAGGCTCTTTTACACCCCAAAGCTTTGAGTGTCCTTAGTAGCAATCTTCCATGTGTTACTGACAGCCAATGCAGCTAACCATCACTGAAAACCAGCAGCAGCACCAGGTGATTCACTTCCCTCAGGGAGCACGGCAAAGTCATTTCATTGCAGGGGAACCATTTTGCCACCTCTTTTCCAGCAAAGGAAGGCTTTTACTCCCTCCAACCTGCAATTGGAACTTGTTCGCCAGCATGGCCAGCAGCTTTGTGGCAGATACTACCCTCCTTTTCTTCCCTGGCCTGCTGTTTTGAAAGGGTTGTTTGTAGCACAGAAAAGACATCACGGCTCACAAGCACGTCTCAGAAAAGAATCTGAGGATCTCCTGCCAGTGCTTTTCTTCCAAGGGACAATTCTGCCACTACTCTGCTAATGGAGGAGTTTTGGAAGCCAGCCCGACCACCTTGTCATTGCTCATGGCCTGACACAGCCTGCGTGAGTTGCGAGGCTGCAAGGGAGGACATATGTGTAATGGAAGAGGGAAAGAAAGTTGACACGAGTGGAGAGATGGAGGGAGCCGACGTCCAGGTTGCTCAGCAGAAGGCTCACTTCCATCCGAGCAGAGCAGAGAGGAAGGGGAGGGCTTGGAAAGCCTTTCCCACAAGGGAAATGGATGCCCTGTTTGGACAACTTTTCTTCTTGCTTTCCTTGCTTATCATTTGTTCCGCCTATTCACAGGAGAGACTCAAGCAAAACAGAGGGCTTTGTGTTCCTCCCGGACTGCCTTAACGAGGGGGGAGTTTCAGGGCTGGCAGTGGGGAGTGTGTGCTCACACACCGTGGAGAGGAGATGTGCAGCATCAGGGCCCAGCTACCCACTGGGGTGGGGACAGCTGGGAAACTGAGGGCAAAAACAAAAAGGGAATTTTGTGGCCAATATGCATCCTCTAAAATGGGATTTTCTTAAAGATGATATTGGGAAATACTTTCAGCTTGTGAAGGTGTTGAAACTCTGAGCCAGCACCAAAGGCTCATGGATTCCCCTTTCATCGGAGGTTCTGTGCGGCATCTCCCAGGGATGCTCTAGACACATTTGTGCCTCACAGGGTGTCAGTCTCTTCAATCCTACTTGTTTATGGCCAGTATGCCCATAAATCCCAAAGGCGCAGATTGCCAGAGGCTGGAGGCTTATTCTCAGGAAGCACAATTACATATTCTCTTCTTGCTCTAAATAGTGGCCAAAGTCGTTGATCTGACCGTCAGTTGCCTCACCCAGAATGGTTGTTATTAAATAGTTAAGGCCATCAATCCTAGCAAATAAAAATGTGTTTGTAATCAGAATCACTCTGGGTGTAGGTAGACCTGCCAGTTCAGTCTATAGCAGGGCATCTTTAATGTGTCCTACTAGAAGACCAATGTTTTTTTTCTGCCAGCTCTTCAGACTTGTGTGGGTTGGATGGTTGCGTCACATTCATTTTGCTCCTGCAGCTGACAATGGACATTTCAAAGAAAACAATGATGATTTCTTGGAATAAAATTTGCTTGTAAAGAGAAAAAAATCTCAGAGCCATTTGCTGAGCTTTTATCATCACACTTGGGAGTAGAAAGGAAATTGGCCGTATGCTGCCTGTGAACAAAGTGCTTTTCACGCCCTTCTTGAAATCCACCCATGTTTGGACAAATTATCAGTAGTGTGCATGTTCTTAAGAGGTTTGTTGAAATTTGGCTGCTTCATTTCTCTGAAGGCATGGTCTGCAAAGCGCCTGCTCTGGCTCAATGTTGTTGAATGGGAGAGGGACTTTTTTCCCCAGAACATGCCTGACTTAACTCCCTCACATTGACTGAGCACATCTAAGGTCAGCCAGTGAGTGAGCCACCAAAGGGCCCAACCACTTTGTTCCATATGAACAAACTGCTCTTCAGCTTTCCCTCCCAAGTTTCTTTTTTTAGTAATATACAGAAAAACAGTATCTTGGATAAAATCTGGCTGATTACAAATCTAGGCTACGAACAAACTTAAAATGAGTGTTAAAGTTGCAATATTGAGCACTCAGTAGCTGAGGAGCTCTCAGAACGCATGCTGCCTTTGCAGGCTTAATTTGCCTTCCTACTGCCTATGGCTTATGATAATTTTTAATTACCCAATCACGCGATATCTTTTCCCAGAGGATTCTTGTTCCTTTGCCACACAGGATGGACAAAGATCTCTTAACAGGTACCCAGTTAGTTTTTCTTTTCATGCTTATCCACCACATTATCCAAAGGCAGAAATAAATATGCATCTACTAATTAAAAGATAGATTTAAATGGTGAAACAATTTCACTTCTGATTTATACCATATTGTAAGGAGGGCCCACCATGGGAGCAGGGAAGACAGAAGGCAGCTGTAAAATCTGACTTTGACCAGAGTCTTAGCAACCATTTCTGCTGTAGATGGCCTCAACACTGTTTGCCTTTAATCATTTAACTTTTTATAAAACTGGAATGACAATATACCACTATCTGTCTGGAAAAAGTCAACCTCTTTATTGCTTGAGAAGTGTTGCAATACAATGGTGATGGGGTCCTGTATAAACCAAGATAGGCAGCAAAACTCTGTATTTAATACATGCCCAGCACACAAATAAAATGTGAAAAATGTTTCATTTTGGTCTTTAAGTAACAGAGGGAGTCAAGGAGGAGGTAGCAGGAAGCTTAGAATTGGAAAGTGATAGCTTTGGCGATGCAGTGCAATGATTGAAAATGACATCTTCCATATACCCAATTAAAATTCATACCTTTTAACCTTCGCAGCCATCTGAGATCTGTATCATTAAGACTGATTCAACAAGATGCCTTGATATTCTAAATTATTTGTATGCCTGGTATTCCAAATAAACATTTGTGAAATTCATTTCAAAAGATGTTAACACTCGTGAAACCCATGTGCCCCAGAGGGATTATATAAATTTCCATGTCAAATATTTGAAGCAAAGCACTTGTACAGAAACAGTGTTTTTTGTGTTTTGATGCCTTTCATTTCCATAAACTAGATTACTTTCTGAAATTACTTTCACACAGAGAACAGTTTCTATTGAATTCCAGTCAGTGAGCTCCTTGGAGTGTGATGTGAATAAAATATTACTGGGTTATGTAGCTTCCAGGGTGCATATGCATCTGTGCTGTATAAGCAGGGCAAACCAAGTTTGGATTTTATCTTGAAGAGGGTTCACGCACTGAGATTTACTGTCTTAGAGTAATTGCTAAACAACTATTTCATTTACAGCCTAACAAGGAAGCTCTCTAGATTTCTGTCTCCAGCCCCTCTACCTGGCTAACAATGACATGATCTCCCTCGGTAAGTAGAGATTTGCTGGCAGGCAGCAATTCCTGGCTGTCAGTGGTTCTTGAACAGAAAAGTTTTATCTGCTTCTTGCAAACACTGATTCTGCCAAAAATTCACACGCACACATACACACAAAAATAGATCTGAGCAAACATTGCCTCCATTGTGCTTGTTTTGCCAACCCTGTGAAATGATCAAATACCAGGTATTTAAATGGGAGATGGAAGGAAAATTTTGCCGAGGGTGTAGGGGAGGGAAGCAGCTGTGAGATTAAATGTTTTTACATAAACTACACACACAATCTCCATTGTTATATAATATCCCCCGTGCGGGTGTCTTAGGTCAGCTTCTGGACGTGCTTCTAGAAAAGAGGGTGAAATGCTAAATTCGGTGAAAAATTCGGGGTTCAGCCTTGGATCCTGTAGCAAGCTCTCTGAGTAGTCCTTGGTAAGAGAATAGCTAAAGCTGGGTGGGCTATCTGAGCACCCAGGAGAAACCCCTTACTGCTCAGATTTGTACAGTGTTTTGCAGTTGTTCAGTATATGGGACTCCCTCATTTACATCAGAAGAAATTTCACATGTGGAAATTCAGGAGCCAGGTCATTGCAGCCAAGACCAAATGCTGGGCCTGAGCTGTTCTCTCCTGCTGTGGCAGCTGTCCCTCTGCCCAAAAAGCAGATGCACGCCCTGGTTTGGGGTATGTAAAAATTCATTTGCAGGCCAGTTAGCATTTGTCTTGCTTGCCTCGTGGTAATCCTGGGGTCATATCCTCTAACCAGCAGCAAGCTACACATTCCCTTACTTTAGCCTGGAATTGTTGTGGATGGCTATTATGGGTACAGAAGAGGAGTTAGCTTGTGCATGCAGGGCTGGGTTTTGCAAATACCATGGCTGAAATAAGCTTGCTGCTTTGAGCTCGGACGGATGTGTGCTCATGAGAAAGGAAATTTGCTTTCAGCTGGTAAGAGAGGCGTGAGGTTTTTGATGTTTCTCTGTGGAGTTCAAACCAGTACAGTCCAGAGTGGCGAGTGAAGGAGGAGTGAGTTACAGTACAGGCAGAGACGTGATGATGAGCCACTGGTTGAACCAGTCACAGCTCTGATGAAGCTGTGGTTCTCTTGTATGAAAAGACTGAATGTTGGGGTTTTTTTCCTCTTTTCAGTTTACAACAAAACAGAAATATCCTGCTGTCCTTGACAAACAGAAACATCCTGCTGTCCTTGTCCAGCCAAAACTAGGGGGAGAAGGACTTTTTTTGTCCTTTAATGACTTATCCTTCTTTCTATTGCCTCACTGCTCTGGGATATGGACTCCAGACCAGCACTGGCTCAGGAAAACAGCATCTTATATCCCCACTTGTCACTTGCTATTTTCTGTTCCCCTGTTGGCTGTGTTCAGACAGATTCTTGATAAGGAGAAGGGAGGTGAATGAGTGCTGGTACACCTCACAGCTGAGGTCAGCAGAATACAATGTTCCTGGTTTTAGGATGTTTTACACATTTTATTAAATATGTGTAGTAAAAAAACCAGTAAATGTTGAAGGAAAAGGAAAGGAAAAGGCTGAAAGCAGTCACACTGAAAAGCAGAACCTCATAGAAATGTCCCAAAAGACTTCAGGCTTGATTTCCCTCTGAAGTGGCTGCATACGGGTTCAAAGCAGTGCTGAGAAAGCTCAAGACCTGCTCCAGTCACAAGCCAAGTGGGTGGTTGCACCCACAGAGGGGAACAAGATGTCCATGGCTCTGCTGTCTGTTTGGCTTGGGCAGGAGCTGCGGAGGGAGGGTGAGAACAGAGAACAGGAGCAGGAAATCCAGCTCTCAGGTGCCTCCTGGCTCTGCTCCTCCTCCTGCTCCTCCCCATGGCTGCAGTCCTTTGGCTCTGGTAGCAAAACCTGTTTTGCCTGAGCACGATGAAGTCCATATTGCTCAAAAGAAACATCTGCCAGAATGTCGCTGCCAGCTCCCGTGCACATAACTCGGTGAGAGCACATGGAGGGATGCACCACTGCACCATATTTCCCTTGAGAAGACCAGGAGAAAGACCCCCATTCTGCAGCCACCTGGGTTCTATCCTTTTTAGGCTGCAAGACTTTCTTACCTGCTCATCCTTTTCCAGCAAGGACATCTGACTTGATCAGGACAAGATGCAGCTCTGCTCTCACTCACACATCAGTCCACAAACTCCCCACTAATCATTCCTCATTACACAAGGGTGACAATGCAGGGACCAGAGCATAGGAATGAGGGGAACAGAGTTTTGATGCAGGAATACATTAAATACAGCCTCCCTACCCTTTCAGAGATCCACCAGTTCCCACTGACACAGCTCACCTGAAGGAGCTGCAGAGAGAGAATTTTTTTCACTGGTTAGTGAAAGATAAAAAGCTGATTCCCAGCAATTGCCAAAGAGCATCAAGCTAAGAACTAAATAGGGTAAAAAGAAATGGGCTGCAATATACGCTCAGTCTTTGGTGCATTTCTTTAATGCCAGTCTTTAGGGGCAGACTTTGCAAAAATCCCCAATTATTTTAGCTGGTTAATCTGGTCCAAAGTAGGCTGTTGGCCAGCCTATATGCTCTACGTATGATCTGGCTTAGCTAATCTGATAAATTCCAGTTTATTCTCTGGGTAGGTCCTGCAAATCCAGGACTATTTTAATTAGAGAAGCTGGGCAGCGACAGTTTATTGGGCAATGGAGGTAAATTCGCAAGTCCTTGGGTCAGCGCTTGCCAGAGACGCAGGTCATTTGGGTTAACGAGTTGCCACTGCCCTAAATGATGGCTTTTCCTTCATCTCACTGCTGCTAGGCTGTTTTTAGCGTGTTTTTACAGATGAGCAGGCCTGAGAATATTACTGACTCCAGTCTTGGTCTGTGGTTCTAACACAAAGCAATTTTTGGGCAGTCCTTTCTATTTTCCAGCCTTGGTTATGCTGGCTTCTGCAGCCCTTTGAACCTAAATACAAAATGAGCATTGATTTCTAAGAGAGAGGATTCGGATCTTTAGTTTTCCTCGTGTTACTTCTTTTGCAGTGGAGCCCGCTGAGATAAAGCTTCCAGCCTGTAGGTACTGTATTCCCCTTGCAGATGAGAGCTTGGGCCATGAAGATCTGTGGTCGGGGGAGACAGGACAGACAGAAGAAACCTATGGGCCATGGTTGCTTGAGGAGAAAGGCGGCTGCAGAGCCACTGAGTGCCTGGCACAAGGCAGTAGAGCTGGGATGCTCTGCCTTCAGCCACCCTCTCCTCCTCATCACAGAGCAGGCAGCTTTTGTTGCGCACAATATAGCTCCATTTTTATTGGCAAGAGCCAACCATACAGAATAAGGTCTTTTCAACCCCATTTGCCATTCTTTCTATCTGATAAACTTAATGCCATTAAAATTGAGGACGAGGTGTACAGAACTTGCCAATTTCCAATGCAGATCGTTTGTCAGAAAGCAAAAGCTTCTGTTCTTTTTCCTCAGAAGGATAAGTGAAAAGTGCCTATATTGGGACAAGAGACCATAAATAAAGCTGAAATAATGGGAGATCACTCACAAATTCTCCACGCTTTGGAAATATTTCCACTCACATTTGTAACGCTGAAGAAAGTGGAGTTTTATGTAAGAAACAGGCTGCAGAATAGGGACATCCATGTCCTAGTCCTATCTCTGCCCTAAACTTCCTGCAAAAAAACCCTTCCCGGCTGGTCTCTGTTTCTTCTCCTGTGAAATGAAATTTCTTGTCCTCCTTTCCAGCAGAGTCACTTGTGAAAGTTTTTGATCTGTGTGTGCAAGCTGCTGCCACATGCGTGAAAGAGCAGGCAGGGAAATGCTGGAACAGGCTTCCCAAAGGAAGTGAACCAAAATTCAGCCCAGAATTGGGAGCTGTGATTCCCTGGGTACAGAGACAATGTCCTTGTGTGAAAGATGGGGCGGGGGGGACGACACCTTAGGCCCATTGCCACCCTGAGGTGGGAGCACAGAGCCAGGCCTGCTCCTCAGCACACGTCTCAAACTCCATTTTAAGGACAGTCAAGAGGGAGCCCCGCGGGGGTTTGTTTTTCTCCCCTGACTTTGTCCCAGTGCTGGGGTATTTTGCTGATGTGGTGGAGGACGCTAACACCTTGATGGGCCCCATCTGTTCCAGCGAGGAGAGTACAGCTGAATGCTTCAAGGGTGCCCGGGTGCAGCTTGGGAACGCTCCTTGCTTTATCCATGGTGAAGCAGTTGGCATCAGCCTAGCTCCCTGGCACCCAGAGGGGGGAAATCCTGAGGTAAATTCGAGTAGACGTGATGTTAGAAAAGAACTAACCGTTAGGGCAAGTCGGGGTCGCCAGGTCTCCCAGCAGGGACAGGTGCCTGCCACTCTGCGCTTGGCCGCCAGCCAAGGACTTAGCGGTGGGACTCATGCCAGTCACGCATGAAGAGTAGACACAAGACTGGATCCGCTGCGACTCCGCTCCACCGCAGACAATAAGTAGTTTCCTTTGCTCTCCCTGCCTCTCTCGTGCGTGCGTGTTTGTGTGCAAACGCGGGGTGGCTGGTGCCCAGGTTGCTATGTGGCATCTCCAGGGCGAGCAATGCCGGCGCTGAGGATGCTGGAAGATGCTGTGAAGTTGGCGGTGACCCTTCGCGATGCTGTTGCAGCCTGGAGAATATTCTGCATGTCCCTGTCTGGTGAAGGGGGTGGGGGGCGGCAGGAGGAAAGCGAAAAGGGGCCTCCAAAGTCAGAACTGATTTCTGGGCTGCGTGCAGCTATCTGCATGTACAAACCGGTATTTGCATATGCAAGTATCCAGCTGTGCATTCAGCCACTTGCTATGCTGAAGCAAAGGCAGGCATGTGCATGTTTAATGGATCCTGTTCAGAGCTCGCTCGCTGAAATATGGTTGCTGCTTCTACCTAACTCTGAGACCAATCATCATGGGAAGTATCTGAAAATCTAGCTGGCACATCATATGATAACTGGAAGCTTGTAGCCTTGTATTTTTGAGGCTATTTGTTTTCCATCCTCAGATCTTTAGACTGTTCTTTTTAAGTACATTCTTTTTAGAAGAAAGCACTGAATATTTTTTTGCCATATAACAGAGACCATCTCTGTGAGCTCTCTGGAAGTTGTGCCCTGTGTATTTCAGAACAGTAGAGGCAAAAAAAGGCGCGTCTGTTCAAGTCACAAAGAAAAAAATAATTTTTTCCTCTTCCTATCACCTCTTTTCCCCCTTCTCTGCCTTCCATTCTCTCATCTGCTAAATGAGATGTTTCCACAGTTTCATTCAACACAGGATGGCAGTGGTAGAGCTTGGCAGCTATGGGAGCAAATGACTTACAACCAAAGGACAGCTTGAAAGGCAAACATGCGATTCATTGAACGTCTGGCAATCCAGAGTCTGTCAGAGGCCCTTTCCAACTTGCAGCTAAGGAGCATTGGACAGTCCCTTAAATAAAATGCATTTTGCTTTAGCGTAGCAGCTGACCATGCTGACTTCTGTCATCTCTTACATCTTCTCCTATTTTCTTTTGCATTTTCCATGTGTGTTGTTCTGCTGATCTCAGTTCTGAGGGGAAGCGTAGCAATACAGCTGCTGTGCATTTCTTTGTTATTTCCTTTCCTGCCTTGGCACCTGTAGCCACTGTAACTAAGCACTTTACAGTAATCTTAAAAGCCTTCCAAAAATACTGTGACTCATTAAAACTGACTCAATAATAAAATCGATGGCAGCTTTCTATCCCTTCTGGAAAACTCATCTGCCCTGCAGTTCCAGACAAAAATAAACTAGATAGTTTTTAGGTTTGGGTTTTTTTTTTTTCCCAAAGCTTGACTGAAGAAACAAATGAAGTCTCATGTGATGTCAGGACCACCAGACTTTGAATTTTTAGGTGTTATCCCTGTGCACACATATGCTGTTTCTGTGCTTCTTGTCTATTGTCAGTCCTAAATCCAAGATTGTGGAGTTTGAGAAAAGCACTGAGCCAGTGCTGTAGCAAATATTTAATAAAAAGGAGTGAGAGGGAACGGCTTTGTCACACCAGCATTTACTAGACAAAGAGCTGCAGTCTCTGCAGGTGGAATGTGCGCAACCACGCATGTCATCCATAAGTGTGCTTGCTCCAGGCAAAGACACACGCCTGGAAAGCATCAGGACAACCGGATGGTGCCTTTAGCTCTACTTCTACTCCACCCTATGACCTGTGGGGTGAACATAAGCTAGTTGTTAGTAATATGTCTACACAGCATGGTGAAGAGGAGGAATGAGAGTAATAACTATATTTTGTGACCCACGTGCACCTCTTGTCCATGTTGCCAAGCAGTCGGTGAGGCACAAAGCATCTGCAGTGCTAAGAAAGAGCCGGTCTTATGGTGTCTGCTGATGGACTTAGACATGGCAAGCTTAGCTCTGCTGGGGCCCAGCTGGTCTGCCCACACAGATGCACAGGCTGGAGGTGCTGTGCTCTCCATCTGCATGAAGGGGTGAGCACAGCCTGGATCTGCCTCCAAGCAGAAAAAGCAGCTCCCACCTCTGCTTACCTGTTAGTGCGGCCACAATTCAGATCTGCACACCTGTGCACATCAGCAAAACAGGATCACTCTGCTGACCTCCTTAGCAAAGATCTTTGAGATCAACAGAGAAAATGTTCTGTCTAAGAGCTGGAGATTATCTGGTTTAGAGTGTCTCTTTCTGCAGTCCAGAGGGGATGGAGTTATTTTAAATCTTTTTTGTGCAAAGAAGAAACCAGAAGATTATTTTCTTTCTTCAGTGTCCTAAAACTCCTCAGGGCTGCTTATCTCCAATTGTGCTTGTCAAATACGCCCTTCTGCTATGCACTCTTCAGGGGAATGCATTTAAGAGCTTAGAAGATCCAGCCAGGAGAGGGGACTGGTGCCCGTATGACTTACATGACAAATGCACACACAGTGAAACAATACCTACAATGGTGGGCTGAGAAAGACCCATGCTACTCATAAAACCAAAGAATAAGGCTCAAAAGGCTTTTAGGAAGCTATTTAGTCCACCTCCCAGTCCCAGTACCCAACAAAAATGAAATCACTCCTGCTAGATATTTCCCTAACCTGTTCTTAAAGATCTCCAGTTTAGAAGAAACTGTACTACCACCAGCCTAGTTCACCACTTCACAATTCTCACTCTGCAGAGATTTTCCTACTGCCTAATTCATGTTTTCCCTTGCATCTTAATCCTGTTGCTTCTTGTCCTATCCACCTTGGAAATGCACAGCAGACTGGTCCCTTCTACAAACTGCACAAAATTGCCTTGCATGGGACTGAGGTAATGTCAGTCACAGACCTGAATTCCAAAAGGTTTGTAAATTATCACTTCAATACTGACATGTTTTTACGGAAAAAAGAAGAGCTCGATTCCTCCACTCTAAATTTTTAGCAGCTATTAAATTTGGGCTCTAACTTCCTACCCACCTCCCAAATTACTAGTTGATTTGACGTGTCAGCCACCAAGCAGGTGTAAGTCCCCTGTCCTTGACGTCAGTGCAGTTGACCCAGATGAAGTGCTGACTGAGACTTCTGGAGCTGCAAAATCCTCCTGAAAAGTTGAGCAGGGAGTAATGCCTTGATCCAACAGTAAACTCGGGTGCTGCGGCTGCCAATGGTTTCTATTACTGCTGCAGGCTGTAAGCAATTAGAAAACACCTACCATCTAAATGAGCATTTTTTAGTAGTAAACTTTGTGACATGAAGACAAATGTGGAAATCACAAGACCTAATTACATCTAATTGCCAATCCATGGGAAACACTCCAGTGAACTGGCACTCTGCAAAGGGAGGAGACAAGCAGCATTGTTTTAAAACACAAATTTACCAAATATATAATTAGCTAAATACCCACACACTCTTTTAGCCACTTGTTTTGGTCTGAATCAGAGCTCCTCTGAGTGCTGAACATGGGGAAGGCATCCTCAAATGGCAACTGCTTCTTTGTTAAAAAGGTTTTAAAGGACCATGTCAGCGGGTAAAGTTCAAATCTAAATGCAGTCTGTGATTTCCTCAAAGGTTGCCTTGAGTCATTGGTCTATTTCAGGCATTCCCAAGCTCCAACAAGGAGGTGTTGTTAGCAGGAAAGCTCAGTCGGTGCCATCCTGGCAATTTTCAGGGAGCAGCTTGTTTCCAAGTGATGGAGCATCTCCTTCCTGTTGGTGGAGCATTCAGGGACGCATGAGCATGTTATTTTCCTTGACTGCCCACGTGGTTTACAAGCTCTGAAACGTTTGTTGTTTCAAATGCTGTTTGCCCAAAGTGGAATTTACCTGCACGGTGCTGATGCTGCTTCCCCATGAGTTGGCCTTAAATCCCATGTGCGGAAGGGTTTGATCCACAGATTGCTCTGGCCGTGGGACAGCCATGCATGGCTCAGCAACACTGGTGCTAAGGGGTGATGCTGGCTGGCTAACCCAACTGGTCATACATGGGGTGGAAGCACTAAAAATCAGCCCCACATTTCTGCAAATGCTGTCATCCTCCCAGCAGCCTCCAGGCAGCTCAAACAAACCCAGGTCTTATTTTAACCTCCTCGTACTTACAATCCCCTTCCTCAGCCGAAATAGCTGGCCCAAAAGATTAAAACAGCCTTTTACCCAGCAAGACCACGAGGAGGCCAAGGCATCTGATTTCCTTTGAGGAAACAGCTGGGTAGAGCCATTTGTCTGAAGCATTTGCCCACTATGGCCCGCACTCCACCAGCACCACTCCATGGTGAGCGGGAAGCTGACATACAATCTCCCTGCAGCATATGTGCTAATCAAAATGTTAGAATAATATATTAGAGGTATACACAATGTAGGCTATTATATTATAATCTATAATATGTACTATTACTAATATATAAGTAATAATATTGCTGCCCTCAGGGACTGCCATGACAGGAGGCCACAGCAGTGAGGAGCACACACAAAATGGCTGCCACTGCCCTGTGGCCCTGAGGGGATGCCTTACCACAGGTGCATGGTGGTGGATGGGCTGTTGGCTGGGGCCTTTCCTCACCACGGGCAGACACAGCTGTGCAAGAAGCCGTGCTGACTGTGGGGGAGACAGGGAGGTGAGGGCTGGAGCTGGCTGGGCTGTGGCTGGGAGGACAGGCTGCAATGGCGGGGGCTCATGTCCCCCACCTGCATGCCCATATCTCCAGTATCCTCCATGGTAAGAAGAGCTGTGGTGCCTCAGTTTCCCCATCTGTGAGGGAAATTATGCTATCTGCCACATATTTAGAGGTTTGCTGGTGACAAGTATAGCCCAAAAAGCTCCGCAGTGAGCAACGTATGGGTTGCGTCCCCATCTGTCTTCATGTTTGTGTCCCTCTGTTTTGTCTTCAGTTCAGCCACAGCAAACCCATGGTGACACTCCCCTGGATAAGCTACCACCAAGTGCAGGTGAGAGGACTGAAACTGGGGCTGAATGCCCTTTTCTTTTTTTTTTAAATCTTAGCAGCCCCGTTCTCTGAATGGCACAGTTACATCTGGCTGGTTTTGTTCATTTTCAGTTTAATGTAAATACCAGCCCTGGAAGTCATTTGGGAAGCTTGCATATGCTAATAATTTGTAGCTGAATTATTATTATTTTTTTACATTAAACAATAATATTGATATTTTCAAACTTTGCATGCCAAACACTGAAATTGAATTAAGCATTGTTTAAAATAACAATAATATAAATTTGTTTTAAATGAATTTAGTGTCATTTCATTGTTTGAAATGTAATGTGGGAAAATATTACTGCTGGGGCAAGAGTAAATATCTAAGTCTATTAATTTTATTGAAGTAGTGGATAGATCCACATGAACTATTTCTCTGTGTGTTTGGTTAATATTTTATTGAAAATTGGTGTTAGCTCTAACTAATGAAAATCCAAACTCACTTCACATATGAAGGTGTAAAATGCATCCAACAACTTAATAACCCATTAACTTCAATAGAATTTTTTATGCTAAAATTAAAGAAAAAAAAAAAGGTGTTTCTAAGAGATGTACAAAAATTGGAAATTGGCCAATATAGTCAGCCCTTATTCTGAATTAACAGGGAAGGATAAGGAGGATGTGCAGCCGAGATCCTTCATTGTCCAGCAGTTGCCAGCACCAGTTTTTTGAAAGGACGGTGCAAGAAACTCCCGAGTATAGTGATATGAATATATACTTTTTAAATAGAATGCTTTTCATGCCTCAACGTTGAAGCATTTTGCGAAGGGCAGTTCAGTTAGCTCCATTTTACAGGTGGTGAAACTGAAGCACAGAGTAGGGATGTTATTTGCCCAGGCTCACCCTGTCAATGGCCAGGGGTAGAGCCAGGAACAAATCCCTGTCTCTTGACAGCTAATCCAGTGCCTAAGCCAAGATGGTCTCCTGCTTCAGGAAAATGCTTCCTTTGTAGGTAGCACTTGAGCACATGTTAAAGTCAAGGGGACTTAAACGTCTGCTCGAAGTTAAGCCTATACTTAAGTACTTTCCAAACAGAGGGTAAACTTAAACCCATGTTAAAGCGCTTTCCTGAATCTGGGCAAATCTGTCGAAAGCGTTTGATTCTTCTAACTGCCACAATTAATGGTGTGGAGAAGTTGAATTCTGGAGATTTCTATCTCTTTCCATCTCTTTCTTTGTTGTTTTTTTCCCCAGGTTTTTCAGAAAGAAGAGGAGGTAAGGAGGCTGTTATAATTTTTTAGCAGTTCTCCTAATTCTAGCTCTGCATGTCCTTCTTATCTTGATGAAATTTCAGTGTTTATTGTTACTGTTTTATTGTGGATCCTGCTACACTTGAAACTTGCATGCTTTTACATAATTATCAAATCTCAAGTCTGTGTAATGTGAATAAATGTGTTTATTAGGAGAGGACCAAACAGCCTTAACAACACAGTGGAAAATAACAGGAAGCCTAAGACAGTATCGTGTTGGGTTTGTTGACTTTAGCAAAAACATGTCCTCGCTGCTGTGTGGCTGTGTATTTCTGAAGTTATGAAATTGCAGTCATGGCAGATCAGAGCACGTATCTTGTTTGACAGAAGTCAGGGTGAATATCAAAGTGGTATTCTTCCTTCCAGCAAATTAAAACTGCAGGGTTTACGCAGTGCTCCACTCAAGAATCCCATCAGAAGGCAACTGATTTCTGTGTAACACCGATAACAGTTCAGTCGTGCCAGTGCAGACTTGGAGAGACATGTGTAGCCTCAATCATACAGGCAGACAATTTGATCTATGGGATGATCATGGTGCAGAGGAGTTCTTACCTGTTAACCTGGGTTCAAAATCTCAAACTGGTGCTTGGGGTGTTGTCTAAGCTTCAGCCAAGGACTATAAAAAGCAGCAGGCTCTATATCAGAGCCCAGACAGACAAACCTTCATGCATTCCCTGCTACTGCAAAGCTACCTAGAGCTAGGAAGACAGCTTGTGTGTACAACCATTCAGGATTCATCTTGCCCTTAACTGAGTAGCTAGTTAACAAATGTTAACACTATTAATGGTTTCAGACCTCCTGTAAGAAAGGCAAAGAGAGGGTCCCCAAAGTGTACATTTTCATGGCCAGCAGTAACTCATGCTGATGTCTAAAGCAGGTAAAATTAGTAGGGCAGGGCAACTCAAGGGTTTGGACATGTAAAATGCTGGGGATTTCTTTAAAAGGTGTAGAAGTTATCTGGAATTTGCCTTGTTCACCAGTAAGAAAAACCTGTCAGGAAGGGATTTAGACCTGAGCAGATAAATAATAGCCTTGAAAAGGATATATGGAGTGAAATGGAATGTGCTAGCAATGGAAGAAGGGGTAGATCAGGTAAGGAAGCCATGTGTTGAAGGTTAGGAGATGAAGGTCTAAAGTTAGAGTGTGAAACTGGGAGGATATGGTACAGTAAGGAAAAGAAACAATAAAAGGCTCAGTAGCCATATAAGTTAAAAGAAAAAGAAAAAACGGGTCTACCATGCAATAAACATGTTAGGGGTTAGTATGTGTCATCCAGACATTGAAGGGACACTACGTCGACTTTCCCTAGGAATGAAGATGGCTAATGGGAACAAGTGAATAGAACTGGAGAGGGTCACGTGCAATATGCAGAACTCCAAGCACTTTGTGTGTTCAAGTCTGTAAGGATCAGATCAGCCCCAGGAGAGAGAAGGAACTGACACATGAAACCACCATCCCTATACCAAAGATTCTCAATAAACTGTTCAAAGCCCAAGTATTCTGCCCTGAGCATTTGACTAGAAAGTAGCAAACACGATACCTGTAATAAAAGATGGAGCAGCTGTTGAATAGTGATTAGGGAAACTCCTGGCTGTACCTCAATACTATGCAGTGCTTTAGAGCAGCTTTTTAAATAACTGAACACATGAAGGCACATGGAATATGGGCTAAATGCAAGATGGGTTTCTGAGAGAGAGATTGTGCTGGGCTCCTTGGAGAGCTTTCACTAAGCAGAAGTCAAGAACAGTGTGATGCCCCAGTCTAGCTGGGTTCCTCTGAAGAATTGAATACATTGTGCTGTACGGGAAATTTGTGATGATGATGGACAAGGTGAGGATTAAAACCAGTGTTCTGTCATGGGGCAGAGTGGTCAAAGGGGCAAGGATGGAAGGTGACTTGGGAAGAAGAAATGAGGAACTGCAAAATTGTTACGGAGTTGCTTAAGCTAATGAAACACAGTGCTGATAGAAAATTTGGGAGCCTTGTTGATTCAGATCAACTTACAGAATTTGGGTATTATGAAGTACAAAGTCAATGCACATTGGGACCAATAACAGAAGTTGCTGCCTTAAACCACAGACTCTTCAGCTTGAAAGACAGACATAGCGGAAGACTGTGTTAAATGCTTAGGGAATAAAGATGGGCCACTGTGCAACCTGGCTGTGAACAGAACAACCATAATCCTAGAATATATCCATTTTATTGCAGAACTGTAGTAGTGTTAATATTGTTGTAGGAGACACAAAGGAAAACCTGAGTGGGACAGTTGTGGTTACCCATGTTTAAGATTCAGACTGGCAGAGTTACTGGGGTGACTGGGGAAATGGAGAACCTATTTTATAAAAGGAGACTGAAAGAGCAGGGCTTGTTCAGCCTAATAACATGAAGGCTGGGAAGAGATAGGCCTGCTCTCCAGAAATGCATTGGGGGGGTAAACACTAGGGAGGGATAAGAGCTATATAAGCTGAAATGCTGGCACAAGAACAAATAGGCAGGAACTGGCTCTGAATAAATAAAGGCTGGAAGTTAGAGGGGACCTTTAAACTGACAGAGGAAAGGGGCTCTGCAACAGACCCCACCACTGTGAGCGGGACAAAAATAATTCAATAGTTTTAAGACGGTGTTTGATAAACCAATGAAATCTATGCAGTTTTGTTCCCTGTGGTCTAAAGAATCAGACTTGATGACTTAGAACAGCCCTTCAAATTCTACAGTGAATTTAACATCCTAAGATGCATGTGACAGATAATGTATGTTGGAGTAATTATTTTAGGCTCTCTGCATCCTCTGGCAAGCTTTAATTACCTGGCAGTAGCAGCACAGTAGGAAGGTGGAGCGGGCAGGAATCAGTTCCTGTTCACTGCTACAAGCAATGTAGCTACATACTTAGTCACTGAGAGCAATGGTGCTTCTGCTGTGCTGGCATCCAGTATTTTTTATGTTCACCAATAGAAGCTTCCTGCATCATCCATGGTGCCTGTCCTCAGAACTGTGACTCTTCCCATGACTAGATAGTAGGAACTGAATCCCATCAGTCAGCAAAGCATCTGGAAATTGTCACCTGAAATACTGTTCTGCAACAGTTTCTTGGCTCTGGTGAGTCCAGCAGATAATCGAGGCAGGTTAGAAATGGATGTTATCATGAAAGACTGCAGCCAAACTGTGACTGATTTAACTCCAAGTTTCCCTGTACCCTACAAATGTTCCCAAGTACCCTATAGATGTTTTTACCCCCTCAGAGAGTGTTTCTCAAAGAAAACCCTCCTGAGACTGCATGAGTTCTGCAATCTGCTGTATTCTAAAATGTTCAATTAAAACACTAAGTTTGCATAAGGTAAAGATAATCTGATGCAAACCACCTGAAGGTCACAGAGCCTGAATATAAGGTCACCAAGGGATCTCCAGGTTCATGTCATCAGGTGGAAGAATAACGATGGATGTGTTTTGACAATGTTTATGTTTAATTTAACAATTAACACTGGCCTCACCTATTGATCTTTAAGCAAACATTCGTTACGATGCACAATGACATTGTAGTTAGCAACTCCGGATTGTATTAGTGGCAGTTTCAGCTGAGCTGCATTAAGAAATGCTAATTGCAACAGTCTTGAGGAAGGAAAACTGAAACAAAAGGATAGCCACGTCTGATGAATGTCCCTGCTCTGGACAGAGATGCCATTAACAGAGGCCTTAGAGGGGAAACAGCTCTTTTCTTTTTCCCATTTGAGTGATATATAGTTCAGTCTTATCTCATTGCCAGCTCTGAGTGAGATGGATCACTTTTTAATTTACCAAACATGATTTATCCCACTTTCACATTGGTGTGAATATTACCAGCCCTCAGCTTTCACTATTCCAGTGTGGGAGAATGAAAGTTTGCTGGCAGAGAGCACTGAGAACCCAGAACAGGCAAGCACTGTAAGAAACTCGAAGTACAGTGTCAGGCAAGCCTAAGAACAGAGCAGCACTATATGCAAGGCCCTGCTCTCTTATTGTCAGTACTATCCCTACTCCAGGAGAGCTCAGAGGTGAAGTCTGAAGTCACTTGCTGCCTCCATCTCTAAGGATGCATGTCCACCTCCTCCCTTATGTCCACTCCAGAGTTCTTGCAGCTCTTCAGTGAATTGTACCTCAACCCTGGAAATAGTTAAAAATTTGAGCATATCAACCAATATGAAGGAAGAAGAGGAAAAATGCAGCCCTGTCCTTTGTTGGCAGCTGTGCTGTTGTAGATTGGCTTAAACTGGTCCTGAAACCATACCTGAGAGGCTGTGCTGTGTGAGCTTCACACCACCAAAGCAAGCGAAGCTCCCCAGGGAAGATATCAGCTGAAGTAGTTAGGAGGCTTGGCAAAGGGCAGAAGGATTTAAACTACAGAATTGAGGTGGTGCATCTAGTGACGCATGAAGTCAGTGGTGTGGGCAAGAGAGAACAAAAGCCCACTATTTAGCAGTCTTAGCTCAGTGACTTTCCTAAAAGTCTTAACCATTTTAAAAAGCGATGTGCATTGGTTTGATCTGCTCTGAACCCATGATGGCAAGTGATTGAGTTAACATTCCTTAGCAAGTTAGCTCTCATCAGCTGAACGATAGCGATGGCTTCTATTAAAGAAATGGAACTTGATAGGATTGCATGGAGGGCTGGGAGGTGATGTAGTGGCTGGTGAACAAGACAACATGTGTGGTAAATCAAGGAAAGGAACTGGTATTTTAGACAGGCTGGAGGAGAAAGAGAGGAACTAGAAAGAAAGGAAGTCAGATAGATGACAGGAGTGGTGATCAGAACAGAAATAGGTATTCTAGCAAGGGAGCGAGAGAGAAAAGGGCTGACTTGAAAGCCTTCTCTGGAAGCTTCCCAATCTACTATTTTTATAACCTTCCCCTGACCCTTTTTTCCTTGTGTCCTCAATTATTTGGGGTAAGCGTTGTCCCTATCTTTGTTAGCTCATCTATATGTGCATGCAACCTAATGACATGGGTGAGCTACTTAATCCTAGTCTGTTAGTGTCATCCTGGATTAATTTACTCCCTGTTCAGCACTGACTGATGTCACTTGGATGAGTGTCTCCTGCACCTTTTCTTTCCTTCTGCTCTTTTTTTCCCCTTTGGTCATGCCTTTGGCAGAGGGCCCCATAGCTGAAATGCCCCCTGTGACATTCCACCAGATTCCCCCATCCACACTAAATACTGCAGACATGCCTGCTTTGTCTGCTACCTCCATCTTAATTCTTTATCTGCTTACACGGTTAGTGTCTCCCCCCCTCCCCATTACTGACCTTGTGGATTAATGTATAGTACGGGACTGTAAGCTTTCTTGAAGGCTGGGTGAATTGTGTCCTCAGCTCCCCATCTGTCGACATTGCCTCTTATTGCCTTCTGCACAGTGACACAGACACAGCTGAGACTTCATAGGAAGCAGATGAAAGAGCTGGGGTTTTTTCCTTTTTCTTTTATAATTTTTGACAAGGAGTTTCCAGTTTGGCAACTGGTCTCTAGTAGTGTCTTCCTTGTGGGTGTCTTGTTTAATCAAGGGATTGCCAAGTCTGAATATTAATCAGCTCTATTTAAAGAAGTTGGGAACAGGAGACGTGTAATTGCTGTGATAATGTGGAAGCCTAGGTTTAGTCAACAGTGTCTAGTTTGTGTGGCTGAAATGTAAAGGCTAAATATTTTGGAACAGGTGAGAGAACAGAAGATGAGACTATAGGATGAATAGCTGGAAACGAGCTTCATGTTCTGGGGATTTTAGAGTCTCTTCCAAAGCTAGATTGGGGAAAGCCTTTCCACAGGTATCTGGGGAGCAAAGTCCTCCCTTGGCCAGATGTAACCCCCTGGTAACAAGGCAGAGAAAACAGGGAACTCCCAAAGATACAGGGGAGCTCATCCTCTGGCAAGAAAGGTGGAGCATCCCATGGAAACACAATGTTAGTGGCAACCAAAAGAGCAGGTATCCCCATGCAGGGTATTTGTTTTGTGAGGGATGGTTTGTGTGACAGGGAAAAGCAGTTCATGCCTAGACTCATGATCAGGGTCTCAACAGAAGGCAGTCACATGTAGTGACTGGATGCGTGGGGCACTTTCTGGTAGCTTGTGGTTTGAGATTGTTTTTCCTGGTGTCACTGTTCCTCCACAGAGCACTGGCTGGAGGTGTGCAGAGAGCTGGCTTCCCTCTTTTGTTTCCAGCTCTTACTTTGCATTAAAAGAAGATGAAAAGCTGCTTGAAAATACATTTAGCATTTTCCTTGCAGTCAGCTTTGTAGCATGACTACCGTGTGCTTTGGTGCAAAGAATTACATATTGCTCTTCTTGAATGTTTACTTTTCCATTTTGCTCTGCACGTATGCTGGAATCTGCTGCCCCTGTGCCAAACACACACAGTCTACAGCTCCCCATGCTATTGTCCAGTTATGAATTCTGTAACTGGGTTGTTATCCCCAGGAACATTTGTTGTGTCATTGTGTATTTTGCTGTTTGAAATAGGCAGGTAGATGACTTGCAGTCATGTCTTCATCTGTTTGAACAGGAATGGTAACGGAGCTGTCCAGGAGTCAGCCAGACACATCCAGACCAGATATAAATCAGCCTGGCTCCATTTTGAAGCCCACAGAGTTGAGGTGGTTTACAGTAGCCAGGAGTGTTGTCACCCTCTGCTACGAGTTAGAAAATGCCATTGAAACCATCAGGCAGACTGTGCTGCTAAGGAAACAAAGTGCAAGGAGCAAGTTCAAACATCACACCCCTTGTCACCTGTGCCACTCATTGATTAAATATGCAGAGCTGTGTACAGTTTGGGTCTCCTTGATACAAGACACTGACCAACAGCAGAGGCAACCAAGGTGATCAGGAGCCTGCAGTACAGGGTGTGCACAGAGAGACTGAGTCCTGGGTTTGTTCAGCCAAGGGGAAGGGGTAGCTGAGAGGGCCCCTACAAGCTGACTTGAATGAATTAATGGTCATAGAGGAGACAGAGCCAGACTATTCTTGGAGGCACACTGCAGAAGGACAAGAGGCAACAGCCACAGATTGAATCATGGAAAATTCCAGTTAGGAATTATTAAGAAAAAATTCTCCACATGAGGGTACACTGGAACAGGGGATCAGGAAGTTGTGGGATCTCCATGTGCACTGTGGAAGCCAGTTGGCCATCCAGCTTTGAGACAAGTGTTTGGTCCCTGACTGTCTTCTACTTAAGTTTAGACATAGCCATAGGAAACAGTGGCCATAGGAAACATAGCGAAATGACCTCTCAATAGAGATAGCTCCTACTGTTCATTGAAAAATAGAATTTCTGTCCCATGGGAAATTCTGGTATTTCCATATTTGTTTTCATCTCAAATTGGAACACATAGTTCCTAAAAAGAATTGATTTGCAAATGTCAGAGTGTTTCATGTTGACATTTTGAGCTAAAATGAAATATTTTTGCTTGAGTTAGGTCATCATTTGCTTCTGCCTGAGCAGCCTCTTGCTTACAGGAGCTGTAGCTCTACATTTCCTGTGATCCCAGGAAAGCCCACCACTGGCTAAACTGTATCTACCATAATGTGCCCTTATTTCTTCCAGCAGTTGAGTTACTTGGGGGAATCATGAGTCTTCCAGCATGCGGTGTGCTGGGTCAAACAGATGTAGAACACAAGAACCATCAGTTTTCTGACTGGAACACTTTTGGGAAACATTTTTTCCCCATGTGGGGAATCTTGGTTTGTGCAAAATCTCCTTTTCTGAAGGGAAAGTAGTTTGTTTCCCTTTTTTTCTAAGGGAAAATATTCAATCAATCCAACGTGCAACAAATATGTTCACATATGTGTGTGTGTGAAGGTGCTTCTTTTCTACTTTAACAAATGCTACAGCCACATTCTGTTCTCATTCACCAGACTGAGCTCAGACTTTCCCCCATTAGTTTCAGTGAAGCTAATCCAGTCACGGTGACAAAGCTAGGACTAAATTTGGCCCAAGAAGAGATTTATTGTCTTTAATAATAACACAGAGATGGAGCCACAGCTGGTATGAACCAAGGAAATCAGTGGAATTTGGATGACTTGTACCTGCCAAGGATCAGCCCCAGAAATATTAATAGCTAATTACCTGTAGTGCTTACAAATGTATTTACAGTCCATTTCCAGTGCTGCTTCAGGCAGAAGACAGCACATTTGCAGGCTTGCTTACTCAGTCTGGCAGGAAAGGTTTTTCACACTTTCTGCTCTGTTAGCAGCATCCATGGTAGATCTCTTCTCCCATTCCTTTTCTCCCAGCCAAGGCTGTTTGTCTAAAGCCTCTGCAATATCTACGTGCAGATCTTCCGTTATTTCTGTGCTCTAAACTGTGTGTTCTGCAAAGTCAGTGTGAGCTGAACGCAGGCATCTGAGGACATAATTTGGGCTTAAAATTTGTAGCACATTAGGAGCATGCTAATTGCCTAGGGTGATATCCAGCTGATACCTGATTTGATGGTAACTATGTTCTCATTCCTGTTTAAAATTCTATCTCCTAAATAAATGAGTGATGGGATCGATAGCCTCGCTCTGTTAACAGGAGGGCTGTGGTGCACCACTGTGATTTTGACCTCGCTGTTTTCTTTGCCAACTAATTATGACAAAAATGACATACCAGGTGATCTTCGCTGGTTCCTGAGACACTTTTAACACCATCTCTTAGGCACTTTCCCCAGAACCAATGGCTTTTGTCATTTGCTTCTCTGGTTTCCTGTTCATTACATTTGTTGACAAGTGCTCAGATGAATTCATCTAAGTTGCATCCTTGCTGTTTCCCTGCCTGGCTGGGATGTTTCCTTCTGCATGCCAGGGTAAGCATTTAAAAATATAGCTCACTTGATTGCTTGCACAAATGTTTGCTCATGAAGGTATCTACACAGTGAGAAAATGTCAATCAACTTAATTGCATGTGCAAATTCCACTCTGCATGTGTAAATACAGGATCTGTGTGCGGTTTAAGTATCTGTACTGGGAAATTGGGCTTTGCTACCTTTTAAATACTTTTGTTAAGAATTCCCTTTAAGTCCTGCGAGGTGTCTGAAACAGATGTTTTGCCTTGTGATGTTCAGGCCTCACAGAGATTTGAAACCCGTTAAAGGGGATATGGTGGACTCTGCTGCAGCTTGAGGTGCTTGCATACACGTTCCCTCTGATGGAGATGGCAGAAGGAAACATGCTGTCACCCTGAGCGGCTTTGACTATCAGTCCAGCATCTTAGAAATATAAATACAGCAGTACCTTAAATCCAAAGCTTGCCCGACTTTGCCCTGGCAAGTAGGGGTGCATAGTCCTTTCTGTCAACATTGCGATGGATGAAGTAACTGCCAGCAAAAATGTTAAGATGAATTAAGGCAGCAGTGATGTCTTCCATCCGTGCAGCAAGGACTGCCAGGACTGGATGTCAGATCCCTCACACAGCCTTGGGCTGTAAGCACACGAGATGGACAGTCAGGAAGGGTTAGTGTCACATTTACATGACTGAGAAGAAACAACTAGGGGAAATGCCCAGTTTACTCAGTAAAAAGTAAAAAGATTTGGATTGGGAGGCTCAGGGGAACAAAAGACTCACAGATAACTTGAAGCTGTACATCCAGAAGAAAGCACATCTATTTTAGTGGCCTAAACATCAGAGACCTTGTATCTATATGGTCAAATCTCTGCATAGTTGGTTAACCTGGTCATCATAAAAGAAGTTCAGTGAATTTCTCTCTCCACAATCTTTGGATGAGATTTTCTTACTTTGCTCAAGCACTTTCCGTGGGAACTTCTCTATTAAATCAAAGCAGACAGCCCTCTAGCCCTCTATCTGATAGTAGCCAGCACCACTTGCTTCAGACTAAGGTGAAGCAAATCCTGCAATGGGAAGCTAAGGAATAATTTGCTGTAGATAAAGTTACTTTGCTCAGAGGTTATCTTCAGCCACAAAGCAGAAGGCTTGCTATCTGATCCCAGGCAGCATGAATCTTTACTTGCCACTCTGCAGGAGAATAAGATCTCCCCATTGTTCCTGGTAGTGGTTTCCAAAATCCATCTTTTCTGCAGGATGGGTATACCTTGTCCCTAGATGGAGCTGTATTTCACCGGTGCGCCGGGTATAGGACCAGCAATGCCAGCCCCTGTGTTTCACAGCTTATTGTCAGGAATATTGCTATTTGCTGCCTGTTGTTCTCCCTGGTGCTCCATTCTGCCTCTGCTTTTGCTTTTTCTAAGGATGTTTGTGCTTAAAAAAAACAGAAAAGAAAAAGAAAATGACTGTGTAACAGGAATCTGATTAGGAACAGGCACAGCATTTCAAAGAGCCCTGGGAGAGGTAGGGGCAAATTGTTTGTGCGAGTTACTTTGAAAATTGTCATGCATTATATTGCCATAAAATAACAATCAGGAGCTGGAAGAACAAGGATTATTCCCACGAAAAGCCACTTCTCCCAAACGGCAGCACTGCATTAAACCAGTTGTGTACATAATATTTCATTAGAAATAATATCGTTACTAACAGATGTCCATTTTCAGCAGAGCCAATGTAGATGGGATTTTATTGTTTCTCACTTCCACGTAAATGGATCTTGAACGGTGGTAGCCCTGATTATGAAAAGCTGCAATTAAATGTTGAAGTAATAAAGCTCAGGTTAGCCATCTTCCCCAGAAACTTGTGTTTCTTCCAAAGAGCAGGCAAACATAAATGCCAGGTTTTAAAGTGCTAACCTGCTGCAGTTTTGGAGTTGTTTTCTAGGTTGTGTCTGCCTCCTTTTCAGATCCGTGCAAACAAACCTGCAGATTAGCGTGTGCGTTTGTGTGTGTGTGTGTATATGTGTGCGTGCACGAGTAACCCAATTTCTGCCTTTCATACTTGGCCCAGATTAGAGGCCAAGCCCTGCAATGTGGTGGTGAAACATCCAAGCTGGAGTGGGGGCTTAGTTTTTTCTGTATTTGATGTAACAGGTAGATAGAAATGTTCCCTCATGGGAACAGGTTTATTTGGTGCAGCTCTATCATTTTATTTATTTACTGATAGTCACAGTCTTATTTTGATGCAAAACTCTGCCTGCCTCCCCCATCCCCCTTCCCCTCCCGCCTTCCCTAGAAGTGACATGATCAAAAGCTATTTCTTCTTCAGAGTGATTTCCAGTAACCTCCGGAGCAGTTTTTTTAATTAAATAAACCTCATCTTGTCTAGCTTTCTGGTCAGCATTTTGAACCCCCTGCAGATGGGTCTGAAGGATTAACAGCAAATCCTCCTCGACCCAGCTCAAGCAGATGGGCGGCATGTGTCTGATAAATACTAGGACAAGGTCTGCTTCCTCGTGTTTCCAACAGATAGACAGTATACCCTGTAAATTAAATTTAAAATGGTGGCCCTTTCAACCCTTAGAATAGCAGAGGAAAAGGAATACAAATGATATGAATTTCCTATTTCTAGCACATTGTCACCTCATGACCACTGAGTCAAACATCACCTGTTGGGCAAGTGGTACCTCCAGGGAAGGCTGGATCAGTAAAATGCTGAACTTACTGAGAACACAACGTGTGCAAGCCCCCATGTGTGTCTGCTGCATCTCCTTGCTGATGGCTTTTATTTGCATATCAGTTTGCAGAGCATCCTCTTTCCAAATGAACGTCTCTTTGACATGGGCACCCATACAGCTGTTGCAATAGGAGGCAGACGCCGAGTTCCTGGGTGTGCAGAGAAGTAAAAAAGTCTGCCATGTGCAAAGGAGTTGTGCTCAGTTACCTGAGCAGAGAATGGGCCCCTTTCCCCAGCTATTCACTTCCAAGGGTCAGGAGTGGTGAACCTTGCTTCTGGGGGACAAGGGCAAGCCATGGAAATGGAGGGACGTCTCCATCCTAGTCTCACTTCTTCTGACAGAGGTCATTCAGGCCCATGGATCAGACAGTTCCTTAGCAAAGATACTTCATAAAAATCAAACAAACCCTTTCTCATTCCTTTGTGCTATTTTTCTTTTTTTTTTTTTTTTTTTTTAATTCGAGGAGGAAAAGTGTAGGCATTTTGAAGTGTTGTGCTTTCTCTGTCATTCTTCTTGCCATTTCTTGCCCTCTATGATGGTGGTCGCTCAGGAACTGCTCATGGATAGAAAGATTTGTCTACAATTGCACTCTGTATGGCCACTGCCTGACAGCATTAGTGCAAACTGCCTTTCCCCAGTGACCTTGCTGCTAAGCTGGAGACTGCCAGTGACTGTCACCTCCAATGACACTGCTCAGAGGGTCCTTGTCAGAACAATTACCACTGGTATGTCACTATGTCGCTTTGCAGAGCCTTTGGCTCCTGAGTCAGGATACCTGTGATATTGGGGGTAAAAATTATTGTGTTTAATGGCCAGATTTCAGGGGTGTGGCATGCTTGTGAAGTCAGTGACTCTGCATGTCTGCAAACCAGGTGAGGAGGTGGTAGAAGCAATGCAGAAGCAGCAGGTAAGGATGTCATCTGAAGACTCATTTAAAACTGAAGATGGAGAGACCGAGGATATCTCCTATTAGAGACACCAATACATAGTGGAGGGTGGGGTTTCTTTTTCTAAAACATTGGTTTTCACTCTCAGATAATTTAGGCTATGATCTAAGGAAGAACAAATAACTAAGACAGTTTAACAGTAGCAAGCCAGCCAGCCAGCCAGCCTGCCTTTCCTCCCTGGACATTCAAGTAGCTGCAGGGTCATATCTTCTGCAGAGCCCTTTGGAGATAAGGTGGTGTGGGATGAATGCTCTCTTGGAAGGGTAATAACAGTGGAAAAATGAGAGAATTAGAAGGAGGAGTTTAAAATGCCATAAAGCTGGTGGACTAAATGTTCAGCTGTTGCAAACCAGCTTACTCTTGACTGTGGGTGGACTTGCATCATGTTACGCAGCTAAAGATGTGGTCCACAAAATCAGAAACAGCATACGAGAAAGGAGGCATCCAGCCTATCTACTTGCCCCTGGGCACGTTTTGATTGTCTCTGGATGCTGTTTCTGCTAGTTCTCATTTTTAATTATCTAATGACACTTTCCACATTGTTTCCTTCAGCAAGATCATTGTGGGCATAAAAAGCACATTTCTTTATGCATTACTCATCCCTCAGGATTATAAAGTGCCAAGGTAGAAGAAGCAATTTCTTTTATGATATATGCCTATGTCAGTTCACCTTTAATCCTTGTGATGAGAAACATTTAAACTTCTTAATGATGTCTTGGAAGTTTGAGTGAGTGAGTAAGCAAGAAACAAAACAGTTCACTGACTTATTTTTCCAAATAATCACAATGGTTTAGAAAATGAGTCAGCAATTTTCTTGGCTTACCCAAAATATTTTAATTTTCATCACTTTAGCTGTCCTTTTTATCTTATCTGCTTACACAGGTATGATATTGGAATTAGGTAACTCCTTGCCTTTTCATGGCCTAGCACAAGGGAGTCAAGGTAAGTGGAAGCGAAAAGTTACATTGTCAGCTAATGTAGTGTCCCTGACAGCACATACTTGTCTACTCACTGAGTATCTCTTCATTTGCCTGTGGGACATAATAATATACTTTGAGCCAGAGGTCGCATTTAATTGCACTGTCACAGGGCAAAGTGGGGCTCAGTAAAGCACAGATCTGGTCTATTGGAGAACTGCTCAAAGAAAACTTCTTATTTTTTGTGGTAAGTGGAAAATTTGATGTTTAAAGTGTCCATACAAAGGATTTTTTTTGTAGCTGAGAATATAGCAGTTGAACAATTTGCACTGAAATCGTATGTTTGTTTTCTTTTTTTTTTCCATGAGGATGCAGTTTTGAATTTCTTCAAGATGGATTTTTCTGGGTTTTGTTAAAAATATTGAATAATAAAAATGTAGAGTTTTTCAGCTTTCAGGGTTAAAAACTTGTTTTCTGTTTCATGTAAAACATTTCTATCAACCTATTTCTACTGAGTTTAAAGAAGATTTAAAATTACTGGTGCAGGAAAAAGTAGAGCAAATTTCACCCAAACAATTTTTTTTCTTTAACAGGAGTGAAACCCAGCTATCTGTCTTGACTTTTCATTTCAAGCAGGTTTCTGTGAGAGATGTTTAGAGCTGCTCCCCTTTACCTTTCATAGAGCACTTCTCAGGTGCCTGCTCATATTTATTGGCTGCGGCGCTGAGGGTGAAAAGACAACTAGACCTACTCTTCATCCCACCAAACCATACCGAGGGAGAAAGAAGTAGCCCTCCTCTCTCCTCCCTGCTGTGGTCTGTGTTCAAAGGGCAGGGAAAGACCTTAGGCCATAGCTTGCAGCAGGTGAGCAGCTGGACGGGGTGCAGGAGGCTGCACCTCCAGCCTGGCAACACAGCTTTTCCCGCTGAAGGACCCCCCAGAATGGGTAAGCCTTAGGAACAATTATGAAGAATGGTGATTTATTCTCCACTTTTCAAGTGATACTGTGAATCTTTTGAAGCAAAGTGAGGTGGTTATTTTTTTCGTTGTTTCTTTTTTTCCCAGGGATTCCCCAAGTGGATGGCTGTCAAAGATTTTAATATACTGCAGGCACAGCAGCTAATTCTCAAATCTCTTGCAGAAGGATCTTACAGAGGGAAGCTAGGATGCAAATCCTTTTGAAGGCTTTTTCCATTTTGAAACCTATAAATAGGAAAGTAGGGCAAAATGACTTTGACAAGTTTAGACCTCAACCTTCTTTAATTACTCTCTTTGGATCAACAACCTGACTGCAAATGCTTATCTGCTCCAACATTACGCACAGGTTTGGAGTTTATTTTTTAAGAGCAGTGCATGACAATTCTGCATAATATTTTTAATACCCCTGGCCTCCAGAGATTTCCACATTCCAGTCGATCTTTAAATTTATAATTGATATAAATAGTGAACAGGGCTGATTGCCTGAATTGTCCTTTCAGTATAAAAAGTCTGTCCATTTATTCTTCTTTAAGAATGGTAAATTTTCTTCCTAATGCTGTTTTTGCATTTCTTCTCCCTTTTTTAATAAATGTGAAAATTTAAATTGATTGTGTCTTGCTACTGATTAATAATAATAATAATAGATAATATAAACCACTAATACAATAAGTTATTAATAAATTAGTTATAAGATTGTTATTTTTATAGATGTTTAAAACAAAGCATGTCTGGTTGCTCTTCTATAATGTATAACATTGTTTTAATAAAATAAATATTACATGTACACACTGTAAAGAGGAAGGTAGTTTGTATCACTTTACATTGAGCACACATGAAAAATAACACAAGTGTATTAAGTACTGTACTTGATTATGATACAAGCATCTGCCAAAAGACCTGAGTCTTGGATATAGTAAGGTGCTCTACACTTCTCTGAGGTATGAAAGGCTGTAAAACATGTTTATTTAGTGTGATACCAGTTCATACCTCATTCATCATACCAATATCCAGCCTTGATGGATATAGGAGAAACATTGAGTGCAGGGGGGGAAAGTTTTGAGGACATGTGTGGAGGTTAGTCTGTGTGACCAAGCTGAATGCATGAGCCACCACACAAACTTGCTGTGAATAGTGCTCTCTGCAGAGGACCAGTTTGGTTCTCCAGTCATGGACTCCTTGTCTGTTATCTACCCAGCATGCAGTACCTGGGGACAGTGGTCTGTGAGAGCTGCCACAAGGAAGAGCATGTAGTTGATAGGCAAGCAAAATAGGATCTAGCTAGACACAGAGCCATTTGACAGCTCAGCCCAGAGACATGTGAACCATCTAAGCTTGGGTGACCAAGACAGACATCAGAAGAATCGGATACTAAAAGTGCCTATCTTACTCCATTTATTAACAGGAGATGAGTAGCTCAGAGAGAAACATCTCCATTTTAGACATTGTGTTTGCTCATGAGTCCCACTGTGCTATGCCGTAACTCACTCCATCCATCCATCCATCCAAAACACTTCTCAAGAACTGCAGGGCTGGAGGATTGTTCCCTCTGTCCTACACAGGCAGGGACAAGCTTTGCAGCAGGTGCCTAGTGATAGTGCTTTACTCTGGTTTTCAGTTACCTTCCAGCAGGTTGTGGCACCATCTCTCATGTATTGTGATTCCTTTGCTTTTGTTGATTATTTACTTTAAGAGTCTACCTGTTGCACTTGCTACTGCATCCCTCTTTGTTCCCATTAGATCAAGACATTATTATGGGCTGGGAACTTCTAGAAACAACTTTATCTGACTCAACAAGTTTCCGGTTCACTCATTTACCCCTTTCTGCAGTGAGTTACATCTAAACTTTGGTAAGTACTGGCGAAGGACAATGAGGTAAATAGTAAACAAGCTTGCACCATAAATTGTGAATCAAAATATATTCCTGTAATGCATGGTCTTTGGCCACGGGCATTTTACTGTAAGCGCACAGAGACTTTACACCTTGCCAGCAGAGGTGAGAGGAGAGAACTCACAAGTCTAAGAAGAGCATGTGCTGCCAGCTGTCCCATGCCACTATTGTATATAGTTTGAGAGTTTGACCACCAATGTTAAATTATTTTGAATACCCTGAGTAGTGCTTGCACTTGGACCAATCACACTGAAATTGTTTACAGATAATGTGAATGATATTACAATTTACCTTCAGTTCTTTAGAGGATTCTAGTGCCAGCTACTACAGTCAAGGTCTTAGACGAATTGTCCAAGCTCTGTCGGTATGTCAGTAGACCTCATGTGGTCTACTGAATGTTGGCTGCCAAACTGTTTTTTAAGCTTCTGATACTATCTCCAATCACAAAGCATTAAGGCAGCTAGCTGGTTTTTAAGCTAAGTATTTTAAAGGAAATGCATAAATACAATTACTGTCAGATATTTTCATTTTTGTTCTGCTTTTATTTCTTCAAATGTGTTGATTTTTAAAGCAAGTATTTTAGTTTATTATTTACAACAGGGCTCTGTACAACAGGAACAAGTTCTAGCGATCTGTTATATACTGATTGAGGATCTGGTTCAACTGCAGTAGCATCACATCATTGGTGCCTCCAGTCTGCTGGCCCCAAAACAACCGGCCAAAACCAATGGGTCCAGATGAATTAGGCTGGTTTTGAACCAAGCTACAGCATTCTCTAGTTCTTCACCACTGCCTGTTTATGTTAGAGCTTGATATGTTGAATGTGTGGCAGCCAGCAATTCCTCCTTGCCTTGGGGACCCTGAGCTTTCTCCTCAAGGCAAGCAAGGGTGAAGTAAAGCATGGGGACTGGGCATTCGTCTTGGAGCTTAATCATGTGTGTCTCACTATTACTCTGTGCACATCTCCTCAGTAATTATGCTGCATGTTGCAGCCTTACTGCACAAAACAAAAAGTCAACGAAGCAATGTCTGACCTGATCCTATCAACACATTGAGACATTGTATGGGACTTATTTGATTATTTAGCCACAAAACCTCAGAAAGATGCGAGTGGAAAGAAGGGATTCGTGGTAGTTAATCTCTCTGGAAATAATCATCTGGGTTTTGGCGTGTGGATGTAGGAAACTCTAGCTGTCTGTGATGTCTGTAAAATGAGGATCAAGATCAGACTTCTTAGGACACCCAGTAATTTTATATACGTTCCTATCGTACACTCCTGTGTAGAAACAGCTTCAGAGACTCTGCCTACAGCAAGCTGTTAGCTCTCACCAAGTGTCTGCGAGGTGTGTCAAGCTAAGTACTGAAATCACCACTAAACTTTTTAAGTCCGCCTTGCTCTGTCTCCTGTTAAGTGACCATCAAGATGTTTCATGTGCTCTGGAACAAAGCATCTGGGGAGAGAGAGAGTAGTTTCATCATACGTATATTATTGTTGTTTTACTAAAACAGTGATGGGAGCCCTTAGCTGGAGTCCAGGGAGCTATGTGGCAGAGACTTGGCAAAGGCAAAAAGATACTGTTCCTGCCCTGAAAGGCCTGGAGTTAAACCAACACTGTTACAATAACACTCACAGCAAAGCATGATGATATGAAGCTAAGATCTAAAGCAATGTTTGTGCAACAAAGCAGGACTTCTGATCCAAGTTATCTTTGTAGATCCATACCTCCTCGTACATTAACACAACACAGACTTTTGGGAAGGTCCGAAACCTCACAGGAAGGTCCTGAGTTCACAAATGAGCCAAATATCCAGGTTGTCTGTCTAGAACTGCTACAGGGAAGGCAGAGGTGGATGGAAACTCTGGAGGAGGCTCTACCTTTTTGTCTTCCTCGTACCTGCTCAGTCAGTGGTTATGGATGCCCACGAATGTGCAGTGGAGGTGCAGAGCCCTGAACACTGACATTTAGTCTCTGTCTCCCTTTTTTGGGGTTATTCTGTGAGTCACTTAGAATACATCCTTTGCAGACTGCAAGTTAAAGATAAAAGCTCCCTGTGGTCTCCCTACCCCTTCCTCATTGAGTTCTGTGAGCAGTGTGTTCAGCAGTTACCTTTCTCTTCCCATTAAAGCAACACTAGACATCTTTGATCTTTTGGGGTACTCTGCAGTTTATGCAGATGTGTAAAATGCATGGAACAAAGGCCTTCACAGGTCCTGCAACGAGACACTGAATTTCCACAGGGGAAGGCATTTATCTACTAGTGGGCAGGTAACAGATTTAAATGTAAATTTCATATAATATGGGAGAAAGGTGTCCACTATACACAGATATATTGAACAGCTACAATAATTCAGTGCCTTCGACAAGGCCAGCACATTATGGCATGGCCTGTTCTCTCAAAAGGTTGCAAGTGTTCCTGGGAAGAACACAAGTCCTCTGCTCTTCTGGATTGCATTTGATGCAGATACTGGAAATACAAAATAACTGTTCCTGGTTAACTGAACCAAGGCAGAGTGTCTTTCTATATTTTTTGAGGTAGATGTATGTCTATGCTGCATTAACTCCCTTTTATTTTATATAGACAGAAGCTGTGGCTACAATTTTGTTTTCCTAATTGTGCATCCTGCTTTCTCTGATTTTAGTAGCTCTTGATTACGGTGCCCCTGAGTAATCGTTCAAGGTAGATTGTTAGTGTAAGCTGCATTGCAAGGTCTGTGTCTATTCAATGTGTTGCTGGCTATAACAGAGGCCCCAGACTAAGGTCAAAATTATTATGTGGAGATTAAACTGTAGAATTTAATTATGTATTCTGTTGCTCCTAGTACATTTATTAATTTAGCAGTACAAACTGACTGGAGCTAAACAAGCAGGGCTGATTAATTTGCAAAGACATCTAGGTAACAGATTGTGATCAAAGTGGAGACCTGATCCTGTTAGATTGAAATGTGTTGTTTTGTGCTACATGAAGGACATAGAGCAGCATGGTTTATCTTTATCAATGCTTTCCTCTGAAGGAAAGGAACAAGCTTGCAGATATAATCAGCGCTGAGGCAATGCCACTCAATAATTACCCACTGTCTCATCATAATCCCGGAACTAAGCCCCTGCCCAATCCATCTGGGACACTTTTCCATCTATTGCACAGCTCAAGAATACGTGTGTAAGCTATTACCTCTGGTCGTGCTATCTGTCCCCTGAGTAAAGATTCATAGCAGTGACCAATTATGTTGCAGGGGGCTTCTCTTTCTTTCTGTCTTTTTTTCTCTTTGCTACTGAATCGTCCTGTATTTCTTAATTACAGTAATGGCACATTAGTGCACTGCTACTTTAGGGTGCAAAAACCTACACAGCTGCAAAAGTGACATTGCTTGTCATTTGTAAAGCAAATGTTAAAGTAATAGGTGTGTAAGAAAAGCCTGTATTTATGTGATCAGACATCTGAATGCAAATCGAGTGCTACAGGTAGAAGTTACTGTTCTTGGGAGGATGAAAAGGACCCAGTTTGCATGGCAACTAAGGCTGTGGAAGATCACAGCTTGAACCCCTTATCTGTAAAAAAAAATAAATGGCAGGGGAACCAGTGGTCAAAATATGGGTTTGAGGTGGCATTGTCTCAAAAAGGATGGAGAATGGGCCAAGTTCCCATTCTCACAGGCACAGGATGCAAAACCGAGACCAGCAGTGTGCCAGCAGCTACTCTGGTCTACACACCATGCCCCCATTGCCAAAAACATATCTTCAGAGACGTATCTTCAGCCTATGGCCCAATGGTCCCAAAGTTCAAGTCAGTGCATAAAAAGGGGAGCAGAGGAGCTTCATGGAGCTCTCTGCCTTAGACTAAGCAGGATCAAGAGGGACAGCTGCAGGGTCTTGAAAGTCAGGGCACTCATTTACCATGGATTTAAGAGGGTCTCTTGAGGTGTTCTGTGTTGATAATCTGGTGATTCTCATATGCTAGGCAAAGAAGAAAAGTGGAAGGAGGAAAGAGATGTCAATGGCTTGAAAAGAATGAAATCCCAAAGAATTGCTTTATGTGGTTGCTAGGGAAAATGTTTTGTAGACATGAATCAGATTTCTTCCCCAAGACTGACCATTGTGGGACATTGCTGTGGAGTCTAATTCACATCTGTAAAGTATTTGAGTTCAATGCTCTGAATGACCTGAAAGAGCTCTGAAATGCTCTGAATCACAGCTCTGCCCAGCACTGTTATCACGAGGGCTGGATTCAAGAGATGACTCTGGATGTCTTTTCACCTGTTTCCTCGTGCACTGCTGTGGAAGGACATATGCACCTTTCCCTTCCTTTTCTGTCTGTCCCCTGAAGGAGCTAGCACACATAGTGATAATGAGCTGTGCAGTTACTGTTTCTCTTATGAACAGTGACTTTTGGCCTCAGTGGAGCCTGGGGCATAGAGATCCTCCAGGACTACGTGGTCTCTATAGGCAAGACAGACAAAGTACAGGGAATTAAATAGAAGGCCTGAAAGATTAAGTGTCCCGGCTAACAGAGCAGGTCAGTGATAAAACCAGGGAGGCAATTCTAGCCTCCCAGTCTAGTCATCCTCTAAATTCTTGGAATTTAATAACAGAGGCATTTATACCCTAGGAATGCAGTGGGTTTAGCAGAGGAATCATATTCATGTAAGTGGGGCTCTTTCTAGATGTGCCAGTTTACAGATAGAACAGAGTTAAGTGCAAAGACCTACAGCACTGAACTGATCTCTAAAAAGCAGAAACGAGTGGGGATTTTTTTCCAAAGACCAAGACATAAATCCATATTGTGGTGCCCTAACAGGTGGCCTTTCTTTCAAGGAGAAATCTGAATGAGGCTGCTGGATGCTAAGAAATACTAAAAATCAGGTAATCTATTTTTGTGCATCATTTGAGGATTAATCCCCTAACTATACATTCCTTCTGAATTATTTCCGCTTCATTCTGAAAATCTTGTCTTTGGGTGAAAGCAAGCCTTTAATTTTTTTCTCAGAATAGCTACTCACAATAAGCATTCTTTCCTCTAGATACCTTTTTTGGATACAACTATACATGCTGCAGAACAAACATGCAGCATTTCTAGAGGACTTATCTTCTAGAGCATGAGATCTTTAGAGATTCACAGGTTTATTATTATTTCTAGAATGATTCACTGATAGAAATGTGTGTCGGGGGGGGGGTAGTTTTTCCTTTTCTGATTAATAACCCTGACAATGACAGGCACGGTCATCGCTGGCCATGGTCATGGAGACTGGCTAGACCTGGTCCAGATGGTACCATGTTGGCTAACTTCCTGTCAATACTCTTAACAGCTTACAGATAGGTTTATCAGGAATGTGCAATAACTCAGTCTAGACAAAAGAGTCTATCAGGCATCTAAACTAACAGAAGGAAGACAGAGGATATTCCTAATTTTCATGTATCAGTTTGGCTGCCCACTTAAGACCTGGTATGAGCTGTTCTCTGTGAGACAGAAATTGCTTATTACTAGACTATGCTGAACGCTACTCTCTGGGTAGAGACTCTGTTTTCCCCTACTTTCCAGCCAAAATTGCTGAGATTGATTCCTGCAGAAATGAAACTGCAAAGCTCAAGCCTCCCTTCTCTCCCTATCAGTGTCCCTGATTCCACATTTGTCCTCCTTAAGGAAAAAAAACTCCCCACACAGGCCAGGCTAAAAGTCATCTTTGATCAGAAAACAACCTCCTTTGGGCTTCCAAATATTTTAGTTGCCCTGAATTCTTACTTTTCATATGATCCATGCTCATGGGGTTCGAAGTAGGCCACAGCTGGTTTCTATGTGTGTGGGGAACCCCCTCATCTGTAGGAATGTGAAGAGCCCAGTAGGTGACTGGGAACTGGAGGCTTGTTTCTAATCTGGCTTTTGGTTTTGATATTCACAATATACCCGATGTCCAGACACCTCAGTGACTGCTGTTGTCCACCTCACGGCCATTGTAAAACAGCAGTCTGCTTGGAAAGGAGGCTAACGATGATGCTATCCCCTGCTAGAGATTATTTTTTGAAGTCTCTGTTTAGTAGTCTTTTCAGCAGACTGAGGGGTGATCAGAGAGCACTGTGTTGTATTGGCTGCCTTAGGTGAAATATTCTGCATGAATCCTGTAGTCATGGTGCTTTCAATATGCTGATGTCTTTGTCTAGGACTATTGAATCTTCTTCCCATTCTCATTCAGTCAAACAGCTCTGGTTTTCCTGGTTTCCTCACTGCTCATGAAAAACTGTAATAACATATGTACTGCTGCCACATATCTTCAGCTTTATTTCTTTTAACCCTCCCAGTTCATGCCAACCTCTCTCATGATTGATATTCCTCTTCAGGATGGAATCAAGGACTCCTCCTTTTATCATCAGTAGTTATGTACCTTCTACTGGGTCTGATGGGACCATCTGCAGAAGAGGACACAGCCTAGGATCAGTTTGGATAGCAGAGCAGGGCCCTTTTTCCAGAGTATGCATCCGCCTCTGCCACTTGATGGAGCTGGGCTGAGAGTTCCGTTTTTTAATTTTATTTTATTATTAGGCTTCATGGTTGAGGGATATTCATAAATGGTTTATGATAATTTATCAGCCCACTTGGGTGAATATTGAATTTTGTATTTTACATGGCATGCCAATTTCCCATCTGTTGTATTTGAATAATATACAGGATAGACACTATCACTCAAGTAATCCCTTTACTACCAAATCAATATACAGTACATATGGTGCTGTTTGGCCCACAGATATTTATTGTAGGTCTCTTTGGATAATTATCTTCTAACTCCCCCTGTGTCCTGGTTCTGTAAGCCCTGATCCTGCAAATGCATATGTACATGACTAGCTTCACACATGTGAGCAGTTCGGTCATGTTTACTGAAGGTTTATTTGTAAAATCTTCAAAATCTTCTGTTCATGGCATGTTTCATATTTTATAGAAGAATACCTGTAATGTGACGGCTGGTTGTTGCAGATGATGCTGATCTTTTCTGTCCTTTGCCAGTATATTCTGGTCACATAGATTTGCATTACGTCTTCCACTGGAAAACAGTTTTAGGAACCTTATTTTAATGAAGGCTGATGCTATTGTTTCAAAGAGAAGACAGTCAAATACCTTGACCGAAAAAAACCCCACCACACCATATTTTCTGCAGAGAGGCATTTTGACCCTTTTTGGTGGGAGGAATGTTTTTAAAAGGTTGGTTATTTGTGGTCATTGTAAAAGAAACTTACATTTCTGCAAATGTCAGTTGGAGCTGAATTCTAACAAGATATCTCTAGAAAGTGCTCGGCTACAATATTGATATGGGAAGGTGCTTTTAGCCCCATGGTGACATTACAGTTCCTTCACCAGGTCAGTTTGGTGCCTCAGAAAAATTGTTTCAGAAATGCATTTCCCATGAAGCAAATATGGAGTATTTTAGGATATGATTGAAGGGCTGGCAATATTTAGGAGATTTAAAATATTTTCTGTTTCCTTTGGTACAAGAAAGCGCTCTCTACATGGCTGCACCACACGGAACTGAGATTTAAAGAACAAACAACTCAACCTGGACTCCTTCCTGCCCGAGGGGATTCTGTGGGAGGTAAAAGCCACAGAGTCTTTCCCTGATTCACCAGTGCTTGAGGCTGCTCAGCAGTGTAAGGAAGATCGATTTTATTTGCCCTCCTCCTTAGGGCATCAATATCCAATTTTACAAGAAGAACATAACAGGGTCTGAGTGGGAGCTTGGAAAGATGCAGGTGAGACCTGGCAAGGCTCGAAGGGACAGCAGGTAGGGCTGGGAGTGGGAGATTTGATTTGAAATTCACAGTTTCATTAAAAATAATTCAGTTTATCAGTCATATTAATGCTGGCTTAAGAGCTATTGTCCAGCCCTTTCTTGTTTGCATCCCAGCTGACTGTCTGTGTGCTGCTCTCTAAGGCAAAATCAGCAGGTTTCAGGAGCTGTGGGAAGCTTTGTGGGGATGTGAAGAAGGATAAAAACACCAGAACTCTGGTGGTGTTTGGGCCGGGCTGGGCAAGACTGTTGCTTGCAAGGTCCTGGGCTGACAAATGCTTCAGGTAGTGGGCTGAGGACCCTCTTCTTCCTCCTTTTCTCCCTCATGTAATCCTTGCTGTGCTTGTCTCTGCCTTTGATATTTCAAAATGAGACTACAGAGAGTCCAGGCACAGAGGTATTTATAAGAACTCCTGCACTAGCCAGAACTTTACAGGCTGGCAGAGGCTTGGGGACAGCTGCCTGTAGACCTTGAGAACAGAATTAGACCTCCCTAGTGCTGGAAGTTCGAGAGAAATGTATTCTCCCATCCCATTGCTAGAGGTAGGCTCAGCAGAGACACCAAGTAGGATAGATGTGAGTGGGAATCGTGAGTGGATATTCATAAATGGTTTTGGGGAGTAGAGCTGTAAAAATCAACCTTACCCCATCTTCCATGCCCCCCAACTGGGGCAAGCCTCACTGACACGCGGTACAAGGGTGGGATTGATATTTGATAAGTGTGGTACAATGAGGGAAAGCCTTGGAGACAAAGCACCACCTTTAGATCCTGGTAACTCACCATAACTGCTGCAGACGGCTTGTTTTCTGCATTAGAAAAGGCTCCCAAGCACTGCATAGGAACTGAGCCTATGCTGTCAACATCTAGAGAAAAAAATTCCCTTTGACATCAGCAGCATTTCATTAAACGCCCATAGTACATAGGTATGTTTTGAAAATAAGAAACAAATAAATAGTAATGAATCAATCTGACAGCTCTCAGATGTGTAACAGGGCAAAGGTGCCCTAGCTCCAGGTAAGCAGAGATGAGTAATTAAAGGAAATAATTATTATGTGTTTGTTTAATTGAAAATTCCCTGAGGGAAAATGAGATAATTTTAAGTAAATGCTTTCACCAGTGCATTAAAAATACATTTGTGATCAAGTCTAGATTCTTGGAGGCAGATGGGCTGGCCTGCAGGGGAACAAATAGCTTCTGCAGCGACCCACTGCAACAGTGCATTGGGATGGGGTTTTGTCATAAGGGAGGAAAGAGAAAACTAAGGGAGCGAGTTTTTTTAAAGCCCGAGCAGATGCCTGCAGTTTCTTTGTGGTGCTTGGTAGAAGGGGCTGGTTGGATCTTCTCATCTTTTGCACAGAGGAGGAGAAAGTGTTTTGGACTTGCTGGGAGAATATTTTATACAGTCAATATCTATATAGATTGAAGTGGGTGTGTCTGTGCATGCAGAATATGCTCATTTGCTTTCCACAGCTGTATCAACTTACATCTACCTATGAATAGGTTTTTCTCAATGTTTTCTTGACTTTGACAGGTTCAAAATAAGGTTTACCAGAAGTCCTTTTGCAAATCTCACCTAACATTTTGAAATTTGCTGATTATCTTGAAAGTTAAGTCAGAATCAAGTCAGTTTTGGCTGAAGGTTGGTAGAAAACTGGTTTTAAATGTATCTAAACATTGCATTCAGTATTTTCTCATCCTAATTAGTTCTGTTAGGGTAGTAGGGTATGAGAATCCCTAGAATATAAATATGTAACTCTCTGATCTGTGCCCTTAAATCTTGAAGTTCAAAGACCTAAAAATGTTACTGACTCACAACCACTGTTGACTACATGCTAAGGATGCAACGTTATATCTAAAATTGAAACCTGTTCTCTTCATTCTCCTGGGCCTACGGTGGAATACATACTAATATTTTTAGTATGTTACCAAGCAATTATTATGATAAGTCTTGAGATAAAGCAGGCACGGTAGATGCTAAACAAGCATTTCATTCCTTAATGGGCCATTTCTTTATTACCCTGCAGTTCTGCCATATGTGCCCAGGTCTGGAACTTTATATTTGTAAGTAGTTTCTTTGCCTTTAGAAAAGTGACTTGCAGGGTAACGCTTTTAATTCAGATATTACTGCAGGCATTTCTAAATGATTTTTCTCCCCCCTGCATACACACACATTCTTCAGTCTTCTGTATTACATCCCCTTTGCTTGGCTGATAACACGAAAAACAGTGAGATTTTTACTATGCAGAAGGTGTCTTCTTAGCAGCTCTGAATCTGTGGTTGAGCTGAATTATGTTTCTTTCTATGTTTTAATGCTTTTCCATTCACACCTGTGATATAATACTGTGCGTGATCCCAGGCAATTAAATCCAATCAAGCTGCAACTCTGCAAGTACCCTTGGACGAGACAGATTGCCAAGTGGCCAGCCTTCATCTCAACCCTCTGCCCAGCAATGCTGTTATTTCAGCTACAAGAGCTGTGACTCTTCGGTGACAGGAGTGATTTGGCAGAGCAGGAGTAGGGTAGGAGTGGTTATACAATTGCTGTATATAAAAGCCAGTGCATGGCGGGGCTGCAGGAAGGGACTCGAGAGGTTTAAGTGGGGGAGTTATTCCTGAGATAGGAAAAGGGAAAAAGGAGGATAACCCAGGCACCAATTCTTGCAGCAGGCCACTACCCAACTCTGACAATCTCTTAGAGTAGGTCTTTTTTTTTTTTTTTTAGTATATATGTATCTATTTTCCACTTTCTTGCAAGGCTTTTCATGAAAGCCCATTTACAACATGTTGGATTTTTTAAGGGTTCTCTTTCCATTTGAAAATAACCTTCACCACTGGAGGAAAATGTGAATGACTAGAAAATGTCAGCCTATGTACCATGGGCTGATAGACCCTCTCCTCCCTCTGCTGGCCCTCACAACCCATGCACAAAATCTCATTCTGAAAAATGCTATTTTTTCCTTTTTACTGAAAGTTGAATTTCTGCTGTGAAGCAATTTCAGGAAAGTTTGGGCAGATGAAAAATATTGAAAATACAGAAAATTTCAACCAGCTCCAATCCTCGGGTTTTTTAACTACCAAAATCTCTTCACTAATTAATCGAGTTTCATGGAGATTTTTATCTCGGTGTCAGTGCATACGCAGACATCTGGAGCGGAGCTCAAGGGGCCTGGACTCAACCTCTCCATTCTGTCAGAAGCTAGACCAGAACCTCCTCCATTTCCAGCTTGTCCCATCCCACCAGACTTGCTCTTGCAATTTATATTCCTCAAAAGATGTGCGAATTCCCTGAAAAGGGGCGGTGAAGCTCTCTGTGCCATAGACTCACCCGCTGACAGCGCCCAGATCTGTGGTCCAGTTACCCCTGCCCGACTGTGCCATTTCCCTCCTCTTCCAAAGTCTGGCTGAGGCAGAGCTGTGGATCAAAGCCATTTGGCTGAAGGTCAATCCAGATAAGGCAGAAGCCACGCTGCTTGGCAGAGGGAGACAGTCTTGAAGAACTGGAAGACAGTGCCTGCTCCATCTATTAAAAGACCTCGGTCCTTTTCTCTCCAAGTCGTTTGTGAACTCCTGTAGCTCCAGTCCTGAATACCCCAACAGCAGCAATGGCTGGAAATGCTCTCTTTCATTTTGGTCTACCCAAGAGATCACCTCTTTTCTCTGGGACCTTCTCGTGGTTATCTTTGTCTCTGCCATTTCAAGGCTAATCTAAGGATGCAGGCCGTACCTTGGGCTACCCTGGAAGGCTGCTTGGAAGCATCGCCTAGTGCAGAGCACAGCTGCCCATCTTCTGAGCAAGGCAAACTGGCAGGAGGATATCACACCTGTGCTCCACGCTCTGAACTGGCTGCCAAGTCGCTCCTGGGTAGCATCCAAGACTGGTTAAATATCGATAAAGCCGGAAATGAACTAAGCTCTGACTAGATCCAAGTCTGCTTTTCTGCTTTGCCTAGTCACAACACCTGAAATACCATCTGAGCCCAGATCCATATCCTCACGGCTGATGCCCTGCTTGGTTAAGGATTTCCATTGACAGCCCATTGCATCGTGGGGCCTGAACCCAAAGCCCGGGAAATCAAGGGGAGTTTTCCCATAAGCGAAGTGGGGAGCGTTAGCTACAAGAATGTTATGTTGAGAGAGGAGGAAGCAGGAGCAGAAAAGCAAAGAGAAGGATGGTTGCTTATCTTTGAGCTAGGCTTCCTCATCAAAGGATGAAGGAGAAAGATTTGAGAGGCTATGAAAATGGAAGACGAGGAGATGGCTTCTTCTTCTGTTATGCTAACATAGGACAGATATTTTCCCTGCTTGTGCAGAAAGCACTTGCAGTAGAGGACACCTGAGAGCTGTGATTTAGTGTATTTGGTCTTAATGCTGATGTGTAGCATTCCCTGTGATCAAACCATGCACATTAACTAGTTCACCCTCCAAGTTCCCCCAATAAATCCGTAAGTATGTTTTAACAGTCAGCGAAGAGGCATGCTAGGCAGCAAGCAGTGTGATTTCTTTGTAGTGACACAGAAAGGTGTTTGGGATTTGTTTGCCTTACTGTGTTTTGGCTTTTTAAGATTTCCTTCCTGGGAAATAATGGGAAGACATTCCCTAAGGGAACAAACTCCCAGTCTGCACATGACTACCTGCAAATCATTGTGCTGTACATTTCATCACTGGGCAGAGACAAATCTTGGTGGACTCCAGCCACCTGCCTTAGAGAGATGCAGGGAGCCAAGAAATGCCATAGGTGCAGTTCACTCCTTGGCCGTATTTCAGAGGCCAAAGCACAATCTCCATAGTTCACTGACCTGATGAGCTTTGTCTTCTCGCTCTCTGCTATGCACGGTCTTTGGAAAGCTCCTTCCAGTCTCCCTGAGTGCCTATGACACCATTATGGACACGCTCTCTATATCCACTCATTGAAGAAGCACCTTAAGACTGTACAAACTGCAGTCCTGGAGTGAACCAAAAAACAGTGTCTTGTTACTGGTAGTGGCTATAGACTGTAAGAGTAGGGCAGACATAGAGTGAAAATTCCTCTGTATATTGTTCCCATTTCCAAGACATCTGCAGCTCAGAGACTTCCAGAGACAGTGTCTTTATGTTCATTAGTTTGGGGTGGATTTGTCTTCCATTGATTTGTTTAGGAGCTTTTCGATTTAAACTTTTAGCATTCAAAACTTCCTTTGGCAATGAGTTCAGCAGCTTAACAGTGAAAAAGTTACTCGATTCATTTGTTTTGAATCTATCAAATGATCATTTTGGTTGATATGCCCATGAGACAGTGCATAATCATTCCTGGTCACCTTCTCTGTCCCTCTTTTGATATTATAGACTCTTGTTATATCCAGCTTCAATCGTTTCTTGTTCAACCTGTAAAGTCTAGGATTAAGTTTAGGATTCCTTCTACGGAAGCTGTTCCTTTAGCAAACGTTATCACCCACCTCTTCATCCTTTTTTTACATCTAAATCTCTGCCTGGCATGATGAGATGAGAATTGCATGTGATGCTTAGGACATTAGGCACACCTTCAACAAGAGTCTTTACACGCAAGGTATTTTCCAGCTCCCTTGCAAAGGCCACCTGTGACGCGTACGAGAAAATCTGCCCTACAGTAGCAAAGCAACCTCACAAATGGGACATCTGAGAACTAGTGACTGTGCCTACAGCAGCAGCTACAACCAGAACGGGGACTGAAGGATCCCGGTCTGCAGACAGCTTGCAGTTATGAAAGAGTGAGGAAAAAAAATGTTAATAACATAGAGGTACCTGGTATCAGCTATCTGGGTGCTCTCAAAGAATCTAGGTATTCACTGTAACTCAGAAACGATTATAAAAGTAGCTCATTCCATCACACAGGCTGGAGAGAATTTCATGCATGTGCTGGGAAAAAAAAATCATGATTGCTAAACGCTCCATTTTCTTTTCAAGACACTGTGCTAGTCTGAAGTGGTGTATGTATACATTTCAGGCAAATGTGTACTTTGTCTTCAAATGAACAGCTTTCAAAATGATCTTTGGTTAAGCTCCCTTTTATTTTTATCTTTTATTCGCCTACAATGCCAGCTGAGGTTACCCATCTCCCGACAGCTACCAAATGGACTCGTAATTGTAAGGCTCGGTGATTTAATTAGACTCATTCTAAACACTCACATTTTTATCAATTAGTTAATGGGCTAAAGAGAGTCTTATTGTTGGAGCCAGGTCATTTGGAAGCTGGAGCCTTCGTGAGGGCAAGAAGCTGAAGAACAACAGCGTTAATATCTGTAATTAACCTCACGAGTCCTGGGCTGTTCAATTAGGACTGAACCCCCTCTCCATCCATATGCCTTTCGTCAGATGGGCTTTTAATTTGAAATAATCGTTACAGAAAAAATTAACAAATAATAGCTTCCTTTTTTCTTTTTTTTTTTCCAAACACAGACACATATAAAAACAAAAAGCACAATCTTGACACACGTGCCTGTGAGCTATTTATTAAAGCCTAGTTAATTCACAGCTTCCGTATAAATAATCATTCTAGGTTTTTAAAGATTAACAAAGCTCTTGGTAACAGATATTGTGGGATCCTTTCAAATTGATCCTCATCTTGTAATATGTATCTGTGTCCTTTTTAATGCTGTCTTTTCTTCTAAAAAAAAAAAAAAGTTTGGGCTTTGATTACATTTTGCAATTTGTTGCATGTGATTTCTCTGCTTTGGAGAATCTAATACATCTGGTAGTTGTTTTTTTCCGGAGGACGAGCTGTCTGGTTTAAATACATCTGTTATAAATTAGTATAGAACAGTCTATGAGTATTATTACAGAACTACAGTAGGTTCAGCATGCCTGTCTACGTGTATATATTTAAATACACACATATATCTATGATGTCTAATTAATCATGTTATACTGTAAATATTTAAATGTATATGTTTCTAAATGAGTATATCTATTTTTAGATGCACATAAGTGTGAAGATCAAGCTTTGCTTATTGTGTTGCACGTGATCTTTCTACCTTTGAAAATTCAATTATTCATTTTTATTTATAGAGGTTATATACATATGCCAGTGTGTATATACAAATATATGCATATAAACACAAAAGCCCACTTTCGTGGCTTGCTGAGACAATAGGCACTCTGTGTGTCCTTAATCTTATATATAATGTATACATAGTACACGTGCCCTTAATACTTGCTCCTGCATTTTCATTCTTTGCAACTTATTCATCTTTATTCCAGTTGCCATCTACAGATAAATCCCAGGACCGACACACAGATGATTTTTTTTAAGCTGCCTTTGAATTTATTCAGTCAAAAGAGAATAAAATTAATTAGAAAGATTTAAGAATGGGCGTGATCACACCAGTACAGGCCATTTAAAAGAGGGTCGGAGGTAGGTAAGTAGATACTAAAAATATCTCCTGGATGACATTAGGTTCTCAATCATAGGCATTAATTGCATATTGCTTCTACAGAGAAATACCTTTTCCCAGCCAACGCACCCACACCTGCTCAATTTTACATCCAAGCACCTAATTCCACCGAACCCGTGGGGGCGTGCAGATACGGAAGGGGGAGGCTGGTGCTGTCAGCAGCATCACTGGATTTCACCGTGGTTGGAGTTTCCCTTACGAGGGAGGAACTCACCCTGAAAACGGGGTGCGTACCTCCGGCCAGCCCAACGCCCGCCGTTCCGGAGGGCTGAGACCCCAACCAACCCAGTAACACGTAGGTCTTACCGAGCCTACGCAGTGATTGCAGACCCCGGTCTCAGCCTCCGCGGAGTCCTGGAGGCAGATGGGCTGCCCGAGGGCCGGAGAGCTGGCGCGATCGCACAGCGTGACCACGGCCACCGGCCCAGCCCCGCTGCCACCCCGGCAAGCCCAGGCTCAGACCCAGGAAGGATCAGGCCCTCTCCACCGCAGTCGTTCCTGTCACAAAGCACGGCGGGTTCTACAATAATTGGTCCCAAATTAAGTAGGATTAAATAACAGGAACGTAACGTAGCATAAATGCCAAGAAGCCAGGCCTTCTTTTTTACACAGTTATCATTTTTTTAACAACGCCAAAGAAAGAGGCAAATTGTTGTGTAAAAATACGTGAAAATAATAGTGGTCCTGGAAAGAATGTTTTTCTTCTCTCTGGCTGCTACAAAAACAGTTGACTACTGAGAAGCAAAGAGCAAATTTGCAAGAAAGGGCACAGCACAATAGCAGCAGCGACTGTTAGGGGGAACGGTAGGCGCTTTGTTATTTAAGGAACTTCACTGTAATTTTAAAGCGTTATTTATAATAGTAATAATGACAGCCAACTTGTTCCTCCCGTTTAATTTAATACACAACCAGCCTAAATAAAAGACTACAAAAGCAGCTGGGAACAGTACAGTTTCCTACTGTAATTGTGTATACGTATCTGAACATCTGATGAGCAGTAGTCTACATTTCCTTATTGTTATAGTCAACAATTATATCTGTGCATGCTTCGCAGATATGGTGCTCTGCTGAGCTTCATAAATGCAGTCTTTGTTTCCTTAATTATTAGGCAGACAGTTCATTCTGTCCCATGTCCAAGTTCCAGACAGGTGGAATAAGGAGGTGGCATCTGTCTTAATATTGAATGCCACGCTTCCCCCATCTGCTGTAATAACAGTGCGGGGCTGCTTGGCTTCAGTTATTCTATTCTGCATACAACTAGGCAGCCATATGCCCTTATGTGCCGCACGTGCCACCAGAGCGAGCCGGCCCCGCGACGCGGCGACGAGTGGGAAGGAGCCTCGGCGCGGGGCTGGGGTCAGGCACGTGCTGGAGTCAGCAGGTGACAGTCAATACAGCTACTGAGATCCGCTCAAAGCGCCAATAGAAAAGGCCTTCAAAGTCAATTGACAGAATAGAGCACGCTGCCAATCAAATTTTACAGGGCATACCTTCCAGGCTAGGCAAATAAGAAGATTTAGAGCACATGGCAGTTCATCGTTTATAATCCTGTCTTAGCCCAGCATGGCTTAGTGATAGTTCTGTGACAGATGATGAGCACATGACAGCTGGGGGATCTTATACAAACTCATACAGTAAAATTAAAATTAAATTAGTGACACACTTGTACACATTAGTTGTGCAACAGTTATGCAATCTGTTCAAGACCCTTCACACAAACCATCTCTGATTTAAATAATTTATACTGATGCAAAGGTGGTGGGTTGTATTTTTTTTTTTCCCTCTCCCGGAAGGAATGCAGCATTTGCACATTTTTAGCTTTAAACAGCTCTGTCCTTTTCGTTCTGTTTGTCCTGTCATTTCTTCTTCATGGGGACTGACAGAAAGAAAGCAAAGATTTATTTTATTTTTTCTTTCAACTTGAAATGTTCAGAAGGGTTGGTTTGGGGGTCTGGGAGTATTTTTTTCTTGCTGACTGCACCATGCAATTCCTAATATTATGGCTGGTTTATTTTCCTACATAGCTGTACTAGACTGCCACTAAAAAAAATTAGAACCAAATAAAACCAAACATACCGATCTCCCCCCTCGAGATGCGGAGTAGGAAGGAAACCTATAAGATTTGAGTGTTTTAGACGCAAGAGTATAATAAACTGGCTGTTCTTTGGCTCTTTAATCTGATAATCTTGTTACTATTTTATGTTTGTGTGTTGGAAAAAAAAAGAAGTAATCACTGAAATGTTGACAGTAGATCTGCAGTTTGAAAAGACTCATAACTTTAAAGCTTAGAGGGCCTGATCCTTTTATCCGCGTGGGTTTGACACCAGACTACCCCTATTAGCTTTACTGGAGTTACACCTGATTTACGCAGTGTAAACAGAGACAGGATTCGACCCTGAAATCCTTTTCGGAAGGCTACTCTATATACCAGCAGCGTGTATTTACTGTTACTTCCCAATCGCTTAGCATTTCTCAGTCACTGAAAAAATAGCTAAGTCACATAAAGTGTTTTTACATTCTTGGGTAGTGAGACTGAGATGTGCAAAGACTGTTGTAATGCTGATCTACGCAGCAATAATTCAGGAAATCATAATGATTTATCAGCTGTAATAGTCTGAAAAAAAAATGGAGAAAATATTGGGCTTTTTCTCCCTTGAGCAAAATTTTTATTTATTTACTTATTTATTTGTGTGTGTGTGTATTTAAACATAATCATGCCTGGAGGATGATTTGGGGGCTCCTAGCCACGGAAATTTTCACAGCTGGGAAGGATAGTGTATGTGCATATATATTTATATATAATTGTGATTAGAGGATGGTCTGGGGGCTTCTGGCCGTGGAAATCCTCACAGTTAGGAAGGTTAGTTTGGGTCTTACGAACTGTCTCTGTGTTAGGCTCCTTTTTCGTACACGTAAAGGAATAATCCATAATAGCCACCCAAAAGTCGATCCAGTGTTTGAACCCCTGTACTAAAAAAGGATGGTTCCTGTTCTACATACTCTTATTTTTATGTTAATAAAGTCAGTGAGAGGAAGGCTGGGGGGGGGGGGGGCGGTATTAAATATTTTTAGCATCCTCCCCTTTCCTCCCAGAATCATTTGGAGGCTCAAACCATTTCCACCAGCTGTAATGCTCTACAGTTAAACTCAGCCCACCTGATGCTCAGTGAGGATTATTCACCTGACGGCTTTGTGTCAGCAGGATGCAGACAGGGGCCGTATGGTGAGGTGCCTCTAACTCAGCCCAGCCAGGAGCGGAGCTGCAAGTGGTCACTTACGTGTGTATACGCTGTGTTCTATGTGTTCCCTGTGCAGAGGCAGGAGCAGTGCTGGTCCCAGCTACTGCTGGTGGCACAGCCAGGAGCTACTCTCTGCTCATGGCAGTGGGTAGGGCTGAGCAAGAGCATCCAGCTGCACTTCTGGCAACCTGAGAAATACCCCACATGCTCGTCCCAGGTGATTAATACTGCATCTCCTACTGTGTTCTTGCTCTTTTCTGGCCCGTCTACACCAAACCAGTCCAGTGAGGTGCAGAGAGCCCAGAGCTTGTGCTGGCTAGCCCAGCTCAGGACCCGGAGGACAAAGCCACATCAGCAATGCTGGGCCAGTGGATCCCAGTGTGGCCATCACTGTTTGGCTACTCTGCTCCCTGACCCCAAACGAAGAGCCCCACGTAGTGCAGCATGGTGCTGTGCAGCCAGACCAGTCTGCTGAGGAAGCATAACCCAAGCTTTGAACCACCATGGCTAAAAACGGCATCTCTGGGACATCTCTCTGGCTCGATTTTCTCTCTTCTGCCATGTCTCTGCTGTTAGGCATCCTCTCTTCTTTCACAGCCTCCAGACCAGGAATCAAACCCTGCATGAAGACGAGATTCTGCAAACCCATTCCTTTCCCGAGTTTCATTCGGTTCCCAGTTATTTCTGGTCCACTGAGGAACATTGTGTCCCTCAACTTGGCAGGTTGTGAGGTGCAAAAAGACACTGGTATCCTAAGTATGAAAGGAAGCGGTGGCCTGGGAGAGGGAGAGCAGCGAGCTCATTTCTGCCTGGAAATGGTTACACAGAAGCGCACATAGACTGCTGTGGTGGCCCCAATACTGTGTGACAATCACGAGGCCCCTGGTACATACAGCTGCAAGATGTTTTATAGAGAAATGGTTTTTTAAAACTTTTAAGAGCTTTAAAACATGGCTTTCTTCCTGTTCTCTGTTTCTTCCCCCTGGGGCTGGGTAACAGCAGGTTCTTCTGGCAACACGAGTCCAATTGTGCAGGTTTCAGAAGGAGAGAAAAATGGTGTATAATCAATTGTATATAATAAAACTCAGGGGGAAAAAAGCCTTTTCCATGCTGCACAATATCAGCATTTTGCAATTGGACACTCTGTATTTACCAAGCCTAGAAAGAGAAGATGCCTTCCAAGGAAGAGTTTGGGGCTTTAAAATGCGACTTGCAGGGTGCGAGCTGAGTTACTGGAACCCATCACAGTATCGGTTGCCCCACACATCAAAATTAAGCCATTTAGGGGTGGAACCCCCCCCCTGCAAATGGGGAAGAAGCAGCTATCGGGAACACCTGCAACAGCATGGGCCCATCTCACCTGAGGAGGAAGCCGATGAAGGGAAATCCCTTGGGGTGCCCAGTCCCAGGCGTTGGCTGCGCAGATCCTGTAAACGGAGCCGAAAGAATGGAGGTGTCAGGGCTGGGTGGGCTGGAGGTGCTACGGCCAGCCCTGTGGTGCAGGTCCATGGACTTCCCATGGTAACTGGCTGCATGCTGCAGGTGGGCTGGGACATATTCACCCGCCTCACTCTGCTGGGCCTTCACCAGTTCAGGGTATTCCACAGCTTTGCTTTCTTATCTCAACTTCTCACAAAAGCTCCTGTCCAGATCCCAGCATATCCTGGTGAGGGCAATGTGTTGTCCGGTGGTCGTCGTTACAGATGTGGTATGGCACCATCATCTGCCCATTCATCTTCTTCATGTGTTTCTCCTCCTCCTCTTGGCAGTTGAAGAGATCCTTGTTGTCAGTGCAGGTCTTTCAGGTGTTGTCACTAGTAGGGATGGTGGCCACCGTAGGACCAGGGGATTTGAGTGCTGAGTTGCCCAAAAATTTCTTGAAGGTGTCATTTCTGAAGGCCTTCCTGGTTTCAGTTGAGATTGATGCTGACATGGTGCCACTCTTCTCCTGACACTCTCTGGTGTTACCATCAATTATTTCCTTTATGGGTTGGAAGGGATCTCTTGGTCTCCTGCTCAGGCATGGCTCTGGGGCCTTCCCCAGTCACACCACTCAGGGGGATGTAGCTCAGCAGCTTCTTGTCACACATCATATCTGCCCTCCTATTTCACCTGCCCTGCTCAACCAGACTTGAGCTGGAGGGGGAGGATTGCTGTGGTGCGAGAAAAAAAATGGAGGGGTTTTTTTTTCTCTCTCTCTTTTGTAGTAACTAGAATAATATAGATTATAAAGGAAATAAAGTAGGATGAAGATATACCAGAGTAATGGAGGAATCATACACAGATCACAACTTTATATACTGCACACAATAGATGTACAAGCATGGAACAGTCAAAGCTGGAGAGAAGCTTAGCCCTGTCCTGCACGTGGACAGCTTTTTAATTACTTGAGTGACTAGCTGTGATTTGCAGAGAAACCTGGGAACGAGACATCTGTCTCCCACTAAACGAGGGCAATTGGTGGGGTTAGGTACCTGTTCTCTTTGAAAAGGAGCCCAACCCTCTAGCATGGCCATGTCCTAATACATGTGGTTTATAAACGGAGCAAGCAGGAGCCAGGCTAGGGTTCAAGCACCACAAATCAGCACCCACCTCCTGTCTCCTTGCTGCATGATGGAAGTATTCATTTAACTCCTCTGCCTCCTTGTAAATAACAACACCGATGATAAGGAGGCACACGGGTGCCGTGTGGGATATCTTGGGCTGTGGTACATGTCTTGCCATGAAATCCTGGGCTGGATATTGCTGGCTGGCATTGTGTCTCTCTGCTGTTGGGCCAGATCTCAAGGCAGCAAAGTAGTTCCGTGGTCAACCAGGTTTTAGTTTGAGAATGAGCCCTGGAAACTGGAATGTAGGTATTTTGCTGAACATAAATAGGACATGATGGTTTGGTCCCTCTGTTTATATGGATAAGTATGTGTTCAGGGTGCATGTAATTGTGTGTTGTATGTGTCCATGTTGTGTGTAAAATACACCCATACACACTGGCATAGATTACCTAATCAGTCCATTTGTGAATGAACTACGTTTCATAAAGATACATAGCACCGCAAGAATTAATAACAAAGGTGCATTGCCACAATGAACATTTTATGCAAGCTTATAGGCATAATGTAATGAACAAAGCGAGAGGAGAAACACCGAGAACAATATCTTCACTCTATCAGCAGTTTACTTCAGTCTACTTATGTATGATCAAAGATTACAAATATAGTTTAAACAGCATGAAATAATCGCCAGGTTTGCAATGTGAAATAATTTTAGAAAAAAAAAGAAAAGGCAAAACATACAACGGGCTCAATGCCACGATGCAATGGGCGTGTGGACTCATTTTGTGATGAACAGCCAAGGAACAGCAGCGGTAGGGAAATGAGGCTAGAGGAGCTAACCTCCCTCCTACCTCCTCTTTGAAGATTTCCACATTCTGGGGAGAGGATAATGAAAATATTTTACCTCCTCTATTACAGAGGTGTCAGTGAACAAAAAACGAAAAAAAAAGCCCAAACAGAAAAAAACCAACGGTGTAGCATAACGCAATTGCAAGGCAGATGTTGGAGGGAGGGCAGGGTTTCTCCCTTAGACTGCAGTGGCGGAGAAGAGCTCAACCGAATGCACATACAGAGCAGCTGAATTATTCACAAGGGAATAAAGGGTACCAAAACGCTTCCTGCAGCCCACAGCGAATTTCTTGTGCTTTTCCCCTCCTGTTTGCTTGGCCTGCCATGGCACCTCCTTCCACTCCAAAATCACGGAGATGAGTTTTTCCACGGCCCCTCCATACCCAAACCTGTTACAGAGGATCGATTGGCATCCCTGCCCGTGGCGATAAACCAAATGCATCCTTCTCTTCCACTTAGCTCTTTTGACCCCCTCTGCCCTCCACCCCTTCCCCAGACAGGCCATTCGACACCAGTTGCTAATTCTGCAGCAGTGCTCGGTGGGGGAACCTGAGCAGAGGAGCTGCCCCGAGAGTTTCCCATGTCCCCAGCGGGTCCCCGCACAGGGGTTGCAGCCGGGCAGGCAGAGCGGTGGGAGCAAGAACAACCCTCCTGCCTGCCACAGATCAGCCTGGGCTGGAGGACACAGCCCTTCTCCGGGACTGGGAAATCAGGGCTTGGATTACAGCTGGTAGTGAGGAGGGTTGGCATCCTTGTGTGTTGTTTCAGCCAAATGGGGGACCTGCAGGTCAAAACTGACCGCAACAAGGAGCAGAAGCGACAGCCACGTTTTCACACGTGGTGCAAACGTCAAGGCGGGAGGGCTGTTGCTCCATCCCAACATCCTCAGCTACAGGCAAATGCAGTTGCATCTGCCATTGGAGGCAGCAATGATTACAGTTAAGGCCGTTTAATTTTTTCCCATTTAGTCTCCTGTTTTCTGTTGCTGTTGCTTCTCAATAACTAAACACTTCACTTGAGATCCTCGATGTTTATTCTCTGCCTTAGGGTGAATTCTGCGATTCTTTCTGGTTTTAGTTGTTTGGTTTGGTTTTTTCTTGTTTTTTTTTCTTTTTTTCCAAGGACAGCAAAACGCCCCAGCCTTTTGGAGTTTTGAATTAGTGTTGCTAATGCTAAAAATTGGCTTCAGCAGCTGTCAGTTTTAACCCTTTCATATTTTATAATTAGTGTTTTGCCATTTAGGAGTGCTCATGTTTGATTTGGGGGAGAAACATGGAATTTGGCAGATGGACAGTAGTGGAGGGGGACAGTTAGTGTTTTCTATCCCCCGTAAAACATATTTAGGTGCAGCCACATTGCAGCATTGCTGGTTGCACACCCTCAGTGACGCGGTGCAAATGCAACGCTGCAAAAATCCCAGCCCCAAACGTAAAATTGCCAGACGCCACCAACTCTGAATTTCCAAGAAGAGCCAGCGGCCATCCCCTTTTGACCCCGAGCTGGTTTGGAAGCCACAAGATGGCCGGGTGTTTTACTCTCTGCTCTTTCACCAACCGGCACGAATAATTCTGTGAACTTCACAGCCCTTATTACCGAGCACGGCCTAATAATGTCATCTCAGGAGGCAAGTAATTGCAGTAATTAAGAGGTTGCACAAGGTCACTTGAGGCAAGGCTGGGAATACAAGCTTTTGTCTCTCGCCCCGCTGCTGCACCCTACGAATATGCACGCTGCAGCTTCACGCTGTCTGTAACCATCGGGCCCGACTCCCTTTCAAAACCAGGAATAACAGTCTGGAGCAATATCAGCAAAAGTGGCTTTAAACCTCCTTTCTCCTTTCTCTATGCAGAAAGCCTCCTGCTTTATAGAAATGGTTTTAAGTTGGTGTATTTTGTGGGAGGTGAGTTGGAGATTTGTTGAGGACGAGGAAAGAACATCGGTGTATGGTGGGAGAAGCTGATTGTCCCAAACTGCTGTCCTTGCTTTAAGAAATCTGCAATGTTTTACATGAAAAACGTTTTATACTGCACAAAGTGTATAAGCCCTTTCCTATCAGGACCTTGTTACGTAGATATATATGGGAAATGGGCATCACATTACATGGACTTCATTCATAGGGGCTCTTCCTAATTTTTGATGGCTCAATTTTGCCCCTTTCAGGCTGTCTGAAGCGTGCGACTGCTTGTCTGTCATCTGTGTGTGACTTCATTTATGGGACAGCGTGTTCTGCGGAGAGGAGGAATGACAGGGAGAACGACCCCACCGCCCGGCATCGCCTCTCTCTGCATCTCTCCAGCTGATGGAGCAGATGAGAGATGCAGTGAGTTACATAAATGTAGGAACCAGAAACTTAATGAAATGGCTCTAAATGTGACAGCATTCATGAAAAGATTAATTACCAGGAGTAAAGGGGGAAGGATGCCAGGAATTGATAGGATTGGTACCAATACCAAAAGCCTGCTGTGCTAGTAGAGCCATAATATGCAGTCCTAATCTGTGGGCCTATTGTTTTTCTTACAGAAACAACAGGCTTCAGCCAATGATACAAAAGGGGCTACATTACAGTTTCTGCAGGAAAAACAACAACAGCCATTAGAAATAATTACCTTAAGACAAATCGGCAAGCAGAGTGTGGCACACACTAATATCCTCCCAAGCATGAGTCTCTGGGAAGAGAGGGGCTGTTGCTGTATTTATCCCAGTGGTCGCGCGAATGAAGGGAGAGAATTAGAAAGAAGAAAGTGGGAGAGAGTGAGAAACAAAACGAGACAAGGACACAAAGAGTGAGAGAAAGAAATGGCAGGTTTTCCCACCAGTGACTGGTCGGTGCTCTCGTCCCCGGCATGAACATGTCAGACGATGTGGGCTGATGTCTCCCTACTTGCACGCTCCTTATGCAATTTCAGCAGAGAAGAGTGAATACGTATTCATTCGGATTTGCTGGTTAGGCCCTCAATTTGCCAGGGAGTAATTAACTATGGGGAAGGGCAACACAGAATCAAACCCAGAAACTCTCTTAAATGAGATCATTATTACTGTTCTCTACAAAGACCTGCCCTCTCTACTTCCCCCAAGGCAAAGGAGTCTATATTTTTAATTTGTTCTTGCCCATCTTCTCTTCTTGGCAGAATTGATGTATATGACATATGAAATCACAAACTAACCCGTGGCAGGATAAAAATGAAAAAGCTCCATTTTGCAGTGGGATTAGACGAACACATTTGACTAATGGCGATTTCCTGCTGCATTTTATGTTGACTGTGATTGTGCAAAAACTTTAAACTCAAATTTCAGATGACTGAAGACACTGAGAACATTGTATTAACTCCCAGTACAATGAGGTTTTACAGGATGCTGCCAAATACATCTCTGGACAGTATTTCCCTCTATATTTTGAGTTCTTTGTATGTGTAAATATATCATATATTTTGATATATAGGTGCCGTTTCTCTTCAATTGGTATATGTACTGATCAGTATTGTGTTTTAACTGTAATAATAGCATCTAAAACACACATACAAATATGTATAATTTTATATGTACAAATCTAAATGACTATGTAAACAAGGACTTAATCTATATGGATGTGTGCATGCAAATAGATCAGGGTGTAGCTGTACAGATCTCTGTAAAGACATCTGCCACCATCCGTAATGGAGACTACTTTATGTAAGAGAAATATAGATAGAAAACCAAACAACTGCCTATTGAAAAGGATCTATCTATAGCTATCTTACGTGAAACGAAAAATACACAACATTCTGTAACATCTACAGTGTTAATACATAACATATGGTGTCTGTATCACATGCTAATAGTGACTTTTTAATTTGAAGTCAGCCCCAATGAACCTAAATCCGCGCTGTCTCCAGGATTAATTATGAGTACTAGACTGTGATACCAAACCTCTCTTCTTGATAAGCTTTATAAACCAGGTTTGCACACAGGATAAAATCGCTCCTGAGAGCTGCCATATATAACCTATACACAACCTGCTGGTACACCTTTTGGAGAAAGCAAGTAACTTGATAAGGTGCTTGGTTCTATCATCAGGGCATGGGCACTACCAGAGTGAGAAACACAGCATTTATGGATGTTGACATTAATTACTGAGCCCCAGGTACCTATTTAGCATACCCCTTGGAAATGCTTTATTAAATATGCAAACTTTACTTGAAAAGCAGGGAGATGGGTCCAAATGGAGTGCAGCATCATGAGGTCCATGGCTCCCAAGTTAACCAATGTTCTTCTGCACCTGCATTGCCCCTCCTGCCCGCAGCCCCGTGTGTTTGGGAGTTCCTCCTGGTGATACTCCTCTGGGCTGGGGTGGGAGGTGGAATCCTGAGGGACGGGAGAACTCAACTGACCACGCGTGGGTTGGCCTGAAGGTCCGTCTAGTAGAGATGCTTAGAGAAAAACCATAAAAACAAGGCCAGCCCTCCCTTTTATCGCCTCTATTCCCTGCAGCACTGAGCTTCCCAAGTCAGAGGCTTTATCTTTTTTGCTAAAATAGCCCTGGCTGGTGCTCACTGCGTGAATTTGTCTACAGCTTTCTCAACCTGTTTGTGCTTCAGTTTCCACAGAGAAGAGGGGAGTACACAACCAGTGAGTGCTCTCACTGGCCCAAGGTAATTTCATAGCAGTACAAAAGCCCTGAGCGTCCCTTTAAATAGGTTTAGGTGCAAAGATCAGAGTCTATCCTAAGCACAGCTATAATGTTCTTCCTTGGAGAAAACGACTTCTTGATGCCCATGAGGATCCTGCTGCGGTGAAGACATTAGAGCTAGTTTTCTCTAAAATACATGTGCTTGGATGCTCAGGTGGCTTCAAGTTCATCTTCTCTTCCTTGAAAAATAGACCCGCTTAAAGAATTGAAACTTTCTTTCTTTTTTTGATTCTCTTTTATTAACCTCAGGTTTTTAAATTACTGAAAAATATATTTAAAGTGGTTTTCAAGGTCACTGGAAAACTATATTTGAAGTGTCAGTAGAAAATAACCAACTTTCGAACCACGAAACCGGTGATATTTATTTTTGAACCTGCGAAACTGGTGATAAACCCAAGCTGTTTACATTAGTTTGAAATCTGTTTTCCTGGTTTCAGCCAGCCATGGCCCTTCTGCAGCTACTTTCCCTCCAGATAATTTGCCATTCCCACTGCAGCATAAATTCTTCTCCAGACAGTAATGCGGTGGCTGCCAGCCCTGCTACCAAAATGGCCCTGTCTCACAAGCTAAGTCGGATCAGCCTGAGACAGGATTTTCCTGACACAAACTGTCTGTCAGGGCTGCAGAACCGGGGGAGCAGGGTTTTCTGGGGTGGCATTCACATCTGTGGTTTGGTACGAAGCTATTGCCCCTGGCCAGTGCCTGATGCCGTGGTATTGCCTGCAATCATCTTCCAGAGAGACAGGAACAATCATTTGTAATAATTAACAATCCCAGAAGAGTTTTCGTGAGAACTGATGTGTTTATCTGTCATGCCCTGGCTAAATTCCAGCAAGGACTACATGACATCCTGCCTCTGTAATTGTATTTCATCCACCTAGGTTCTCCTGCAGTCTCGATGAGGAAGGACAGTCTTCGTTATTCCTTGTCTAGCAGCTCTTGCACTGGGCTGTCGCATTCAGAAATAGCTGCTGAGCCAAAAACGTTTCAGCTACGAGTGATCAGTGTTGCAAATTCTTCTGATTTTATGATGAGTCTTAGGATTTTTAGTATTTTTGCTAAAGCCTCAGCTGTTGGAGTCATTATGAAGCACAAGGATCTCAGTTTTCATGTTTTTAAGTAAGTGGCTAGCCCTTGTAGTTGAAAACACGAGGCATGTTTACCCTAGAGGCTGAGAAGCCAGATGGTGGATAAAGAAAATGCAACAATTTTGGGTTTTAATCTCATGATTTTTTAAGCCAATCTCATAATTTTGGGGAGCTGGACTCACAATTTGTGAATGTTTGCAGTTGGCAATACTGACTGATCATAATGTATCTCTTGTTTATCAAACAGGAGTGCCGCAGAGCTTAATTAATTGCTGATTTAATTCATGTTTGCCAAAAGCTTTGAAATCCTTGGATTAATTTAGTTCCTTTTAGGACAAAATACAATTTCCAATGTTAAATCTGCTCAGATCTGCTATTCTGGGAATCTTTCAGTAGCCAGCAGTTCAATTTAGCTGGTAAAACGCATTTCTGTAGCATTCTCTCCGAGGAAACTTCGAAGACCCCGTACACTGGAGGCAGAGTTACCATACATGATCACAAGATGAACAGTGTCTCTCCAATGGGCTCTTGGGGACAAACCTAGACCGTCTTCTGAGTCACATTCACACCCAATTTTGGGGAGATCACCCACCAGCAACCAAGCAGAACAGGAACTCACACAAGGGTCTTCCAATGCCATTGGAGGCTAGGAGAAGTCATGCTGGTTTGAGCAGCCAGCTCTCAGGCTGCTGGTCTCTGCTGGCCACGATTTGAACTGGTTTGCTCTATCGTGAATGCTGACGTGCAGTATCACTGTATGGCACCGCACACAAATAAGAGGAGATCAACCCACAACTGTGCCATAAAGAGCTTGGCTCCAGGCTTTATTTAGCGTCATCCAAAGCAACAGCTCAAACGGTCCTTCCATCTTACCCGCCACTGGACTGAAGCAAACGTTAACCATTTAGTAGACCCGGTTCACTTGGTGGGACGACTGCTGTGCAACAAGACGCCACCTCCCCGCCATCCCATTGCAACCCAAACGTAGGCTTGGCAGCCAGGCAGATCTTTTATATGACACAGAGTTATTACTGCGTTGAAAATATTTGCATAGAATAAGTAACTCCTTCTAGCCCTCCGCTAGACATCTTAGGAAAAGGCCAGGCTCTGCTCAGTGGGTTCATTTCACCCCAGGGTCATCCAGGCAGCTGGGGCATGGAAAACGGTGTGTCATGCAGTAAAATAAGGTGCCTCATGCTAGGCCTGGTGAGAATGTCTTTTAAGCCAAAATAATGCTGGGTCTTATTTACTTGACAGCTCAGACATTAATTTAAGACAGGCACAAATGAATCACCAGCCATGTTACAGTTGCCTCGTTGGAATCCCTCTGCTATAATCTCATAGTTTTTTCACCTAATTAATTTCCCCTTTCCTTGCACCAGTGTTTCATGAGTGTATCTTGTTTGGAGGAGATTAAGAGTCACACACTTCATTAGTAAGGTGTAAATTATCAGAGAGACCCTCTCCATCCACCTGCTTAATTGGGTTAATGAAGCGTCTCTGTGGGCCCTGGTAAGACAGCACTGCTCTCTGCTCCCTGCAGGCGTTACCAGGGCTGTTTGGAAAATAGATGGAGACCTTAAAGTTCCCACCTTTGTGCTTTTTGAGAGTTGCAGGCATCTAATTAAAAAAAAAAAGGAGGGAAAAAAGCTGAAGTTGACACAAATTGCAAGATAAAACATTCCCGTCTGTAAACTTACAGTCATAAATATCACTCAAATCAGTCTATACCAGAACTTTCTTATAGCTAATTCCTAATTAATTAATACTAATTCCTAATTTTTTCTCTACCTAAAACACCCAGACTGCATTAACATAACACACACAGAGATGCCACTATTGTTCAGTTAAACAGTTAAACTGGTATGGAGGCCACAGCAATGCAAAGCTAAAAATGGGACGCCTGTTCAGTCTCCAGTCGTGCAATGGGGGGTGCAGACAGGTCTGGGTACCCCTCATCCCTGCTAGAGCTGATCCCACATGGAAACCAGGTCCCTTTATCTCTGCACATCCCCGTCTCGCCTCTGCTTGGTTTTTGGAGACTATTCTTGCAAGGGAAAGTGATAAAACTCACATCAGGCGCATACATTACAGCACATCCCCCGAAGAGGAAATTTTAAGTTGATACTAGAGATTATTTTCACTGCAACTTGCGGCTCAGAAAAGCCACGCTCTTCCGATCTGGTACAGAAATACGGCGTGATGACTCATGAGTGCCGAGCACATTGGGGCGTGCATTGATGTCGTTTGTGGGGTGAGATGGGCTCGACTGCTGAAAACCGAAGCTGATGCTGAGCGAGGTCAAAGCATCATGAATGCTGAAGCACTTTAAATGTACTTGCAGGCTCTTTCTCATGAGCAAGTCATTGAACTCAGACTCGTGCAGCCAGAAACAAATCCATCAGCAGTCCTGAGCTTCAACCGAATGGACAATTTGTGCACAGAAAATGAGGAGAAAGTCTGTGGGTAAATTATTTGTCACAAATTATTCGCCCAGCTCTACCTGACAGAGCAGCGTTCTGCGTTTGATCTCTGTAAGCGACTGTCGTGGGAATCAAAGGGAGTTTTGTCAGGGGATTAAGTGCAGAAGATGTCGTCGAGAACTACATTAAAGATAAGAAATCCAGAGAGTGGCCCAAAGTACCTAATCCCAGCACAACTAGTGAATTATTAAGTTGGTCATTTGACAGAAGGAGGAAAAAAAATCCAACTGTTTTTGAGACTGCCTAAAAAGAGGTTTCTATTAAAATACAGCAGTTGCATAATGAGAAAGCAACATGCGGTTCCAGCATGAGAGCTGGGCTCTTGCGCCAGCCGCTGCAGCTAGGGAGTGACGGCAGAAAAACAGCAGCTTCCAAGGGCTGCCCCTTTTCCCAGGTGTAGGACTTTGAACCACCAGCTCCGACTGCCATGGGGAAAGCACAGTTTTGAGGTATCAGCCATAGCTCGCCTTTGGAGGCTTGAGATGTGCCTGAGACACCTGGCTGATCCCAAACCCATCCCACAGGAGGTCCATCCTACCTAGAGTGTCTCCATGCCTTGTCGGTAAAACAGGGATGATGAGATTTCCCTTTCTGCCAGGAGCACATAACTGTTTTGCAACGTCTCTGCTTGTGCCGTGCTGCCCAAAGGAGTCGGAGCTGGTATAGCAATATACATTATCAAAACACTAGTGAGAAACCAAAAGAGACGTAGGATGGAGCAACCCACGTCAGCCTCCGTGGTGGCTTGGAGACGTAGGAAGGAGGTGTTTGGAAGCAGCCTTGGGAACACCCTGCTGGGACGGCCACTGCAGCAGTGTCTCTGGAAATCAGTTGCTCAATTAAAAACTTCTCAAGTTCCCAAGATGTGATCTCCTGACTTGTCCTACCCAGCACAGGGCAAAACAAATGTGATGGGTGCCATCATTCAGTGTGAGTCGCGGCAAGCACAGGATAATGACAGACAGGAGAGCATTCAGCAATTAGAAAAGAAAGCAAACAGGCAGGTCTCAGACCACTGGAAATGCTGGATTTCTAGACAAAGGACCTCCTACAAGCACAGGAGCGTTTGCATAGGCAGCTGGCCATAGGGATGAATATGAGAAAATAGAAATCTTAACAGTCTCATGGGGAAAAGGGAAGAGGAGTGAGTGAAACACCACCTCCAGGAATCCTGCCAGGCATCCTGGAGCGGCTGATAAAGGTATTTGATGAGCTGCAGGAACCCCGGCAGAACGAGATACTGTTTGTTACACAAAATCAAGAGGAGGGGCAGCAAGAGGTACTTGTGTTACAGAGGTGGGAACTCTGGCATCATAACGTTGCCTCGCAGACACCATCGAGTCCCTAATTAGGGACAGGCTCACCTGTGAGACGTGGCCAGGGCAGGCACAGGGTGCCGAGCAGCAGAACCAACCCCACAGCAATGACTCCAATTAGGAAGGGTAGCATCAGGGTCCCAGGTATGACGCAGAGAGCAGAAAGCAAAAATGCTCCACAGGAGCGATGGGGAACAGAGTGACTTAACGCCTTAGTGCCACCACTACTGGGAAATGTGAACTGAGGACGCAGTGAAGAGGCGAACGTCTATGAGACACGCTGCCGCTCCGACGTACAACAGGCACTGAGACCGTCTCTGTTGTCCTTGGGCCAGTGTGGTGCAATGGGAATCCCTGGGACACCGTCGCAATTGTCCCAGAGGACTTCCAGACACCATGAAGGATCGTTAGGACGTTTGGTGTGGAAGAGTGGTGGGTCCAAGAGGACAATGCCCAGCTGCAGCAGCTGCCAAAGGAGTTGGCTGGAGGTCGAAGCCCACGGGTGTCCCTGCTAGGGGACACACTATGGAATTGCTCAAAGGGCCTTCAGAGCTTCGCAAAACAGAAGAGAGCAAAAGACCATCTGGTCCTACCACTGCATACACCTGGCGGTTAGTTATAAGCCCTTATCCTCCAAATCAAGCCAGTGATCAACTTTAAGAAATCCGTGTTTCTGGAAGATGTATTTCTGTGTTGTGGACACAAACCAGGAGAGAGCAGTGCTCAAGGGAGCTGGGGCAAATCATCCCTCATTCCACTGGAGGTCTGGGGTCGCACGGGAAGTGACAATGATTCCTCAGGCTCCCTTTTGGTCATAGACACAAGTTGCAACAAGGGACAGATAGGAAACAACTCCCCTCCATGCAAGCAGTTAAGCCCTATGGCAGGGACCAGAGAAGCTGGGAGGACTCTCCGTCCCTGGGGATATTCAAAATTTGACAGAAGCAATGTGATTTAACTTTGAAGTTAGCTCTGCTTTGAGCAGGATCTAGGACTGGAGACCTTCAGAGTTCCCTTCAAACTTGAATTGTTCTTTCTCGTTCTATGACTTTTCTGTCCTATGACTATCCAGTTTATGCAGAATATTGTCTAACAAGAAAGAGCCAACGTGAATGTGTGGAGAACAAATCTACCCAGAGCAGGGAGCAACTGCAATGTACTGGGCTGCTCCATCCCAGGGGAGAGGTTACTGCCTCCCACCTGCTCCCTATGCCCTTCCTTGGATATTCCCGTCCCCTCAGAGATCTGCTGGCACAGCTCCACGAACAATTGGTCTCTAAGCCATCAGAGTCACCCAGGCTACTAAAATGCTTCCATTAAAAAGATGTGCATGTGGAGGGGGCATAATTCTTCAGCACACAGCAGCGAGAGGAGCATGCGTGACTCTGCCGACGGCTGCCAACCTGTGAAAACACACGTGGGAGAGACTGAAAAGGGGGAGGTGGGGAAGAATGTCGTGACCCTGTTTGTCGAAGCGAAGCGATGAACAGATCTGCTGAAAGGTGAACCAGCTTGGGTTTGTTTGCTGACACCTCGCTGCTTGGATACTCAAACCTTGCAATCCTCTGCCACCCTTTGGCAATAGCACAGTCGTGTCTGCCTTGCATCCATCTCCTTTATCTTTCTTTTTTTTGTAATTCGGCCAACAAGAAACTCTTCCAAAACAATGGCACACTCGTGCCTGTCCTCACTGAAAGCAAATGATTTACAAATAAGCTCAACTTCCCACCACGTTAGGGTGAGGGTCCGTAAATCATCACTCTATACATGAAGATTTGCATTGGTGAAGGTTCTGGTGAAGCATGTATCCTGCTTGGATTCAGATAACTGGGGAGGACTGAACTGCTGCCCTTGCCTCTCTTCTGATTTGCACTGCTTCAAAATCTATCAGCTGCTGTCACTGTGCTAGCGCTTGGGCCAGGAATATGGGGTATCGGAGAAGTTTCTTTCTTCCAACACTGAACAGGGAACTAAAATGGAAAATTACCCCTAAAAGACCTTTAGATCTCTTTCCAGCCCTCTGATTTTTCCTTATGGATGAAAATAAAACAGTTTGTGTTTATCTCTCTGCATCCTGTCCTGATGACATCTGGAAGAGGCTTCCAGCCATCTCAGGTAGTGGGGGCACGCACTGGCCACATCCACTGGGATGCAATCAGGAGGCAGAGATGTGCTGTAAACAGCAGCAGTCTGCGTGGGGTTTGTGTTTTAACGGGTTCAAGAATCGGTGTTAGCATATGCTAACCACTCTTTGCAGGGTGATCATTATGCAAATGCCTATAGTAAACAGGTAGGAAATTGGATCTAATCAAGACAACCCCCTCCCTCCCCTCTCCTGACACAGGAAAACTGACAAGATCGCATTGCTCTTGGTACAAACCAAAAGAAGGCTGAATTCCAGCCTGAAACCTCAGTTTTTCATTTGTCCTTCTGTTCTCATGTGTTTGGTTTCTTGCATAAGTCACTGGAAATCTAAGGGCAGCCTTGTGATTGCTTTAATTTTAAAGCTCCCAGAACAGGCTGGTATGGCTGGGTCTAGAATTAATGTCGCTTGTGGATTTCTGTGATTTGAAGGCAAATAAAAAATAAGCACATCATGCCTGGTCTCCGTAAGTAATCTGTCTCTGTATAATATCTAAACACTGTCTATTAAACTGCAGAGTGAATAAAGAGGCTGTCTGTTAATACTGATGGGGACAGTTACAGTCAGATTCCCAGTATGAGCCCACGAGCATCACTGGATTCTCTGATTATCAGGACACCTAAACATCTTTGGTGCTGCCGGGGGGGTCACGCAGCTGATTTCTGTCTCACACTCCCTCTCCCCATGCAGCTCAGCCCATCTCCTGCTTTTCCAACACCTCAACTCCTCTACGCCCAAGTGCCAGACACATCTGGTTGATTTGCCCCACGCTCCATCGAGGGGCTGTGTCTGACACGGGAACACCAACAACCTCATGGCTCATCTCATCCGACCCACCTACAGGCGACCACATGTGGCATCACCCACGTGGGTTGGGGGAAGACCCCTTGTTTGACCCTCCTGCCTTGTCCCCAGCCCAGCAAGCATAACGCCCGTGGCCAAAGTCTCTTCAGGTTCCCTTGCCAGGCGCCTCATCATCCTGGCAACAAAATTGCTCACAAACATTGCACAAACAGAGCTAATCCTAAGACCGATGCAGACTGCAAAGCAAATTGCTTCTGCCCCTACCATCAGTGGTCCTCCGGGCCCTGCCAGCAGTAAGCACTGCCCTTGTCCCTGGGTCCTCTCCACTTGTCCCTTTCCCAGCTGGTCCAAGGAAACCCTCGACAAGGCTCGGCTCCTGGGTTTAGAAAATCTCAGCCTCCCAGAAGTCTTAGAAAGGACCAGACATCTTCTTGCAGCAAATATTAAAGGCTGAGGCCAAGTAATAACAACTGTTTGCTGCAGTATCTATCCAAAGGTTGAGGCAATTAAGGCACTGCAGACAGAAGCGTAAAAGCCACATAGACAGCTCGTCAGAGCCACGGTGGCCTTCCTACATCATATATAGGCCCCAGGACAGATGCGTGAGAAATGGATGCTGCAAAGTCACCCTGGCAGGGAGGGACCTGCATATTCCTCGGCACCCCAGGGTGCTACTCGATGCTCTTTTTGCCTTTGATTATTGCAGTCTGACCCAATGGTAAGGTGGTGAGAGGAGCCCCAATAGGCCCTCACCGGCCAGCGATGCCATCAAAGTAAAAAATGAAATGTCAGAGACTAGGATTTTCCCTGGGAAATCAGACATATAGGGACTATTTTAATGTGGTTGCATCAATACGAGTAATGAAATACATGTAGTGAGGCTCTAATTTTGGTCTCAGTTACACAGGGACCAGTGTAATGCAACAGGGTGACCTCTGCATCTGCACAGTTGTTCCCACCAAACTCCAAATAGCTCCAGCATGCTGTTTATTACTAATTTTCAACCAGTCCACCACCACCCCTTGCAATGTCACAGACTTGCAGCAGACCTGGATGATCCCTTCAAGCAATGACACCCCACAAAATGCTGAAGGCGCTCCCCCAAAACACAGCGAAAGAGATTCAGATGTCTCTGCAGTGACCCCGTCTGCAGTCATCTCCTCCCCCTTGGTATGGGAGGCCATGAGTCAAAAACGAGCTTTGGCAGCCTTTAGCAGTTTAAGTCACCCCTGGCAGTACCTGCCAAAGTAGGTGGATAGTCTGCACACCTGGAGAGGTTGTCACTGTGTCCCTGGTCCCCACGACAAGGAGGCAGCGGGCAAGAGAGCTGCCAAAGAAAAAAAAGAAAGAGCAGTTGTGCAGCAGGGGTGACCCAAACTGCTCCAGGAAATTCTTGCAAGGTGTTTCCCAAGCCTGGGTTACCTTAGGGATCCCAGTGTTGCACTAGCAGTGGGAGAGTGGCCCTTCTTCCACTGCAGATGGCCTCTTCCATGCACGTTGGAAAAGCCGGCCATCGATAGCATGCCGTGCTTCTGCCACACTTGCCTTGGATGAGCCATCAGCTTGGAGGTCCTACAGCCTGGAGGTCTTATCATAATAAAATCTCAGCAGCACAGGCCACTTGGTACCACTGGTAACCTGATCCCTGGCACCCATCACTCAGCTCTCTGCAAACACAGCATCTGTGTTTGATTTGACATGTCCAAAGATGGCCCAGAAGCAAATTTCCCCAGGAATCATCTAGTGAATACCCCATCCTCTAAAAAGTCCTGCACATAGCCCTGAAACAGCAGAGTAACCTGAGTGGTTTCAGTAAGGGATGCGCCATATTGTATTTTAAATAACTATGGACAGGAGCAAACATATACTGTATATCTTTTAGAGAGGCACCCAGTTATTTGACTGTAATACTTAAAAAATCCTGCATATCTTCTATGTCCTAAGTCAATTTGTTCAGCTGATAACTTTTATTTGTCTCTGATAACCAGTTTGGATTAATCTTATTTTAACCTGTCAACCTGGGTACTGTTACCAGATGGATAAACACATGCTTTTGCCTTCCATGTGATACTCTGCACTCACTGAATATACTTACATCATGTCAACTTTCTCTCGGATAACTCCATACATTGACAGGATCTCCTCACGTGCCCCTCTGCCAGGCAGGTTCCCCACTCCTTGAGTTGCTTTTGTGGCTCTTCCTGAACCTTTCCTGATCCTCCACTTCCATTTTCAAAGCCTGGCGCTGAGACTGGACAATATCCTTTCAGTAGAGGTCTCCTCTCCCACCCGATCTGGAGATTTCCAGGGTTTCAGGGGCAACATCCCTGCCCTCATGCCCCTGCTGACCCAGGGCTGAAGCCTTTTGGGTTCCCACCAGACTCCATCACCCTTCTCACCATCCCACCACCCCAGTTCCTGCAACCTCACGGCTGTTGGGAGGGCTTAGCGCTCACCAGCTTGTGCACAGCTCGTCTTCCCAAACACCTTCTTCCTGCAGGGATGCTGAATCGCTCCGTTTATCTCTCCATTTGCTTGCCCTTCGCCATCCAGCCCTGCTTTTCTTTCCCAAGCTCTCCATCCTCTAGGTGCCTCTTTCTACCACTTCTCTTCCTCCACCAGCTCTGGCGATTTGGTGTTTAACAATTCTGCCTGCGTGCTCTTTCACATTGCTAATAAAAATGTTAAATAAAGCCAAGCTCGTGCTGCCTCTTCCATGCGACACTGAACAAACACCCTCACAACTGGCCACACTCCTCCTTTGCAGCTCTGCAGCTCCTGGGGCAATACCCTTACTCAGATCAGCCTGCAGTAACTCCCCAGACAAGCTTCCCTGGGGGGAGGTCCAGGTATTTCCCTAATGGAGAGGAGCCTGATTATCCTGAGGGGTCAAACCTGCAGCCCCACATCCTTTGGACGAGCTGCCATGGCCCACGGGGTCCCCAAAAATCAGTGAGACACAGCAGAGCGTGGTTACTTGTCCTTCCACCACTGCGGCACGAAGGGACTGGCTTGCACGAATGGAAGGATGCTTTGCTTTTAACAGTCACATGAGGAGATAAATCGCTTTTAAACTGTGTCTGAAAGGAAAAGCAATCTGTCCTTTGTCACTTCTAAAGGGAATGAGGATGCAGAAGGACCCGGCCCTGGTGGGAAACACACCGTGGGCACCGGGGCTGCACAGGGGAGGTATGAGAAAGGTATCCCAGCATGGGAATCCTCGCTGCATCCAAAGGCTGGTGCTTGGAAACACAAGGTACGTGGCAAGCCTTACCAAAAAGTCACAAGTGAATCAAAGGAGGTCAGTAGGAAATCTTTTCTTCTTGGCATTGACATCCTGATCTCACAACCGCCTTTGGGAAAGTCAGAAATGCTCCAAGTCTTGAAAACTCTCCTGTGTCATTACTTCAGCAAAGTGAGAGTTAAATAATCTCTGAGCAGGCTGTGAACTGCTATTAATGGCGATGGAGGGTGGAAGCACTGCTGCCGCTCTGTGCTAGGTGCTGTACGCACACACAAAATGCGGTCCCTGTTGGAAAGGTTACGGGCCAGAAAGGACTTTTAAAATATATTTTCTGAAGCATAAAGGAGGTAAGTTGCCCTCTTTGCTCCCTCGTGCCTTGTCCTCCCTCTCCAGCCTGGTCCCAGACCCTCCCAGGGCACAGGGCTCTGCAGGGCGAGTTGCCCCCCATGGAGAGTTAGACAATGAATTTTCTAAGCAACAGCAGCTCTTGCAGAACTATTGCATCTCTTGTTACCAGCATCCACACGAGAATAAATATCAGGGTCCCTACCTGTGAGCATGTGAGGGGAGGCAGGGAGAGAAGCAGCTCCTCCTTGAAAACAGAAAACAACAGAAATACGGTCCAGTTTTTCCAGCAATTAGCTCCGTAGGGATCTCTGTAAGGAGGTCTCTGGTCTTGCAGAGGCACCTCCTTTCCTCTTGCTCTCCCTTGTAATGATGCTACCTCAGCCTTCCAAATTTAATTACCAAGTAATTATACATCATGTACAGTGGCTTGGTCCTGGCAAGGGCTGAGTGTCACCAGGAGGTGTATGAGACCAAGGACGGTGTTTTCTCTGTGCACTAGGAGCCTGAAGGGGAGCCCCCACCGGTGCCTTCAACTCTGTATCTCTAATGTGGAAAACCCAAAACTGGGGTCAAGCCCCATGACGGTGGGGTGTGCAACCCCGCGCGTGGTGACGTCATTGTCACAGGTCATCCTCTTGTCCCCAGACCACATGATGTCATTTCCGAATCTGTTTAAATGAAAACCAGGGAAGGCCACGCCGAGGAAGGCGCTTTCTTTTTGGCACATTGCACACTAAGAAGTATTTGCCGATAAGCTGATAATCAGGTGGCCCGGCCACCCCTGCTACGTTAGACCTTGCTGCTTAGAGAATATTTGATCATACAGTATCTCCATTAGGAGTTTGTAATCCGCTATCACGGCATTTGAGAGCCATTTGAGTATAAGGAGATTTTTATTAATGGTTCATGAGCCTAAAAGTCAAAATTGACTCTCAGAGCAGATTTTAACAGTTTGTGCGGCATTTATATATTTATCTATCTCTTCACCACCTCTTCAGCCCCCCCGCCATCACCTCCCTCTGCTCTGCCCCAGCGCAGAGGTGCAGCAGCAATAACAGCAGCAGGGAGACACTGGGCAGCCCCAGCAGCTGGACCTGCCGTGTGGCGTTTCTCCTTCCCTTCTGTCTTTTTCTGTCTCCTTTTCCTTTCCTTTTCCTTTCCTTTTCCTTTCCTTTTCCTTTTCATTTTCCTTTTCTTTTTCCATTTCCCTTTCCTTTCCTTTCCTTTCCTTTCCTTTCCTTTCCTTTCCTTTCCTTTCCTTTCCTTTCCTTTCCTTTCCTCTCCTTCCCTTCCCTTCCCTTCCCTTCCCTTCCCTTCCCTTCCCTTCCCTTCCCTTCCCTTCCCTTCCTTTCCCTTCCCTTCCCTTCCCTTCCCTTCCCTTCCCTTCCCTTCCCTTCCCTTCCCTTCCCTTCCCTTCCTTTCCCCTCCCTCCCCTCCCCTCCCCTCTCCTCTCCTCTCCTCTCCTCTCCTCTCCTCTCCTCTCCTCTCCTCTCCTCTCCTCTCCTCTC